>NW_026943818.1:26228245-26528245 GCF_035594765.1 Anolis carolinensis
TGGGGGGAATTGCATATGACGTTGTCCTTAAGGAGGCAACCTGTGTGGCCTCTCCAAGTGTTTCATTTACAAACCTTTCAAATATCATCCAAACGTTGAGCAATTATTATGATATGCAAATCTGTAATTGCGAGCCATTTATCTCGCAATTAATATTCTCCGAGAGCACCAAGTTTGTATTAATCTCCAAACATCTGCCGCACTGTTGCAGCGCTTCACTGTTGCACTTACATAAGCGGTGTTTTTTTCAGCAGTGGGGCTGAAACAGGGGGTTTAGAAGAAGGACAGCATGAATAATAGAAAACAGGCTGCATTAAATAAATGATATGCCAGTGCTGTGACTGCTCTGTCAAACTCTTTCCAGAGCCTTTGACGTCCCCGTGAAAGACTTGCACTTCTCCCAGGATCGGCCACCACTTTGTTGCCCAATGGGGCTGACGGCACAACATGGAGAAGGTCAGCCCAAAGCAGAGGACGACGAAAAGGCCGAGTCTCCCACGGTCAAGGAGAAGATCTCGGAAGAGACTTTACAGCAAAACGGGCCACTGGAGTACTCTAGCTGGCAAGTATTGTCGTCTCCCGGTTGTCTTTCATTCTACACATTGTTGTAGGTAGCGATGAAATGAAGTCCTTCCATAGTGTGCCCCCAATTCTTATGGAAGAGTCAAACAGCACCAAATTCCATCAACATGCAGCTCTGTATCCACCAGGCATTGAGTTTTCTGTGGGATTATCCCACATCTGGGAGACCTCCAGAGAAGGAGAGTCCACCACCTTCTGAGGTCCTTCCAAATGTTAAGGAGGCATCTCTTTTCTTGTCATTTGAATCCGTTGGTTTGTGTTCTAATCTGGTAGTTCCCAAACTTGGGTCCTTCTAGTGTTTTGGACTTCATCTCCCAGAATGACTAACAGTTGGCCAAGTTTTCTGGAGGTTCGGGAAGCTGAAGTCTTAAATACTTGAAAGACCAACATTTGGGGACCATTGTTCTAAACTCTGGAGCAGCCAAGAGATAGTCCAAAAAGTGGTTCATAACCTTTTGGTACTAATGTTGGAGAGTGGACCATGGTCGAAGTGGTCCCTGGTCAAAGTGGTCACTGGTCGAAGTTGTCCCTGGTCAAGTGGTTCTTGGTCAAAGTGGTCCATGATCAAGTGGTCCATGGTCAAAGTGGTCCCTGGTTAAGTTGTCCCTGGTCAAGTGGTTCTTGGTCAAAGTGGTCCATGGTTAAGTTGTTCTTGGTCAAAGTGGTCCATGGTCAAGTGGTCCCTGGTTAAGTTGTCCCTGGTCAAGTGGTTCTTGGTCAAAGTGGTCCATGGTTAAGTTGTTCTTGGTCAAAGTGGTCCATGGTCAAAGTGGTCCCTGGTTAAATTGTCCCTGGTTAAGTGGTTCTTGGTCAAAATGGTCCATGGTCAAGTTGTCCCTGGTTAAGTGGTTCTTGGTCGAAATGGTCCCTGGTCGAAGTGGTCCATGGTCAAGTGGTCCCTTGTTAAATTGTTCCTGATCAAGTGGTCCCTGGTCAATGAGGTCCCTGGTCAAAATGTTCCCTGGTCAAGTGTTCCCTCCTCAAAGAGTTCCGTGGTCAAAGAGGTCCCTGGTCAAAAAAAGGTTGGAAACTGAAGTTCTAAAGCATGAATGAGCAACTGACCCCCCCCCCCAAACCTTGAGGATCCACACACCTCTTTGTGCTCATCCACCCAATTTTTATATTGAAAAATTGGCAGGGGTCTCTCTGTGTCTCCTGAAGTTGACCTGTTGTGGTGGGAGATTCGAAGATGTTCTTGGGTCACACTTTCCCCGCTCCTGCTCTATAAAAACACAGGTAGATAATGGTTGGTTTCCTGTGCAGGATATCAACGCACAGATAGTTAAAATACTGATATAAGACTGGCCTATTTTTGGATGTTCTCAGCAGGTAATAATTGCCACATGGAACTGACTCAAAATAAGGCCAGCCTTGAATCCTAATCAGAGCCGGCCCTAGGTATTTTTCAAGTGTAGGCGAACAGAATTTTGGCGCCCCCCCAAACCAATCACTGAAAAATAAAAGCGTTGGATAAGCGAAAATGTTGGATAATAAGGAAGTATAAAGGAAAAGCCTATAAAACATCAAATTACATTATGATTTTAAAAATTAAGCACCAAAACATCATGTTTTACAACAAATCAATAGAAAAAGCAGTTCAATACATGGTAATGTTATGTAGGAATTACTATATTTGCAAATTTAACACTAAACATTGAACAGGGATATAGGGCAGTGTGGACTTAGATAACCCAGATAGCCCTCAGTATTAAAAAAAACTCTAAAATCAGGACAATAAATAAAGAACAACACTCTGAAAACAGAAGAAATCCAGACAGTAAACAATCAGGGACAGCTAACTCCTCCCAAAAAAGATTCTCCCAGGCAAGAAGAAGCCAGGCCTTGAAGCCACAGGGCCATTAAATGCTAATCAAGGTGATTAATTACAACATCCACACCTGCTTCAAAGAAAAGTTCTTTCTCCCACCCTGGACCTTCTACAGATATATAAACCCCACATACCTAGCTTCCAAGTTCCTACAGACCTCACAATCTCTGAAGGCCCCAAAGGAGGGCTCCCGTGGTGCGAAGGTGGGTCTGCGCCGGCCGGAAGGCCCGAAAGAGAAGGAGGTGGAGAGTGGTGCCCTCCTCCCAGGACGATGGTGCCCCCGGGACGATGGCGCCACAGGCAAATGCCTATTTCGCCTTATGGTTGGACCGCCTCTGATCCTAATGGCCGAGTCAGTGACTGTCATATTATCCATCAATAGTGTCCCTTAGAAGGATTCGTAGCAATTTCCACTGCATATTGCCACCCTTTACTTCCATATTCATCTACACAATCTTGCAATAGTTCTCTAGATTTCAGCCCCATCTGGGGACCGAATCTGGGACAGGTATGTGCACAGGTGTGCAACCGGATACTTTCCTTGTGATTTATGTTCACTTTTATGCATCGTTTGATTTATGTATTTATTTTTATCTTTGGCATCGCTTTCCCCTAGGGTTGGAGTAATTAAATGCCTGGAATGGTTAAATGGGGATTAAAGATGCAAGTGAATCAAAACAAAAATGAATAATGGACCGAGTTTAGGAATTTCGCAACGAGATCCCGAGTGTAGGGTTGTTGTGCATTTTCCGGGCTGTATGGCCATGTTCCAGAAGTACCGTATATACTCAAAGATAAGCTTAGTTTTTCAGCCCTTATTTATAAGCTGAAAAAGCCTCCCTCGGCTTAAAATTGGGTCAAGGTCAAGTCGGCAGCGGAGCCTGGAGGCTGTTGCTTGCAATATATGATCTATTTATCTCTCATCTTACCCTCTCTTATGAGTGTTTACTTTTCCAAAGCCTCCCTCGCTCTTAACCAAGGGAATGTTTTGAAAAGGGAAAGAAGCCCTTGCAAGTCAGGATGAAGAAAAATATGTATATATACCCATTAATCTTAAAAAAGCATTTCCCCCTGAAATATTAATTAATCTCTGCTACAGATATATAGGCATTTCCCTCTGCAAGCCTTTGCAATCCCTATGTATCTTTATATCTGTATCTATCTAAATTAATTTTATATATGAATTGCCCCCTCACATGTTTGCAAGACTTTGCAAATCCTATATACATATAGATATCTCGAGATTTCCATGTACCTGTATATCTGTATCTGTGTGTATACATTCTTTTATATATGAATTTTTGCCTCATATGTTTGCAAGTCTTTGCAAATCCTATACAGACATAATTATTTATATATAGAGAGATGTCTAGATAGATATATATAAATATAGATATGTAGGGCTTGCAAATATAGCAGGGGAAATGCACACACACACACATAGAGACTTCTAGATAGATATAAACATAAATATACAGGGGAAATGCGCGCGCACACACAGATTTCTAGATAGATATATACAAACTATATAGGGCTTGCAAATATTGCTGGAGGGAAATGCACATATATAGAGAGATGATTTGCAAAAATTTCAGGGGGAAATGCATATGTGAAATTAGTATCTATAATTATAGATCTATATCTAGCTCTGCATTGTTTATGTAGGCACTGAATGTTTGCCTGTTACTATGTTGGAAGCCAGCCTGAGTCCCCACGGGGAGATAGGGCAGGGTACAAATGAAGTTATTATTATTATTATTATTATTATTATTATTATTATTATTAATACCATATTGTTTTTGTTGACCCTACTTTTCCACTTACAGAGCTAGTTTACTGTTTTTCTTTGAAATACGGTAAATATTGAAAAACCTTTAACCTACTGATGCCTCAATATAATTTCATTGGGATCTATTTTCATTTTGAAATGTACCCGTAACTGCTGAATTTCCCACCCTCGGCTTATACTCGAGTCAATAAGTTTCCCTAGTTTTTTTGTGGTAAAATTAGGTGCCTCGGCTTATATTAGGGTCAGCTTATACTCGAGTATATATGGTATTCTCTCCTGACGTTTCGCCCACATCTACAGCAGGCATCCTTAGAGGTTGTGAAGATGGCCCTACAGCCCGAAAAACACACAACAACCTGTGATTCCGGCCATGAAAGCCTACGACGAGATCTTGAGTCTTTCCTCGCTTCTTCCACTGCTCCAGACCCGAATGTGCTGGGCTAGATTCGAGTCAGCAAAACAATCTAGTAATAACTGCATTCCAGTATATTGGTTGGGTACATATCACGCTGACTTCTCCTTCAAAATGCACGCAGAACATAATGTCCTTCTGGCAGCCTTCTGGCAGCCAAATTACTGGGAGAGCATCAAATCAAATGACATCTCTCTTTTCAGCAAGTGTGTATATGTGTGTGTGTACACTTCTTCCCAACAAATGAGGTAGTCAATGGTAGTGTTGGGATAAACTTTCAGGAATGAAATGGATCTTAAGAAGCTGTTTAGTTTACTGGCTGATATCCGAACAGAGGATGGGCTGGAGATGTCACTGCCTTGGTCCTTTCATTACTGGCTGCTACTTCCCAACAGATACAGACTAAACAGTATAATTTCTCCAGTGGTGTTGAGCATAGACATTAGACATGTCAAAAAATCATTTTGAATCGTATATCTAATTTATTTCGGATTGTTCTCGCTTTTTGATACGCATTCCGAGACATTGTCTCACAGCGCAACCAGCAATGTAATTCGAACCATTGTTGGCCCATTTTCTAATTGTTTCTTAATGTTTCATTAATTCCCCCCCCCCCCCCAAAAAAATTTTTAAATATATTTTTAAAAATATTTTTAATTTTTTTTTATTTCTGCAACCTACCTTGAATGGGAGCTTAGCGCAGCCTAACATGGCTGCCGCTCCCCGGCCAATCAGAAGCTTCCACAATGGACACAAAGGTGGGGGCTAGGGTCCTCTGCATCCATGTGGAAGATTGCCATAAAAGCCCATTGTGTAGCCCGGGCGAGCCATTCTGGGCTGGGCTTTGAGCGGAGAGGGTGGTGGTCTGCAAACAGAGAGCAAGCAAGCCTCTTGAGGGAGAGAGAGGGTGAAGGGGCCCAGTCTGGCTGTTCCCACAGAGGGGTTTGGAGAAAGGGTTAGGGTTTTGTTGCTGGTTCTTTCTCTTAGCAAGGGAATTTCTAGTTTTCAAAGTATCTTTGCACTCCTTGCCAGAGCATTGCTTGGCGTGGTGGTCACTGGTCCATTTCTAATTGAAGGCATTGGGTTGAGGCTTGTGGGATTACATAGCCAGAGACACCATTGATTTCCAGTGTCCTTCTTGCTTACAAATACAGCAAGGAAATTTCTAGTTTTCAAAGTATCTTTGCACAACTTGCAAGGGCATTGCAAATTTGATGAGGATAGCTCAACAAATGAGGGCGGGAGAGCCCTGTAAAAGTCCCCCCCCTCGGGTTCCTTTTTTTTTTTTTGGCGATTGCGCATGCACGTCCGCCATTTTAGAAACATTTTGAATCATTACAAATTTTCGGAAATATCCAAAATTTTTGGGTGAAAAAATTGGAATACTTTCTATATCGAAGCTCCAGCACCCCCTATTTTAGAAATGAGAATTGAAACATTTTTTTCATCGATCGGACATGTCTAATAGACATCCTGTGATAATGCAACATGTCTCATTAAGACTGTCTTAATGTGGTGAGATATATTCCACACTGATGCGTATTCAGCACCATAGCGAAGCGCAAGGGCAGATGTCTTCACCGTATCTGGTTCTGATCCCCAGGTTGTGCCAGTCAGCTTTCGTATAATATTACAGTAGAGTCTCACTTATCCAAGACTCATTTATCCAAGGTTCTGGATTATCGAAGGCATTTTTGTAGTCAATGTTTTCAATATATCATGATATTTTGGTGCTAAATTTGTAAAAACAGTAATTAGTACATAACATTACCGCGTATTGAACTACCTTTTCTGTCAAATTTGTTGTATAACATGATGTTTTGGTGCTTAATTTGTAAAATCATAACCTAATTTGATGTTTAATAGGCTTTTCCTTAATCCCTCCTGTGCTGGTACGGCTGTACCAGAAGCTCCAACTTTATTTTCTTTGTGCTAATGTTTGCAGTCATAGGGCAGGCCACCTGTCCATCATCATTAAGTTTGGTTCCGCCCCTTGTTCAGGGCTCTGGGAGAGAAGGAGCCATTTTTAAGTCAGTCTCACTTAAGGAAGCTAAGCTATAGGATTTAGACCAGCTCGTCCCGTAGAAAAGCTTCATATCTCAAGAACATCCGGGGATATAGAACATCTGAGAGAACAGAAACAGAAATTCCAGGGGGAAAGTCCCAAAGCTCTGGCTGAGAGCTCACAGCCTCTCAGCCTCACAGCTCCTGAGGGAAACAGCCCTAAAGTTTCCAAAGAAACCTCGGAGAGAGAACAGCATCACAGATTCACGGAACCCCACCTGAAACATCTGCAAGCCTTGGTTGGTAGGTCCACTCGATGCCCAGATGCATTTGGAATCGGTAGTGGTCCCACATCAGCTAGGCCCATATAATAGACAGCCTGGGAGAGGTTATAAGAGGGTTTTCTTCTTACAGAAAAAGTACAGTTATCCAAAGCCAATTCCCCATTCCCTGGGGACAAGACTGAAAGGCCAACAATTTATTAAAGAAACCTTGAAGTGTTATTTGACTCCTTGAAGATTTATTATTTGTTCAACAATAAAGACTTTGTTATTTCATTAAAGACTCAAAAGACCATCCTTTTCAGGAAAATCCTCAAGAACCTCTCTTTGAGGCTTCCCGCTGGGCATAAAGTATATGTCCTATACAAAAGACAATAGTTACAGGCCCAGCGCGTGACAGAACACCTCCTTATTATCCAAGATATTCGCTTATCCAAGGTTCTGCCGGCCCGTTTAGCTTGGATAAGTGAGACTCTACTGTATTTCTAGAACCCAATTTTTGCTTCATAGTCAAGCAGTTCTTCTTGTAAGTCAGAGCACGGTCCAGAGTAACTCCAATATATTTTGGTGTGCTGCAATGCTTCAGTTGGATTCCTCCCCAGGTAATCCTCAGGGCTTGAGATGATTGTCCATTCTCAAGATGAAAAACACACGTTTGCATTTTAGATTAATAATAATAATAATAATAATAATAATACTTTATTTATACCCCGCCACCATCTCCCCACGGGGACTCGGGGTGGCTTACATGGGGCAGAGGCCCAAACAACATAAGGACAAAATAAAAGCAACATAATACAAATCACAATATAAAAAAGATAAAACAGTAATACAATATGAACAAGAGTATTATAACAGTTGAAACCAATCAATTAAAACAACAATAAAGTTAAAGGTTTCCCCTGACGTTAAGTCCAGTCATGTCTGACTCTGGGGGTTGGTGCTCATCTCCATTTCTAAGCTGAAGAGCCGGCGTTGTCCGTAGACACCTCCAAGGTCATGTGGCCATTGGCATGACTGCATGGAGCTCTGTTACCTTCCCGCCAGAGTGGTACCTATTGATCTACTCACATTGGCATGTTTTCGAACTGCAAGGTTGGCAGAAGCTGGAGCTAACAGCAGGCACTCACTCCGCTCCCGGGATTTGAACCTGGGACCTTTCGGTCTGCAAGTTCAGCAGCTCAGTGCTTTAACACACTTCGCCACTGGGGCTCCAAAAACAACAATACAAGGATAATACTTAAACAACAATACAAGGATTAAAAAATTGCATTTAAAACACATAAATGGTAAGACCATAATAAATACAGGATAAATTATTAAAAAACCATCTGGGGCTGATTAGTTAATGACTGTCTCACCGAAGGCCTGCTGAAACATTGTTGTTTCCTGAAGGAAGATAGAGAGGGAACTAACCTAATCTCCCTGGGGAGGGAGTTCCAGAGTAGGGGAGCCACGTCTGAGAAGGCCCTCTCTCTCGTCCCCACCAAACGCAGTTGTGAGGAGGGTGGAAGTGAGAGGAGGGCCTCCCTGGAAGATCTCAGAGATTGAGTGGGTTCATAGAGGACGACGTGTTCACAAAGATAGGCAGGTCCCAGACCGATTTCCCTATAATAGACAGTAAGAGCACCTAAAGCTTCGGAGAGTTTCTCTACAACCATTTCAAAGCTCCCTGCTTGGGCGGTGATGGCATGATCGTCAACATAGATGAACCTCTCTGTCCCTTCTGGCCGTGGCTGGTCATTTGTGGAAATGTTGAACATTGATGGAGCAAGCACGCTCCCCTGGGGCAGGCCATTCTTCTGTCTTCGCCATCTGCTTCTCTGCCTCTGGAACTCAACAAAAAAGCCTCTGTTTTGTAGCAGATTCCGTATGGGAGTAGGGTCGTTTTGAACTCCTGAATGCAGGCAGAAAATCAAAACTGGGAGAATTGCAGCAGCGTTTCCACGAAGAAGCTTGGGGATTCCATATTTGGGTTTTTTTCCCCTGACGATTCCAACAGCATCTGTTCTAGTATGATTGCAGATTCACTGACATTTTTAAAATGCATGTTTTCAGTTTGCAAGAGACTAACACAATCTTTTGAGGAGGCAAAGAACTCATAACAAGATTGGGGGGGGGGGTTGTTTGGTTCCTTCGGAGCTGAGTTACAGGCTGAATGGTGTCAATGGAATCCATATATTTGCTAGAGGTGTTTTGTTTTATTCCGGAACCTGTCGTATCTCTGGCTTTCGAGAAATGGTACTAATTCTCACTTCCCGCTTCTCTTTTGACTGGCTCTGGAAATATTGAACGTCCTTGTTCGTCTTCTTCACTCCCACCTATTGTTAGGGATCAATCGTGATTTGTCCCAGATGGGAAACATTGAAATTCCTAACATTGTGTCCTTTGGCTCTTTTAGTGCTGAACCTGGCATCCCTGACACATACAAATTTTGATTTCATTGTAAATTTAACCTTTCCAACATCATTTGTAAGAGGCACAGCCGAATGTCATTGATGCCAAGGGTCTAGTGTGGGAAAGGGGTCCTCCTAAGAGTGGGATCTCCACAAATGTGTCTACAGTTGTGCCAAGGGTCTTGCGGACTGACAAATGGGTCTTCCTAAGACTGGCATTGTAGATACACAGAAAGGAGAGTGAGAGGAAGCATGGCCGAATGTCATTGATGCCAAGGGTCTTGTGTGGGAAAGATTCCTTTTCGGATGGGCAAAGAAGTCCTCCTAAGAGTGGCATCTCCACAAATGTGTCTATAGTAGTACCAAGGGTATTGTATGGGAAAGGGGTCCTCCTAAGAGTGGCATCTCCACAAATGTGTCTACAGTCGTGCCAAGGGTCTTGCGGACTGACAAATGGGTCTTCCTAAAACTGGCATCGTAGACACACAGACAGGAGAGGGAGATGTATATCCATCTGTGATTATGATGCTTACTTGATGCATGGGAAAGGGGTCCTCCTGAGTGTGGCATCTCCACAAATGTATCTACAGTAGTGCCAAGGGTCTTGCGGACCGACAAATGGGTCCTCCTAAGAGTGGCATCTCCACAAATGTGTCTACAGTGGCGCTAAGGGTCTTGCGGACCGACAAATGGGTCCTCCTAAGAGTGGCATCTCCACAAATGTGTCTAGAGTGGTGCTTAGGGTCTTGCGGACAAACAAATGGGTCCTCCTAAGAGTGGCATCTCCACAAATGTGTCTAGAGTGGCGCTTAGGGTCTTGCGGACAAACAAATGGGTCCTCCTAAGAGTGGCATCTCCACAAATGTGTCTACAGTGGCGCTAAGGGTCTTGCGGACAAACAAATGGGTCCTCCTAAGAGTGGCATCTCCACAAATGTGTCTACAGTGGCGCTAAGGGTCTTGCAGACCGACAAATGGGTCCTCCTAAGAGTGGCATCTCCACAAATGTGTCTAGAGTGGTGCTGAGGGTCTTGCGGACCAACAAATGGGTTCTCCTAAGAGTGGCATTTCCACAAATGTGTCAAGAGTGGTGCTAAGGGTCTTACGGACCAACAAATGGGTCCTCCAAAGAGTGGCATTTCCACAAATGTGTCTACAGTAGTGCCAAGGTTCTTGCGGACCGACAAATGGGTCTTCCTAAGGTTGGCACCGTAGGCATCCAGACTGGAGAGGGAGATGTGTATCCATCTGTGATGATGATGCCTGCTTCCGTCGGTGGGTGCTTATTGTTGTGAGCAATGCGTCTTGTGTGGAGAGATTTCGGTGGCAGTGCTAGCTCCCGATTTCTCTGAAAGGTACGGCTGGTGTTGACTGGTATGTGTGTCCTTTGGGGGCTGGCAAATGGGTCCGAAGAGGCAGCAGCTTTGGCATGGTGTGACCCATAGCCAACAGTTGAGCCAGACCTTCTTGGAGCCTTCTGATCTCCTTGGCTTGGACTTGGAGCATCTCCTTGCAGTTGCCTCTCCTTTCTCCTCCCTCCTCCTCCTCCTCTTCCGCGCGTGCTGGAGTTTTGACGTGGGCGAGAGCAAAAGCGGGAGGAGCCGGGGCTGGCGGGGAGGGGGAGTGGGTGGGTGGACGCCAGCCCTCTCCATCCCTCCCTCCCTCCCTCCCTCCCTCCTTCTCTCTCCTCCATCCCTGCCTTGGCCATGGCCACCTGCTGCGTGGATCCGCCGCGCGTGGGAGCCCAGCCGGGCGCCGGGGGTCCAGCCGCCCGCCCTTAAGGACCCCCACCCTCACCCTCCCTCTCTTCTCCCCTTCCCCCTCTCTGGGCAGGGCGGAGGGAGGCGCCGCGGAGGAGCAGCCGCAAGGTGAGTGGCCGCCCAGGTGCCCACCTGCGTGGGAAGGCGAGGAGCAGCTGGGCTCCGGGTGGGCTCGGGTGGGGACTTGGACTGGCCGGGTCCAGAGGCATTGCCTTGGAAGAAGGTCTTCTCCTCCGGTGGGGTGGGCTTCAGATTGGACTCCGTCCTTTCCTTCCACCATCTCGCTCTTCCTGCTCCCTTCTCTCCCCCTCCCTCGTCCTCCTCTTTCTCTCCTTCCCTCTCTCCTTCTCCCACCTTCCTTCTCTTGCTCTCCATCTTTCCCCCTCTCTCTATCTCCCCTCTTTCCCTTTCCCCTCTCCTTCTCTCTCCCTCTTTCCCTCCCTCTCCTTTTCTCCCCGTCGTTCCCCCTCCCTCTCTCCCTCTCTCCCGCTTTCCCCGTCTCACTCCCTTCTCTCTCCTTCACTCTCTCCTCTCCCTCCCTCTCTCCTTTTCTCTCCATCTTTCCCCATCTCCTCTGTCTCTCTTTCCCTCTCTCCCACTCCCCTGCCTCTCCTCCTCTCCCTCCCTGGTCCTTCTCTCTTTCTCTCCTTCTCTCTCCCTCTTTCCCTCTCTCCTTTTCTCTTCATCTTTCCCTCTCTCCTCCTCTTTCCCTCTCTCTCACTCCACTCTCCTTCTCTCTCTCCTTTTCTCTCCCTCTTTCCCCCTCTCTCTCCTTCTCTCCCCTCTCTCCTATTCCTCTTTCCTTCCCTCTCCTTCTTTTCCTCTTTCTCACTCCTCTCTCCTTTTCTCTCTCCCTACCTCACCCTTCTCTCTCCTCCTCTCCTTCCCTCTCTCCTTTTCTCTCCATCTTTCCCCATCTCTCTCTTCCTCCTTCTCTCTCTTTCTCTTCCCTCACTCCTTTTCTCTTCATCTTTCCCTCTCTCCTCCTCTTTCCCTCTCTCTCACTCCACTCTCCTTCTCTCTCTCCTTTTCCTCTTTCCCTCTCTCTCACTCCCCTCTTCTCTCTCCTTCTCTCTTCTTCTCTCTCCTTCTCTCTTTCTCCTCTTGTCTCCCTCTTTCCCTCTCACTCCACTCTCCTTTTCACTCTCCTTTCCCTCTCTCTCTTCTCTCCCTCTTTCCCTCTCTCTCTCTCCACTCTCCTTCTCTCTCTCCTTTTCTCTCCATCTTTCCCTCCCTCTCCCTCTTTCCCCCTCTCTCTCCTTCTCTTCTTTCCCCTCTCTCCTATTCCTCTTTCTCCTTCTCTCCCTTTCCCTCTCTCACACTCCTCTCTCCTTCTCTCACTCCCTACCTCACCCTCCTCCTCTCCCTCCCTCTCTCCTTTTCTCTCCATCTTTCCCCATCTCTCTCTTCCCCCTTCTCTCTCTTTCTCTTCCCTCTCTTTCCCTCTCTCTCTCACTCCACTCTCCTTCTCCCTCTCCTTTCCCTCTCTCTCTCCTCTTCTCTCCCTCTTTCCCTCTTTCTTACTCCACTCTCCTTCTCTCTCCCCTCTCTCCTTCTCTCTCCCTCTTTCCCCATCTCTTCCTTCCCCTCTCCTTCCCTCTCTCCTCTTCTCTCTCTCTTCTTGTCTCCCTCTTTCCCTCTCTCTCACTCCACTCTCCTTCTCCCTCCTTCTCCCTCTCCTTCCCTCTCTCCTCTTCTCTCTCTCCTCCTCTCCCTCTTTCCCTCTCTCTCCCTCCTTCTCTCTCTCCTCTCTCTCCCTCTTTCCCCATCTCTTCCTTCCTCTCTCCTTCTCTCTCTCTTGTCTCCCTCTTTCCCTCTCTCTCACTCCACTCTCCTTCTCCCTCCTTCTCCCTCTCCTTCCCTCTCTCCTCTTCTCTCCCTCTTTCCCTCTCTCTCTCCCTCCTTCTCTCTCTCCTTCTCTCTCCCTCTTTCCCTATCTCTTCCTTCCTCTCTCCTTCTCTCTCTTCTTGTCTCCCTCTTTCCCTCTCTCTCACTCCACTCTCCTTCTCCCTCCTTCTCCCTCTCCTTCCCTCTCTCCTCTTCTCTCCCTCTTTCTCTCTCTCTCTCGCTCCTTCTCTCTCTCCTCTCTCTCCCTCTTTCCCCATCTCTTCCTTCCTCTCTCCTTCTCTCTCTCTTCTTGTCTCCCTCTTTCCCTCTCTCTCACTCCACTCTCCTTCTCCCTCCTTCTCCCTCTCCTTCCCTCTCTCCTCTTCTCTCCCTCTTTCCCTCTCTCTCACTCCACTCTCCTTCTCCCTCCTTCTCCCTCTCCTTCCCTCTCTCCTCTTCTCTCCCTCTTTCTCTCTCTCTCTCTCTCGCTCCTTCTCTCTCTCCTCTCTCTCCCTCTTTCCCCATCTCTTCCTTCCTCTCTCCTTCTCTCTCTCTTCTTGTCTCCCTCTTTCCCTCTCTCTCACTCCACTCTCCTTCTCCCTCCTTCTCCCTCTCCTTCCCTCTCTCCTCTTCTCTCCCTCTTTCCCTCTCTCTCACTCCATTCTCCTTCTCTCTCCTTCCCTCTCTCCTCTTCTCTCCCTCTTTCCCTCTCTCTCTCTCCCTCCTTCTCTCTCTCCTCTCTCTCCCTCTTTCCCCATCTCTTCCTTCCTCTCCCTTTCTCTCCCTCTTTCCCTCTCTCTCACTCCCTTCTTCTCTCTCCTTTCCTCTCTTCCCCATCTCACTCTCTCCGTACCTCTACACTACAATGCCGTTGCACAGTGTGGACAGACACCAGCCGTGGCTGCTGGGGATTATAGTTTGAGAAGGTCTTGAGCTGTGGTTCTCACCCTGAGGATCCCCAAGTGTTTTGACCTACAACTCCCAGAAATCCCAGCGGTTGGGATTCCTGGGAGTCGAAGGCCAACACATCAGGTTGAGAAGAACTGCTTTGAGCCCTGCAAGACACCCATGACATCGTGCCTAACACACCTGAACCTCAAGGTCTTATCTCGAATCCTAGTTTGCCGTGTGATCTCAGGTCTAATTTATTCTCCCTTTGAAAGGTCTGTTGCCTTCTCTGCCAATGAGTAGGGCTTCCTGACCAAACTACAACTCCCAGGATGGATTCATAAGCTTTGGGTTTGCTTCTCAAGCCAGACTAGACAGCCTACTCTGTCTCTCTCTCTCTCTCTCCCCGTCAAAGACGCACATCTTCCTCCGCACGCATGCTTCCCTCTCAAGGGATGCCCTGAAAACGTGCAGTCAGGCCTCACCTTGGAGTGCGGACGCTGCAGAATTAACATCGTGGAACTTGTAGTTCAGCACCGACATTCCTCGACACAAAAGGCTACAGACCTTGGAGGACAGCATCTCCCATGAATCCGTATCATTGAAGGTAGTGTCCATTCTGGCTGCATTCATTCTCCAACGTAGATCCACCCTCAGGTATCTGAAGGTTGGGTTGCTGTGAGTTTTTTGGGCTGTCTGACCATTCTCTCCTGACGTTTTGCCCACACCTATGACAAAGTTTGTGAGGTCTGTTAGAGAATGGTCAAGTGTGGTTGATATATGGTAGTGAAGGGATCTTACTAATAATATGTTAATATGATTGGGTTGCTGTGAGTTTCCCTGGCCATGTCCCGGAAGCATTCTCTCCTGACGTTTTGCCCACATCTATGGCAAAGGTTGTGAGGTCTGTTGGAGAATGGTCAAGTGTGGTTGATATATGGTAGTGAAGGGATCTTACTAATAATATGTTAATATGATTGGGTTGCTGTGAGTTTCCCTGGCCATGTCCCGGAAACATTCTCTCCTGACGTTTTGCCCACATCTGTGGCAAAGGTTGTGAGGTCTGATGGAGAATGGTCAAGTGAGCTTGATATACGGTAGTGAAGGGATCTTACTAATAATATGTTAATATGATTGAGTTGCTGTGAGTTTCCCTGGCCATGTCCCAGAAGCATTCTCTCCTGACGTTTTGCCCACATCTATGGCAAAGGTTGTGAGGTCTGTTGGAGAATGGTCAAGTGAGCTTGATATACGGTAGTGAAGGGATCTTACTAATATGTTAATATTATTGAGTTGCTGTGAGTTTCCCTGGCCATGTTCTGGAAGCATTCTCTCCTGACGTTTTGCTCACATTTATGACAAGCGTCCTCAGAGGTTGTGAGGTCTGTTGAGGTTGATATATGGTAATGAAGGGATCATAATAATAATATTTTAATATTATTGGGTTGCTGTGAGTTTCCCTGGCCATGTCCCGGAAGCATTCTATCCTGACATTTTGCCCACATCTATGGCAGAGGTTGTGAGGTCTGTTAGAGAATGGTCAAGTGAGCTTGATATATGGTAGTGAAGGGATCTTACTAATAATATGTTAATATTATTGGGTTGCTGTGAGTTTCCCTGGCCATGTGCCAGAAGCATTCTCTCCTGATGTTTCACCCACACCTGTGGCAGGAGTCCTCGGAGGTTGTGAGGTCTGTTGAGGTTGACATATGGTAAGGAAGGGATCTTAATAGTAATAATATATTAATATGATTGGGTTGCTGTGAGTTTCCCTGGCCATGTTCCGGAAGCATTCTCTCCTGACGTTTCGCCCACATTTATGACAGGCGTCCTTGGAGGTTGTGAGGTCTGTTGGAAACTAGGCAAGTGAGGTTGGTATATGGTAGTGAAAGGATATTAATAATGATATGTTGATATTATTGGGTTGCTGTGAGTTTCCCGGGCTTGTCTGGCCATGTTCTGGAAGCATTCTATCCTGACGTTTTGCCCACATCTATGGCAGGCGTCCCTGGAGGTTGTGAGGTCTGTTGGAAACTAGGCAGGTGGGATTTCTATATCTGTGGGGTGGGAGAAAGAACTCTTGTCTGTTGGAGGCAAGTGTGAACGTTGCAGTCAGCCACCTTGATTAGCATTGAATTCCCTTGGCTGCTTCCTACCTGGCGGAATCCTTTGTTGGGAGGTGTTAGCTGGCTCGGTCGATTGTATCTGAATGTTGCTTGAAAAGAACCCAAGTCCCCATGAATCAGGTGGGAGATCCTGTTGGAAAGGGAAAGGGCAAAAGATGACCGTTGGGTATGTTTACGCTGAACCATCAACGGGGTACCAACCTTGGATTTATCATCGTGGACTCAGGCCCAATTATTTATTTATTTCTTATTTATTTACTGCCTTTATATCCCGCTCTTCTCACCCTGAAAGGGACTCAGAGCGGCTTACAAATCAAATGTACATACATACAATATATTACTAGCATAGCACAATATAAGCATTAAATTACCATATTGTACTATATCATTATATGATAATATTATTAGTAACATTACATTTAATATATAATATACTAGCTGTGCCCGGCCACGCGTTGCTGTGGCGAAGTCTGGTGGTATGAGAAATAAAGTATTGAGGAATTGGTGGCAGTTAAGGTAAAGGGGCAAGGTTTTCCCCTGACTCTGGGGGTTGGTGCTCATCTCCATTTCTAAGCCGAAGAGCTGGCGTTGTCTGTAGACACCTCCAAGGTCATGTGGCCGGCATGACTGCATGGAGCGCCCTTACCTTCCCGCCAAAGCAGTACCTATTCATGTACTTCCATTTGTATGTTTTCGAACTTCTGGGTTGGCAGAAGCTGGGGCTAACAGTGGATGCTCTCTCCGCTCCCCCAATTCAAACCTGTGGCCTTTCGGTCCAGAAGTTCAGCAGCTCAGAGTGATGTGCTTGTACTGTCTGTGGCCCTCAGAAAACAAAGGATTTGCCAGACTTTGGTGATGGGAATTCTTTGTTGGGAGGTGTTAGCTGGTCCTGATTGTTTCTTGGACGGAATTCGTGTGTTTTCAGCGTGATGTTCTTTATGTACTGTCCTGAGATGAGAGAGTGATGAGCACGGAATGGCCTTGTAGGTTCAAAGCCTGGGTGCTTCCCTGTCTGAGGGGGGGAATCCTTTGCTGGGAGGTGTTAGCTGGCCCTGACTGTTTCCTGATTGGAATTCGTGTGATTTTAGAGTGTTGGTCTTTATTTAGTTTCCTGAGATGAGAGAGTGATGAGTATGGAATGGCCTTGTACCTTCAAAGCCTGGCTGCTTCCCTGTCTGAAGGGGAGAATCCTTTGCTGGGAGGTGTTAACTGGCCCTGACTGTTTCCTGGTTGGAATTCGTGTGTTTTTAGAGTGTTGTTGTTTATTTACTGTCCTGAGATGAGACAGTGATGAGTACGGAATGGCCTTGTAGGTTCAAAGCGTGGGTGCTTCCATGTCTGGGGGGGGGATCCTTTGTGGGGAGGTGTTAGCTGGCCCTGATTGTTTCCTGGATGGAATTCATGTGTTTTCAGAGTGTTGTTGTTTATTTGTGCGCGCAGGAGCGGCCGTTGGAGGGAGAGGTGTGGATTGTTGTGTGCGCGCGCGGGCTGGCCTCTTGCGCATGCGTAGATGGTGCGTTCCAGTTTTGGGGGTTTTTTTGGCCCCATGGAGGTTGGGGATGTGTAGTTTGTTTGTAAGAACGTAGAGACGTGGCGGAGGGGTTATGCTGTCAATTTTCTAGGTTGGGGGGCCTTTAGTTTTGTTGTTTTGCCCGGTGGAGCGATGCCATTCTCCTTTTATATATATAGAATAGATAATTAATATTATTATATTATATTATTAGTCGTATAATATTGTAATACATTATAATATTATTATCAATATTATAAGTATATACAATATATCCTATGGATCTCCCTCAGATCCCAACCTACCGTATATACTCAAGTATAAGCCGACCTGAATATAAGCCGAGGCACCTAATTTTACAACAAAAAAACTGGGAAAACATTGACTCCAGTATAAGCTGAGGGTGGGAAATTTCAGAAATAAAAATAGATACCAATAAAATTACATTAATTGAGACATCAGTAGGTTAAATGTTTTTGAATATTTACATAAAGCTCTCATTTAAGATAAGATTGTCCAACTCTGATCAAATCATTATTCTCATCTTCTTCAATGTAATTGTGCTTATGTATCCTTTTAATAATAATAATAATATTAATAATAATAATAGTGGAAAATGATAAATGTAATAATAATAATAAATACAGTAAAATAATAAATGTAATAATAGAGTAAATTAATAAATGCAATAATGATAATAGAGTAAAATAATAAATGCAATAACAATAATAATATCAGAATGAAATAATAAATGTATTAATAATAATAAAAATAGATTAAAATAAATGTAATAGTAGCAATAATAATAAGAGTAAAATGAAAAATGTAATAATAATAATAAATACAGTAAAATAATAAATGTAATAATAGACTAAATTAATAAATGCAATAACGATAATAGAGTAGAATAATAAATGCAATAACAATAATAATATCAGAATGAAATAATAAATGTATTAATAATAATAATAAAAATAGATTAAAATAAATGAAATACAGTAGAGTCTCACTTATCCAACGTAAACAGGCCGACAGAACGTTGGATAAGCGAATATGTTGGATAATAAGGAGAGATTAAGGAAAAGCCTATTAAACATCAAATTAGGTTATGATTTTACAAATTAAGCCCCAAAACATCATGTTATACAACAAATTTGACAGAAAAAGTAGCTCAATACACAGGAATGTTTTGTTGTAATTACTGTATTTATGAGTTTAGCACCAAAATATCATGATATATTGAAAACATTGACTACACAAATGCGTTGGATAATCCAGAACGTTGGCTAAGCGAGTGTTGGATAAGTGAGACTCTACTGTAGTAGCAATAATACTAAGAGTAAAATGATAAATGGAATAATGCCAATAATAATAGAGGAAAATAATAAATGTACCATATATTCTCAAGTATAAGCCGACCTGAATATAAGCCAACCAGGACTCACACCCAAGTATAAGCCGAGGGGGGCTTTTTCAGTTCTAAAAAAGGGCTGAAAAACCCGGCTTATACTCGAGTATATACAGTATATTTTTGCCATGGTTGTTTGATCGCATCTTAATATTATAATTGAAAGGCCTAAGGTAGTGCGGAGACGGCATTTTTTTTTTTTGTGTCTCCGAGCCAACGCTTTGGGACAGGACAGGCTGTACATGCGAAATCAGCCTCAGAAGTTTGCTTGCCTGGTACTGAGTCATTGCATTGATCTGTCGATGGTCCCTCAACTCCTCAGAGCATCCTTAGAGCTGCAGATAGGAGAGAATGGAGACCTTTCGTGGCCCAAATGTGCCGTTCACGGTGTGGGTTTCCTTAGCACTGCGTTCCTTTTGTAAAGGACGGGGCTTCATCAATTGATTTGTCTACACAGTGAGTAGATGTGTAAGCCACCGTCCATATGCTTATGGTCTCAAATAAGTTCTCCATCTGTCATCTTCAGAGAATCGTGGACGCATGATCGGAAGAGGTTGGTCTATGTCTGTGATTCCTAAAGTGTGCGCTACTGCCCCCTGGTGGGCGATGCAAAGATCCAGGGGGGCGGTGATGGCACCTATTAGGACATGGGGGCAGAGCCAGAGGAGGGGCGGGGCCACTTCCGAAGTGCCGGAGACAGGGCTGAGCACCTGAGGCGCCTGTTAAGACACAGAGGGCGGAGCTAGAAGAGTGGGCGTGGCTTCTTCCCGAGAGCCCGAGACAGGGCTGAGCCTCTATACCTCTCCTGAGGCGCATGTTGGGAGACAGAGGGCGGAGCTAGGGATGGGGGTGGGGCCTCCTTCCAAGAGCCCGAGACAGGGCTGAGCCTCTATACCTCTCTTGAGGCGCATGTTGGGAGACAGAGGGAGGAGCTAGGGATGGGGGTGGGGCCTCCTTCCAAGAGCCCGAGACTGGGCTGAGAATCTATACCTCTCCTGATGCACATGTTGGGAGACAGAGGGCGGAGCTAGGGATGGGGGCGGGGCCTCCTTCCAAGAGCCCGAGACAGGGATGAGAATCTATATCTCTCCTGAGGCGCATGTTGGGAGACAGAGGGCGGAGCTAGGGATGGGGGCGGGGCCTCCTTCCAAGAGCCCGAGACAGGGCTCATAACTCCGCCCATCCCAGTCCTGGTCTCCCATTTGTGGCCCTGCCCACCTCCTCGCAACCCTGCATCTTGGACTAGGGGAGAGGCTCAATCCCGCCCTCTTTATCAGGGGCCACGCCCACCCCTCTAAGCCATGCCCCCCTTTCCAGGGGGCGCTGAGTCATATTTTTTCTGGAAAGGGGGTGGTAGGGCAAATAAGTTTGGGAACCACTGGTCTGTGTTCTTGTTGAACAGCATATCATCCTTAGTATTGTCAGGACAAACTAGTACTAACTCATTCCTTGATATATTTTTTTAAACTTGCTTGGGTACCCCCCCAAAAAGTTGATTTTTTAAATTGTACAGAATGCATAAGGTTGCAGGTGAACTACAACTCACATCATCATCATCATCATCATTGGTGGAGGTCACAGTTCCCCTGGTTGTGGGTGAACTACAATTCCCAGAAAGGAAGGACAGTTCCCCTGAAATCCCACCAGTAATCATATTTCAGCATATCAGGACTGTGAGCCAAGTTTCATCCAGATCCATTGGTGCTTGGGT
This sequence comes from Anolis carolinensis, assembly GCF_035594765.1. Lineage (NCBI taxonomy): Eukaryota > Metazoa > Chordata > Lepidosauria > Squamata > Anolidae > Anolis > Anolis carolinensis. The sequence goes on from NW_026943818.1 coordinate 26,248,767, forward strand.
TCACAGTGCTCTCTGGATGTAGGTGAACTACAACTCCCCCAAATCAAGGTCAATTTTCCCCAAAGACCTCCAGTATTATTTGCTGGTCATGAAGGACTCTTGTGTTCCAAGTTTGGTCCAGTTCCATCTTTGGTGGAGTTCAGAGTGCTCCTTGATTTCAGGTGAACTATACATCCCAGTACCTACAAACGCCAAATGTCCAGGCCAATTCCTCTCAAAACCCACCAGTATTGAAATGTGGGCCTATCGGGTGTGCATGCCAAGTTTGGTCCAGATTTATCATTGTTTGGGTACATAGTGTGCTCTGGATGGAGGTAACTACAACTCCTATAAATCCCTTCAAAGACATCCAGTATTTTTTCTTGGTCGTGAGGGTTCTTTGTGCCAAGTTAGTTCCAGGTCCATCGTTGATGGGGTCCAGAGTGCTCTTAAATTGAAGGTGAACTATACATCCCAAGTTCTACAATGACTATAAATCATGGGGAATTCTCCCCAGCCCTCTCTAGTAGGGGTCCCCAAACTAAGGCCCGTGGAGGACCGTGGTCCCCCAAGGCCATTTACCTGGCCCCTATCCTAATCTTAGGGTTGACCTAAGTCTACCTGGTCTTTGGAGGTCTCTTTGCTTACCTATGGTCTTATGAGATCATCTAGATGGTCTTTGACGGTCTCTTTGCTTAGCTATGGTTTTATGAGATTGTCTAGATGGCATTTGGGGGCCCCTTTCCTTACCTATGGTCTTATGAAACCATCTAGATGGTCTTTGAGGTCCTTTCCTTATTGATGGTTTTCTGATGACATCATGAGATCATCTAGATGGCCTTTGAGGGAACCTTTCCTTACCTATGGTCTTATGAGACCATCTAGATGGTCTTTGGAGGTCTTTATGCTTACCTATGGTCTTCTGATGGTCTTATGAAACCATCTAGATGGCCTTTGAGGGAACCTTTCCTTACCTGTGGTCTTATGAAACCATCTAGATGGCCTTTGAGGGAACCTTTCCTTACCTATGGTCTTATGAAACCATCTAGATGGCCTTTGAGGGTTCCTTTCCTTACCTATGGTTTTATGTTACCATCTAGATGGCCTTTGAGGGTTCCTTTCCTTACCTATGGTCTTATGAAACCATCTAGATGGCCTTTGAAGGAACCTTTCCCTACCTATGGTCTTATGAAACCATCTAGATGGCCTTTGAGGGAACCTTCCCTTACCTATGGTCTTATGAGACCATCTAGATGGTCTTTGGAGATCTCTTTGCTTACCTATGGTCTTATGAGATCGTCAAGATCAGGGGTCCCAAAACTAAGGCCCATGGGCCAGATGCGGCCCTCCAAGGTCATTGACCTGGCCTCTGTCCTAAACTTTAGACTTAGGGTTGACCAACGTCTGAAATGGCTTGAAGGCACACAACAACAACTGCCTCCCAGCAGTCTGAAGGACAATGAACCGGCCTTCAACTTAAAAAGTTTGAGGACCCCTGTGTTCTAGTATGTTCAGCTGATGTGTGCCATAGAAAAGAATAGGGTTGCTCTTAGAATAGGAAATGGTTATGGGAGGGGCAGTGGGCGGAGTTATGCAAATTCCACAACAATGGAGAAAGTCAAGAACACTGGGATGTCTCATAAAAATCTAGGATGAAATTGTTCTCAGATGGATGGTGTGCAGTGTGGTGTCTGTGGAGGACATTGGCCGGGTTCTTGGACATGTTTACGGTGCTCGCCATAACCTGCAATGTCATTGGAAGGATGGCCATTGGTGTCTCCTGGGCAAACTTTGCTGAACTATGTTAACCCGCTCTTCTATTTGCAGGGTGTACAATCCGTCTCTATTATTTTTAGGTCCGTTCCGCCTCCGATATCAGATTTTCTGTCACAGGACAAATGCCCAGTAACGAATCCATTTTTTAAACGGAAGCACCTGTATAGGGAAAGACAAATGGCAAAAGTCAACGAAGATAAGCAGAAATAAAAAGAAGATGAAGATGATGATGGTTTGGCCGGGAAGCTTAATCTCAGGATGAAAGAAGAGGCAATGAATAAGGGAAGGGGAAAAAAGATTAAAGATTTAAAAAAAGATTAAAGCAGTTAGACAACACAAGCTTCGAAATCCTAATTTAAATGTATCTCTCTCCATAACCCAACAAAGAGGGTTATACTCGAGTATATACAGTATATTTATTATTTTACTCTATTATTATAGTTACTATTACATTTATTATTTTATTCTATTATTATTATTGCATTTAATATTTAACTATTTATTATTATTGGGAGGATACGCAAGCACAGTTACATTGAAGACGGTTAGAATAGTGATTTAATCAGAGTTGAACAGTCCTATCTTAAATTATAGTTTTATGTAAATATTCAAAAACTAACTTACTGATACCTGAATTAATGTAATTTTATTGGAATCTATTTTTATTTCTGAAATTTACCACTCTCATGTTATACTCGAGTCAATAAGTTTTCCCAGTTTTTTGTGGTAAAATTAGGTGCCTCGGCTGATATTTGGGAAAGCACTATGCCTCTGAATAATTTCTGGCATCACAGTTGAGACAGGGGTTTGATGCTTTGGCCTTCCATCACTCCACTTAGAGAAGGGAATAGTTCCTTTTATTGTGAGAGGTAAGGTACTCACATGGATACGTTGACACAGGTTTTGGGTCCACTGAATTTTTTACCAAGGACTCAGTAGAACACACTTTGAGAACTACCGGGATGGACTAAGCCAGTGGTGCCCAAACTAAGGCCCGTGGGTTGGATGAGACCATCTAGATCAGGGGTCCCCAAACTTTTTAAACAGGGGGCCAGTTCACGATCCTTCGGACCATTGGAGGGCCGGACTATAGTTGGCCACCGAGCAATTAATAATAATAATAATAATAATAATAATAATAATAATAATAATAATAACAACAACAACAACAACAACAACAACAATAACAACAATAATAATAAATAAGAGGGTTGGAAGAGACCCTTTGGGCCATTGAGTCCAATCCCCCTTTGTGCACCGAAAGCACAAGCAAAGCACCCCTGACAGATGGCCACCCAGAATCAATGTTAATAATAATAATAAGGGTTGTAACAGAAGAAGAGACCCCTTGGGTCATTTAGCCCAACCCCCTTCTGCCCTTGTGCCATGGGGGCCGGATAAATGGCTTCGATGGGCCGCATCCGGCCCCCAGGCCTTAGTTTGGGGACCCCTGATGTAGATGGTCTTTGGAGGTCTGTTTGCTTACCTATGGTCTTATGAGATCGTCTAGATGGTCTTTGGGGGTCTCTTTGCTTACCTATTGTCTTATGAGATCATCTAGATGGTCTTTGGAGATCTCTTTGCTTACCTATTGTCTTATGAGATCGTCTAGATGGTCTTTGGAGATCTCTTTGCTTACCTATGGTCTTATGAGATCATCTAGATGGTCTTTGGAGGTCTCTTTGCTTACCTATGGTCTTATGAGATCATCTAGATGGTCTTTGGAGGTCTCTTTGCTTACCTATGGTCTTATGAGATCATCTAGATGGTCTTTGGAGGTCTCTTTGCTTACCTATGGTCTTATGAGATCATCTAGATGGTCTTTGGGGGTCTCTTTGCTTACGTATGGTCTTATGAGATCGTCGAGTTGGTCTTTGGAGGTCTCTTTGCTTACCTATGGTCTTATGAAATCATCTAGATGGTCTTTGGAGGTCTCTTTGCTTACCTATGGTCTTATGAGATCATCTAGATGGTTTTTGGAGATCTCTTTGCTTACCTATGGTCTTATGAAATCATCTAGATGGTCTTTGGAGGTCTCTTTGCTTACCTATGGTCTTATGAGATCATCTAGATGGTCTTTGGAGATCTCTTTGCTTACCTATGGTCTTATGAGATCGTCTAGATGGTCTTTGAAGGTCTCTTTGCTTAGCTACTGCCTTATGAGACCATCTAGATGACTTTTCGAGGTCACTTTCCTTACCTATGGTCCTATGAAACTATCTAGATGGCCTTTGAGGGTCCCTTTCCTTACCTATGGTCTTATGAGACCATCTAGATGTTGTTTTCCTTATCTATGGTCTTCTGATGGCCTTATGAGATTATCTAGATGGCCTTTGGAGGTACCCTTCCTTACCTATGGTCTTTTGAGACCCTCTAGATGGTCTTTGGAGGTCTCTTTGCTTACCTATGGTCTTATGAGATTGTCTAGAAGCTCTTGCTTTTGCCACTCCTCTCAGAGAACCAGGTGGTTCCTTTCTTCATAAGTGTTTAGGTGCAGTATTTCACATGGAAATACTTATTGGGAGTGCTTGCATGTTCCTCCATGGCAGGTGGTCCTTGTGGTCTCTTCCAACTCTATGATTCTATGATAACAAACAGATTTTTGCCCAGTATGATAGACAAATCCACTAAGAGTTTGAGAGCCCCTATTTTAAATTAGCTGTCGCTTCAAAACTGACTGAAGAGCAGCACCACATTGAATGTTCTACTAGAAGTTATTAATACATGAGTCACTGTGGCCAAGCTATTTAGTCGGCTTTTGAGAGATGTCTGTCTTTGTACCAATGCTGTGCTTTCCTGGTAACAGCCTTCCTCACATCCCACTGCTTCCAAGAGCAGATGCTCTGTTTTAACACCTTTCAGTTCTTGTAGAAAACAGCGCCAACCCCAAAGCTTTCCTTGGTGTACTCTCATTTTCCTTCCTACATCACTTTGATATTTAAAAATCCGTTCCCATCTTGATCTGCCCCTCCCAGATCTGGAGATGGCCATCTACATTGGCCAACAACTCTTGTGTTCCAACTTTGGAAAGTTGGGACACCCAGGGAGATTGACTCTGTGTCTGGTCAGATATAAACAGCTTCAGAGCAGGAAGGAGGTGGAGATGCTTTGGCATCAGAAGATAAGGAGGACCTTTCATCTGGTCGTTCCTTGGCAACGGAAGATAAGGTGTGCTAGTACGGCTGTACCAGAAGCTCCCACTTTATTTTCTTTCTGCTAATGTTTGCAGTCATTGGGTTAGGCCGCCTGTCCATCATCATTAAGTTTGGTTCCGCCCCTTGTTCAGGGCTCTGGGAGGGAAGGAGCCATTTTTAAGTCAGTCTCACGTAATGAAACTAAGCTATAGGATGTAGACCAGCTTGTCCGTAGAAAAGCTTCATATCTCAAGAACATCCGGGGATATAGAACATCCGAGGAATCAGAAACAGAAATTCCAGGGGAAAGGTCCCAAAGGTTTTGGCTAATAGCTCACAGCCCCTCAGCCTCACAGCTCCTGAGGGAAACAGCCCTAAAGTTTCCAAAGAAACCTCGGAGAGGGAACAGCACCACAGATCCACGCAACTCCAGCTGAAACATCTGCAAGCTTTGGTTGGTAGGTCCACTCGATACCCAGACGCATTTGGCATCGGTAGTGGGTCTCACATCAGCTAGGCCCATATAATAGACAGCCTGGGAGACGTTATAAGGGGTTTTTCTTCTTACAGAGAGAGCACGGTTATCCAAAGCCAATTGTCTGTTCCCTGGAGACAAGACTGAAAAGGCCAACAGTTTATTAAGGAAACCTTGAAGTTTATTCGACTCCTTGAAGATTTATTATTTGTTCAATAATAAAGACTTGGTTATCTCATTAAAGACTCAAAGGACTATCCTTTTCAGGAAAATCCTCAAGAACCTCTCTTTGAGGCTTCCCGCTGGGCATAAAGTATATGTCCTATACAAAGAGAATAGCTACAGGCCCAGCGCGTGACAGAACATAAGGTGCTGGAAGAGAAAGATCTTTCCCCTGGAAAAACACCTGTGGTCAGTAGGAGGGCGAGACTTGATTTATGGGAGGAGGGAATCAGGTTATGAAAGTCACAGAGAATTCCTGAGAAATCAGGGAAAGAGACCAGTGAGAAATCCTTGAAACAGAGCAGATGTCGGATCTTAAATTACCATGTTGTTTACTGAAAGGGTTAGAGCAGGCAACACGGCATTACTGTGAACACCTTGAGTTTTGCTCTCGTTCCACGTTCAAATTTTTGGCTTAGTTTTGGGAAAGTCTTGCGCTCATGTTCATGGATTCATGTTTTGAAAGAAGTCCCTGTATTCCTGGGTATGGATTTTTGCCTATGTTTTGATTCTTGATTTTTTTTTTAAAATGTACCTTGTCACTTTTGAACAGAACTTTGCTGTTTGCACTATTGCCTTTTGAAAGCCTTTGCCTGTTGGTTATTGGACGCTGCTTTTTATATTACCCTTTGCCTTTTTATATTTTATTTATTTATTTATTAGACTTGTATACCGCTACTCCCAGTTTGGCTCGGAGCTCGGTTTACAGAAATAGATTAAAACAATACAATTAGCTTAAAATAAGAATAAAAACAATATATGTGCTTTCTTTAATAAACTGTTTAGTTCAGAGATTCCCAAAGTGGGCGCTACCGCCCCCTGGTGGGCACTGCAGTGATCTGGGGGGGGGCGGTGATGGCCACAGGTGCATTTGGGGGTGATGAATAACTGTCTTACCTTTCTATTCTGAGTTCAAAAAATAGTTTCATAATTTCAAACTTCAATGTTTCTAATTTACGCCTATCTTTACTATATTTTACGAAAAAGGTAGAAATGTATCTTTCTGTTTAATTGCTATTATAATTTTAAAAAATAATTTGCAGGGGGTGCTGAGTAATATTTTTTCTGGAAAGGGGGCAGTAGGCCAAATAAGTTTGGGAACCACTGGTTTAGTTAGTACCACTGGACTCAGGGGCGGTTCAACCATTAGGCGAACTAGGCGGTTGCTTAAGGCGCCATCCTCTGGGGGCGCAGTTGAGGCACCTCTTGAGGCGACTCAAAGTGCCCTAAGGCTAATGAGAAGCTTCTTTTTTGTCTTTTTTTCCCCTCCCCGCATGTGCACCCCCCACCTCCTGCCTCTGCGGCCACCCGCCCCACCAGGCAAGGGCCGCCTCCTCAGCCGCGGGAGAACACTGCCAGGTCCAGGCTGCAGGTCTGCCGGAGCCTTTGCTTGGAGAGGCTCTTTGCAGATGAGGGGGCCGAGGAGCAGGAGAAGACACTGTTGAGGAGGATCTGCGCAGACATTGTGGAGGAAATTCCCTTCTGGAGGTTCAGGGCCTCGCTCGTTGTAGGGACAGAGGGAGGCTATGCTGCGGCGAAAGAAGAGCCTGGCCCCCTCCCCTCCTCCCTCCTTCCCTCCGGCCTGGCTCACTCCCTTCGCAGACCCGCGTGGTCTGGACTCCCGTGGGCCCGGGATAAGCACCTAATTTCAACCGCTGCTTCTTTCTCCGGCCCCTCTTGCGTTGCTCTTCCCTCCCAGAAGCGTGGGGCTGGCTCCAACATTACCATGTATTGGACAGCTTTTTCTGTTGATTTGTTGTAAAACATGATGTTTTGGTGCTTAATTTGTAAAATCATAATGTAATTTGATGTTTAATAGGCTTTTCCTTAATCCTTCCTTATTATCCAACATTTTTTCTTATCCAACACTTTTATTTTTCAGTGATTGGTTTGGGGGGGGGGGGGTGTGCCAAAATTCAGTTCACTTACACTTGAAAATTACCTAGGGCTGGCCCTGGGACTCTAGTGTGGTGTTGGTGCAAAGGTGAAACCCGGCCAGAGTGCAATACTACTACCCCTACATGCCGGATACATAAGAATCTAGAAGTCAGCCTTTAAAGATAGAGCAGTAATTCCCGAAGTGGACGCTACTGCCCCCTTGTGGGCGCTGCAGCGATCTAGGGGGGCGGTGATCCAGGGCGGGGCCTCTTTGCAAGTGCTGGAGACAGGGCTGAGCACCTGAGGCGCTTGTTAGGACACACAGGGGGCGGAGCTAGAGGAGTGGGTGTGGCTTCTTCCCAAGAACCCGAGACAAGGCTGAGAATCTATACCTCTCCTGAGGCGCTTGTTGGGACACAGAGGGCGGAGCTAAGGAAGGGGGCGGGGCCTCCTTCCAAGAGCCTGAGACAGTGCTGAGCCTCTATACCTCTCCTAAGGCGCTTGTTGGGAAACAGAGGGCGGAGCTAGGGAAGGGGGCGGGGCCTCCTTCCAAGAGCCCGAGACAGGGGTGAGCTTCTATACCTCTCCTGAGAGCCTTTTAGGACTAAAGAGCCGGGCTGGGGCGAGGGCGGAGCCTCTTCCCAAGGGCGCGAGACAGGGCTGAGCCTCTGTATACCTCCCCTGAAGTGCTTGTTAGAACATGGGGGTGGGGTATAGGGGTTCTGCCCTGTCAGGCACTTGAGAAGAGGCCCCGCCCCCTCCTCTAGCCCAACCCCCTGTGTTCTGGCAGGTGCCTCAGGACAGGTATAGAAGCTCAGCCCTGCCTCAGAGCTCGTAACTTTCAGCGGAATTATACTCCTGACCCTTCCTGACATTCTCTTCACTGTCCAAGTACAAGTAAAATATTAAAAATGAAAAAAGAGTCCCCGATGTAGGTTTTTCTTTGGGTGGAGTTGAGAATAAGAATTCCTTGTGTTGCCGCTTTGGCCAGTTTTTATCTAGGAGCCAAAGAGCGACGTGGCTGTCTAGCCGGTTTGGCCGGCACGCGTCCAGAAGGGACTGAACAGCACGGAGCCAAATCTGTTCCATTTGGATGATGAGAAAGTTAGTCGCTGATTGGAAAACAGAAGGCAAAGCTCCTGGCACAAAGATCCAGACAAAATTGTAATGCTCTGAATTCGGAATTACATTGCACTGGTCCAGAAGATATGTCCAAGGTTCTCCTTCGTCATCGCCAGTAGTATTCCAGTCCTTCTCCAGGTGGTTTATAAAAGTTGAGGCAGCTATAATTCCAAACACATTTAAATAAATATTTATTGAAAACTAGTATGTATACTAAGGGGCCATGGTGGCATGGCAGGCTAAACCGCTAAGCTGCAGAACTTGCTGACTGGAAGGTTGGTTGTTCGAATCCATGGGACGGAGTGAGCTCCCGTAGTTAGCCCCAGCTTCTGACAACCTAGCCATTCGAAAATATGCAAATGTAAGTAGATCAATAGGGACTATTTTGGCGAGAAGGTAACTCCGCTCCATGCAGTCATGCTGGCCATATGACCTAGGAGGTGTCTATGGACAACGCTGGCTCTTTGGCTTAGAAATAGAGATGAGCACAACCCTCCATAGTTGGACTCAACTAGACCTAATGTCAAGGGGAAACCTTTACTTTTAGCATATATACTTGGTGTTAGGTGGATCTTTGTCTTTACTCCCATGGCTTGTTCTTGGCCTTGCAGTTCTTCTGATGTCTGTGGTGGAGTCTTCATTGACGTGGAGAGCCCAGTTTAGGTGGTTCAGTTATCCTTGGATGAGGTGGGTTTCCCAAATTCTTTTTGCATGGTCTGTCGTGGCTTTAATTGTGCTTCCTTTTTGACTTGGGTGATGGTTGGAGCTTTTGTGTAGGTATCTATCTCTGTGTGTAGGTTTTCTGTAAACTGTGTGGCCCAAATGTTAATTTGGTTTGGGATGACCAGAACATCTAGAAATGGCCGTTTTCCTTCATTTGCCTTTTCCACGGTGAATTGGATGTTTGGGCGGATGCTGTTGAGGTGGTCCAGAAACTTGTGAGTTCTTCTCCATAGCTCCAAATGATAAACTGGATATTTGGGTGGATGCTGTTGAGGTGGTCCAGAAACTTGTGGGTTGTTCTCCATGGCTCCAAATGGTGAAGGTGCCATCCACATATCTGAACCATATTGTGGTTGCTGTTTCCAGGCCTTGTTTTTCAATGTATAATATCACAAAGGAGTGCCACCTCACCTGCTACATAGGAAATCTGCTACAAAACAGGAGCTTTTTTGTTGAGTTTCAGGGCTGAGATGGCTCCCCATGGCCACTCCATCTAGATGTGGGCAAAACGTCAAGAGAGAACTAGAACACTAGTTCTCAACTTATGGGTCCCCAGGTATGTGGGCCTACAACTCTCAGAAATCCCAGCTTTTAGGATTTATGGGAGTTGAAGGCCAAACCTTCTGAGGACATACTGTTCTAGAACATGGCCACACAGCCCAAAAACTCACAGCAACCATGTGATTCTGGCCATGAAAGCCTTTGACAATACATTAATTGGGATTGTTGTTGTGTGCCTTCAAGTTGTTTCAGACCTAGGGCAACCCAAAGTCTATGGGTAGATGCTGTTGAGGTGGATGCTGACGACAGTGTTGTCGTCATTAAAGCACTTTTAAGTGTAGAAGGGGCACCAATAAGCACTTTCCAGTAGAACTGAACTGCTGCACTGCACTTTATGAACCAAACCGCTTACCACCTATATTACATCAAATATTTATTATGATATCAAATACCTATTGCTGGACCCTCCTTTGGACTTGAATTAAGCACTATAGCACTTTGGCACTGAGGTCGTTACAACCACAATCAACATCTGTAGTGATCAAGGTGTGTTAGTAGCTAGGGTATTAATTAAGGGTCAGGGACGCTAATAGGAGGGTGGGAAGGGAGGGCAGTGGTTAGAGGCTATTGGACCAGTGCAATTACCATCCACAGATAACAATATAAACAACACTGAAGCACTGGAGCACTCTTATAGGGTTGGGGTAAAGAAATTAACATCTTAACTCCTACGCTGAGTATACTACTGCTTCCAATCAGAACATCAGTATAACCCTCAAAGGAGGTAGGAGTAGGAAGCAGTGGTAATATGATCCTCCCGTGTGAAAGTGAGTCTACAACTATGGTAGACCATGTAGGGAGAGGGTGTGCATTTAGCAGCTGGGGGGCCCCCATCGAAGTTATCCAGGGGAGGGGGAGATATGGGAAAGGGAGGCATAACTTAATTCGGCCTAGGGTGAGAAATAGAGTGCTTGTAGATCTAAAACGGCCTCCTGACATAGTAAAGTTGGGTGCCCAGGTTGGCGGACCCTCCGATCTGAAGGTGGTGCTGCTGAATGCCAGGTCTGTCAACGGTAAAGCTGGAATCATCCAGGACCTCATCCTGGATGAGCGGGCAGACCTGGCGTGCATAACGGAGACCTGGTTGGACGAGGCTGGGGGAGTTAACCTCACCCAGCTTTGTCCACCAGGCTATACCGTGCAGCACCAACCAAGATCTGGAGGGAGGGGAGGAGGGGTTGCGGTGGTCTATAAGGAGTCCATCCCCCTGACCAGGTGCCCCATCCCACAGTCTACCTTGTTTGAGCGTGCTCATCTGAGGGTAGGGGGCCGGGACAGTTTAGGGATTCTGCTAGTGTACCGACCACCTCGCTGCACTACAGTCTCCCTGCCTGAGCTAGCCGGGGTGGTCTCGGGCCTGGTTTTGGAGTCCCAACGGCTCATTGTGCTGGGGGACTTCAATGTCAATGCCGAGGCCACTCCCTCTGGTGCGGCTCAGGACTTCATGGCCGCCATGGCAACCATGGGGCTGTCCCAATTAGTATCTGGCCCTACCCACAGAGCAGGGCACACACTTGACTTGGTTTTCTGCCAGGGATGGGAGGAAGCTGGCGGTGTGGAGGAGCTCACCATCGCTCCTTTGCCATGGACCGACCATCACCTGATCAGGTTTAGAATCACTGCGCCCCCCAACCTCCGCAGGGGTGGAGGACCCAAAATGGTCCGCCCCAGGAGGCTTATGGATCCGGATGGATTCCTGATGGCTCTTGGGGAATTCCCCGCCACCTCAGCTGGTGACTCTGTCACCCTCTGGAACAAGGAGGCAGCCAGGGCAATAGACACGATCGCTTTTAGGACTCGTAACAGAATAATATTTATTTAGATTGTTCTTTAGATAGATGGGCCAAATATTTGCTCAAATGGTCTAGAAGAGTACAATGTGTAGGCGGAAGAGCGTCTACGAAGAGAGAATGAGCATATGGCAAGGGCACAAAAAAGTGATCAGTCTCGGGTTAGTTCCCTTTTTGATGCAACATAGGGCAATGATTTGAGTCGCCTTGGCTGAACCAGATGATGTAATCTGTCCATAATGCTAGCAGAGCGAGAGGAAGCAAGTCGGCAACAAATGAAAAGTCAAGTTCCTAATCTCTCTCAGTCTAAGCCAGTTGATCCCTAGTAGACAAGAGAATACTCAGACTACGTGCAGAAAGTGCTGCATCTTCCAACATATATGGGCTCCGGATAGCGGAGACAGATTTAGGGCAAACACCTTGCCGGCGTGAGAAAGCGCAGCATCCGATAGCATCTCAATTTGGACATGTTGGTCGTAGTAAAAGTCTCTTCCACAATGTGTATTTCTGCTATAATTTGGCTAAGTATTTAGCACACAGCGAACTTGGCTGTTTTGTCTTTTAGAGAATGGAGATATGGATACATGGTTCAGGGTAGAATGTGATAACCGTTGCTCGTAGCTGAATATAATGGCAAATTTCAGTTTTTCTTGCCAGGATTCAAGATACAGATAACCTGGGCATGTGAGGTGGTCTTATAGTTGCACAAGATACCTGTGTGCTCTAGTGAGACAATAGATTGATTTAGGCTGGATATAGGAAGCAGAGAACTCTCTTATATACTTGAATATAAATTGATTTTTTTTAGAAACATGTCGACTCCAAAAAACTGGGTCAACCTATCCATAGATTAGTGTTGGAAATACATTGTGACAATGCTGACTCATGTATATTTTTTCCCTATCAGTATATAGATGTAGGATACATCTACACAGTAGAATGAATGTAGCTTGACACCACTTTAACTCCCATGGCTCAATGCTATGGAACTGTGGATATTGTAGCTTGGCGAAGCATCGGCACTCTTTGGCAGGGAAGGCTAAAGACTTTGTACACTCTAGCTCCCATAATATTGAGCCATGGCAGTTAAAGTGGAGTCGAACTTTATTACAACCTATACATGGTGTCAATCTATCTATATAAAAATGTAATGTGCGTTTTTCCCATGGAGAAAACAACAAAACCACTGAAACAAAATACACCAAAATTGGTCACAAAATACATAGTCATCCAATCTATGTCTTTCAATCAAAAAAACGCTAGAAAAATAAAGTCCAAATAACAGAAAACCCCCAATTTCTTACCACGCTCCCCAGGAACTGAAACAACTACATTACCCAGAGGACCTTGTAACTGTGCACGGAGCCTAACGCCACTTTTTAAAAACTTTGCCATGGTGGAACAGCCTTTTAGTTTCAAAGCCAGGCTGCTTCCTAACCAGAGGGGTCCTAACCACCAGACTACGCCACAGCAAACTAGCTGTGCCCGGCCACACATTGCTGTGGTGAAGTATGGTGGTATGGGAAATAAAGTATTGAGGAATTGGTGGTAATTAAGGTAAAGGGTCAAGGTTTTCCCCTGACATTTAAGTCCATTATAAATGGGTTATATAGTTGTGTGGAAGGGCCTTGAGTCTACACTGCCATATAATCCAGTTCAAATCAGATAATCTGTATTTTATAGGCAGTGTGGAAGAGGCCTAAGTGAGGCCTAACTCTGCCTGTCCCCTGGGCTGAGTGGGTTGCTAGGAGACCAAGTGGGCGGAGCATAGCCTTCTAACTGGCAGCAACTGGATAAAAACAATTATTCCTCTCCCTCTAATTAGGACTTTATTTTTCTTTTCTTTTTGTTGTATGAACGTAGAGGCATGGATGAGGGGTTGTGCTGCCAAGTTTAGTGTTTCTGGGATGTGTAGTTTTGTTATTTTGTCCTAGGTCGAAATTACATTACGCTTATATATATGGTATCCCTACAGGATTTTATTTATTTATCATGTCAGAAGCAATTTGAGAATACAGTCATAATGTATTTAAAAACACAAACAAAAAAACGTCATTATACTAAATGTCCTTTGAACAGAAACTGGTCACTTGGAGTACCTCTGGTGTTGCTATGAGAAGGTCCTCCATTGTGCATGAGGAGCATCTTAGGGAGCTTGATATGCTTAGCTTGGGGAAGACAAGGTTGACATCTGTTATGACAGTCATCAGAACTAAGTTCATGTAGGAGCTGGAAGGAACCTGTTTTCTCCCACTTTGGAGACTAGAATACAAACTAATGGATTCAAATTACAAGAGAAGGAATTCCGCCTAAACTTTAGCAAGAACGTCTTTGCTATAAGAGATATTCAACAAGGGAATCAACTGGCTAATAGGATGATGGGTTCTTCTTTTTTTGGACAGCTTTAACAGACACGAGCTGTGCATTCCTGCCATGATAAGGGTTGGAATAGAAGCTTCCTGCTTGAGCGGTGATGGCATGATCGTCAGCATAGATGAAACTCTCTGTCCCTTCTTTCAGTGGATGATAATTTCTGTAAATGCTGAACATTGATGGAGCAAGCACACTCCCCTGAGTCAGGCTGTTCTTCTGTTTTTGGTATCTACGAGGGTTGAATGAAAAGTAATGCCTCCACCTTCGTAACTCCTCGACAGATGGTGGTATGATATGTGGCAGGTACTGGCTTGTTCCGTAGACCCTCCTCTACACAGGGGCGGTTCAACCGCAAGGCAATTTAGGCACTTGCCTCAGGCAACATCGTTTGGGGGGCGCAGTTGAGGCGCCTCTTGGGGCCCCTCCAAGTGCCCTAAAGCCAACTTTTTGTTTACGGGGGTTTATATATCTGTGGAATGTCCTTGAGGCAAGTGTGAATGTTGTAAGTGGCCACTTTGATTAGCATTGAATAGCTTTGAAACTTCAAAGCCTGTCTGCTTCCTGTCTGGGGGAATCCATTGTTGGGAGGTGTTAGCTGGCCCTGATTGTTTCCTGACCAGAATTCCTCTGTTTTCAGAGTGTTGTTCTTTATTTACTGTCCCTTTCGGTGGCCTTTTAATTCCTATGGATTCCTAAGGACCCTCAGGGCTCTTCCACACAGCCACACAGCCATATAACCCAGAATATCAAAACAGAATAACCCACAATATCTGCTTTGAACTGGGTTATCTGAGTCCACACTTCCCTAAATCCCAGTTCAGTGTTTGTTGCTAAATTCGCAAATATAGTAATTCCTACATAACATTACCATGTATTGAATTGCTTTTTCTGTCAATTTGTTGTAAAACATGATGTTTTGGTGCTTAATTTGTAAAATAATGTAATTTGATGTTTAATAGCCTTTTCCTTAATCCCTCCTTATTATCCAACATCTTCGCTTATCCAACACTTTTATATTTCAGTGATTGGTTTGGGGGAGGGGTGCCAAAATTCTATTCACTTACACTTGAAAATTACCTAGGGCCATCCCTGCCTCTACAGTTCCATTTGGGGGGAAGCCTTAGCATTGAACGGTTGTGTTATTAAAGTGCGAAGTATGGAACCCTTTGGGCCTGGCCTCATGTTAGCTGCCCTGAGTCCCTGCGGGGAGATGGAGGCGGGGTATAAACATAAAATTATCATTATTATTATATTATTATAACCCTGTGCAGCTGGTCGGTCAATGCGACTTAAGCAACGTGTAGTCATTGAAGGTGTCATGCCAAAGGAGATTCATCAGAGAACGCAAGCTGTTTATGGTGCTTGTGTTGACGTGAGTCCTGTGTGTCGTTGAGCGAGTAAGTTGAAAGATGTTGAGGTGGGAACATCTGACTTGCATGACAAACAAAGAGTTGGATGTCCTGTGACAGCAACCACTGAGTTTCACAAGCAAAAAGTTGACCGATTGAGTCAGGACGATCATTGTATCAGAGAGAAATTTCACAAGAACGTGTGGGTCACATTATTGCTTTGCTTGTCTATTGGAAGATCTGTGCACGATGGGTTGCGGAAACAGAGTGTCAACTTCTTGCGTGACGGCTTCAGAAAACTTGTTCATCGTTGGCAGAAATATATCCAATTGTCTGCTGATGATGTGGAAAAGTGAATAGTGGTAGTTAAAGAGCACATTCTAAGGATTGTTTCTGCGTTTGATTTATTAAAATATTCCCATCCAAACCCAAGTAACGAAGGTGGAGGCATTACTTTTCATTCAACCATTGTATATCTCTGATCCTGGAATTCAACAAAAAAGTCCCTACAGCGTAGATGCATCCTGTGTTATATCTCTGCTTAGACATCTGCTTCCCAGCTGCTTTCATATTTGTCTACTTTCTTGCTCCTATACCAGTGATGGGCAATCTTTTGCGCTTGGTGTGTCAAAATTCACCAAAAAACCTAGCATGACTTGGATGGTGTGTCACTTCGAGAAAAAAAACCCATAATTTCACAATATATATAGTTTAAATAACAAAAATATATAATTGTAATATATAACTGTATTTAATAAATCAAAAACTATTTACCTCCATTATTTCCATGTACAACAATCTATGGTACCTCTTGCAGTTTCCACGCTGATTTCTCTCTATTGTAGTTTCAATGTAGTCATGAATAACGAATAATATAATAATAATAATATAATAGTAATAATATAATAATATACTACAATAATAATAGAATAATAGAATGATTATATATATATATTTGTGTGTGTGTGTAATGTGCATAATTCCCATGGAGTAAACAACAAAACCACTGGACCAAATCACATCAAATTTGGCCACAAAAGACATTAGTCATCCAATCAATCTGCATGCGGCAGCGTGTCAGCAAAAATGGCTCGGCGTGTCAGTGCTGACACACGTGTCATAGGTTGGCCATCACTATCCTATACACTACTATTGATGTTAAGGTGTGCAATACCGCAAATAAGAGACTACTTCATCTCTCCTCTTCTACCCAGTTGGATCAAAGTTCGGTCATAGTTTTTCTGGCTATTTGGGGAGACCGCATCCTGCAGCAAGTGTGTTTGTGACTGTTTTGGCAGGATGCTTCTTTCCAAGAGCGCTGATGTCAGGATGAGCTTCTGCATTTGCCGATAAGGTCTTCTGAGGACAACCAGGAAGGCTTAAAGTCAGCAAAGGTTTTGTTCTTGCTTTTTTGTCACTTTGAGATTGCGTCGCGGATCGAAGCACTAAAGGTTACCCCGGCATTCTTGCACCAAAGTTTCTTCAAGGTCTTTGAAGGTGGAGCTTGGGAAGACCAGACTCGGCAAGTTGCAAAATTCAAAGCTAAACGTTATGGGTTTTTTTCTTATTATCCACACTCAAGGAGAGACTCTCATGGGAAGAGGCTTTGAACAGATGGAAGCCAAAATGCAAAATTTAGCAAGCAGGAAAATGATGTCTTAACACACACAGTTCCTTCGGGGAAGGGGAGAGAGAATTTTCTCAGTATATGGGTATAATTTTTGGTTGACGTTTCCTTTCGTGAACGAGCAAGACACCCTGTTTCCCAGAAAATAAGACATCCCCTGAAAATAAGACCTAGTAGAGGTATTGCTGAATTGCTAAATATAAGGCCTCCCCTGAAAGTACGACCTAGCAAAGTTTTTGTTTGGAAGCAGGCCCGCCGAACAGAACACCAGAACATGCAGGATCGGTAAATGTACGTACCATAGATTGTTGTACATGGAAATAATGGTAGGAACAAGAAATTCTTGATAGGATTCACAGTTTGTCTGGTTATGCTGGTTTGTGATGACAACTACTGAACAATCTATATATATAAAATTGTAATGTGCGTTTTTCCCATGGAGTAAACAACAAAACCACTGGACCAAATAAACCAAATTTGGCCACAAAAGACATAGTCATCCAATCTATGTCTTTCAATAAAAAAAACCTAGAAAAATAAAGTCCAAATAACATAAAACCCACCATTGCTTACCACGCATGCAGAGAGGCCCCCGGCGAACTGAAACAACTACATTATCCAGAAGATCTCATAGATGTATGCGGAGCCTAACATCACTTTAAAAAAATGTTGCCATGATGGAACAGCCTTGCAGCTTCAAAGCCAGGCTGCTGTCTAACCAGAGGGATCCCTAACCACCAGACTATGCCACAGCAATGCGTGGTCGGGCACAGCTAGTATATAATAAATGTTCATTTTTTTTGGTTCAACAATAAATGTGAATTCTTCTTCATGGAAAAATAAGACATCCCCTGAAAATAAGACCTAGAGCATCTTTGGGAACAAAAATTAATTTAAGACACTGTCCTATTTTCGGGGAAACACGGTAGCTTGAAATCTAGTATTTCTAGGCTTCTAACCAGGAGTGTCCTTCACAGCAACATTTCTTGCGGCAGGGTTACCGTCGGAAATATTTACATTGGCGAGATAGCGAGATAGCGAGAACACATGGTCCAGATGACAAACAAGCTGGATAAAATTAACAAATTACGTCGGAATTGACAAAAAGCTGTGTCTCTTTGATGCATATATGTTGTTGGCACACGAGAAGGGCCATTGCAATAGAATGGGATGCAAAGTGATTGAACTGGCAGAGGCAGATGAGCTGGAGAAGGGCCCAGGACAAGCTCACTGCTGCAATGTTGTAATGCACAAATGGGGAGGAGGGGGAGGACAGCTTCAAACTATAATCAAATATTAAAACTTATGATTTATGCACATCACTGCAGGAGAAGAACTCACAAGTTATTCATATGCCATGACACAGCGGTGCATTTTTTTTGGCTCTGAAATTGATGGGTCTTGTATTAGCGCTTCTCTTTAAATCATGGATCAGAGTTGAATTAAGACTAAGGTTGTGCAATCCGGGTAAACCTTGACATGTTTCGTGTCCTGGCTTTTGGTGGGACCCTGATCATTTTTTGGGGAGTCTCCCGAAATCTGAAGGGCAGATATCTGTTTTCGCTCTGGCTGCTGAAAGATCCGTTTTCTATCTGCATATTATGGATAGGGAGCTTCCCAAGTTCCCCTTCCCATCACAGCATTTAAGTAGTTTTTACTCTAGAGAAGAGGCACTCAACTGCAGGCAGGTGCTCACTTTAAGGAGGCTTCTTACCTGTTTCTCTACTCTACAGGAAAGGCGCTCAGCTGCAGGCAGATGCACACGCTTTCTGGGCCTGCATGCCACACACACACACACTCCAAGGCAAGGAGGCAACAGGCAAGTTCTGTTTCTTACTCTAGCGGAGGTGTTCAGCTTCAGTCAGGCACGAACTTTAAGGAGGCATCTTACTTTTTTCTCTACTCTAGAGGAAAGGCACTCAGCTGCAGGCAGATGCACACGCTTTCTGGGCCTGTACGCCACACACACACTCTCCAAGGCAATGAGGCAACAGGCAAGTTCTGTTTCTTACTCTAGAGGAGGCTCTCAGCTGTAGGCAGATGTGAGATTTAAGGAGGCTTCCTACCTGTTTCCCTACTCTAGAGGAGAGGCGCTCGGCTACGGGCAGGCTGCATGCCACACGCGCACTCTCCAAGGCAAGGAGGCAATTTCTGTTTTTTACTCTAGAGGAGGCGCTTGGCTGCAGGCAGGTACATGCACTTTCTGGGCCTGCACGCCACACACACACACATTTTCCAAAGCATTGAGGCTGCTCACAAAAAACAGGCGAGGAGCTGGGATCAGCTCCCGCTTGCTTTCGTGTCGAGCTGATTTTCGTACCAGGAGCGGGCTTCCTGTTACGTGCTCCCAAAGGTAACGAAAGTAACGAAAGAACGAATGTAACGAAGGAAACAGGATCTGCGCACAACAGACCCCAGGAGACCCCACCACACATCCCCCCCCCTCTCTCTCGTGACTTTCTAGCTATGGAGCCAGAATGTTATGTTTTATCTGTCTCAAATAAAATTATACTATAAAATAGGATATTTTTTTTCCTTCTGAAGAATGGAATGACATTTCACACTGCCGTCTTTCTACTTTTAGGGAGAAGATGCCATTCCATCATGTCACAGCTGGGCTGTTATATAAAGGGAACTACCTGAACAGGTCCATTTCGGCAGGCAGCGACAGCGAGCAGTTGGCCAACATCTCAGTAGAAGAATTAGATGGTAAGAACGAGTCATCAACCAATGTATATATTTTCTTTTAATTTTTTTTATTTATGCTTTTATTGATACATAAAAAGTAAGGGAACACATTTTGCAGAATAAACTAAGTAAGAAAAAAAAAGTCAGAGAAATATTCCATGAAAGAAAAAAAAGGAGCACCCACCCCATCCCCCAACAAAAACGTCTATGTAGCGTCTTCCAGGTCCTCTGCTTAGCAAGTCCAGTTTTCTTTCTATCTATTCTTTTTCCTGCCTTGGAGATTATACTTCCACTGGCCTTGGGTTGTTGTCTTTTCCTATTCTATAATGTTCTACTAATTATTTTCTTTATTTATTTCTTTAATTGCTTATTTTTTCTAGATATCGGTCCATTTTACTCCAATCCGTCCTTTGCCTTTTTGTGTTGTTCTGTGATACTATTTGTGTCAAAAAGTCCATGTTTTTTATATCTGTCGCTCTTAGGTACCATTTTTCCAAGGCAGGAATTTCACAGTTTTTCCATAGTTGTGCTAGGCAAATCCTGGCGGCAGTTACCAAATATACAAACAGCTTATTCGTATTGATGTCCATCTGGAAATCTGTAATTCCTAATAGGAAATACTCTGGTTTTAGCCCGAACTTTTTTGCAGTATTTTCTCCATCTCTTTATGGACCTCTCGCCAATATTTTTTTTATTTTTTTACACCCCCACCACATATGTATAAAGTCTCCTTTGTGTTTCTCACATTTCCAGCATTTACCATTACCTTTTCCTTTACTGAATCTGCTCAGTCTCTCTGGAGTAAGATACCACCTAAAGAACATCTTATACCAGTTCTCCTTCATCTCGACAGCATATGTATATTTTTGTTTTTTCTCCATATCTCTTCCCATTCTGTCATATTTATCGTATGTCCAGCATCCCCCGCCCATGTTATCATTACCTCCTTGGCATATACTTCATCTGTTTCCCATGCTAGCAGTTGCTGGTATAATATTTTAATTAATTTAGTTTCTGTTTTTACTATTTTATCCCAGCATGTGTCCTTGATTTGGAATCCTATCCTTTTATCCTCTATGTTGCCAGTAATTCAGCCATGTCATAGACGGTTCTAATCGTTGAATTTCTTCATATGTTTTTAGGCTCATTTCTTGATTGTCCATTTTCAATATTTGTCTATAGGTTACCCATCTTTCTCTTGGGATTTCTCTCATGTGCTCTGCCTCCATTGGCGAGAGCCATAGCGGTACCTTTGTATAAAATTTGTTCTTATATTTTTCCCACATTCTTATAAGGGCAGCCCTTATATAGTGATTTTTAAAGTTCCTCTCCTTACTACTTGTCCCTTTCCAAACCTTTCCAAAGGTCGCATCCCTCCAAAGCCAACATTTTCCTCTTTTTTAGTGTGGCCCAATCCTTCACCCAACTTAACGCCGCTGCATCGTAATAAAGTTGCAGATCCGGCAGGCCAAGCCCTCCTCTTCTGGTGTCGTCCTTAAGACATTTAAAACCTATTCTTGCCTTCTAATTTGCCCAGATGAACTTCCTTATTTCTTTGTGCCAACCTTCTATTGTTGTTTTAGTTCTCAATATTGGCAAATTCTGAAATAAGAATAGAGCTTCTGGATGTATATATTTTCTATACTAATGTGCAGGCAGTCTGATTAAAATTTCCCAACTTATACATGAGGTTATAGTATAGAGGACATCTTATCCAGGTCTTACGAGATCAGAACATCTTCTTTGGGGTTAAAGAGGACTTTTGGGAAACTATACTAAAGTCGGAAAGAAAATTAATAACAAAATTATATAATAAATTGCTGGAATGGGAAACGGAGACGGAAGTGGTAAAGAATTCGATGGTGAACTGGGCAAAAAAATATAGCTAGATCAATTTTTCTGTCGGAATGGACTGAGATCTGGACAAGAAGAATGAAATTCACGTATGCCACGGATCTAAAAGAAAATTGTCTAAAAATGATACATAGATGGTATTTGACCCCTAAAAAACTAAGTGTTATGTATAAACAAGCCAATGATAAATGTTGGAAATGTAAGACTAAGGAGGGCACATTTTATCATTGCTGGTGGACTTGCAACAAAGTAAGAAAATTTTGGAATATGGTACATGGTGAAAGTCAGAAATTTTTAAAGATGAATTACTCAATGAAACCAGAGACTTACCTTTTGGGCATTTTGGATAAATACATTTTTCATGATATCAATAAAGAAAAACTAGTAATATTTTTGTCAACGGCAGCAAGGATGGTCCTTGCAAAGAAGTGGAAGATGGAGCAGATACCGGATAGAGAAGATTGGTTAAAAAAAATATGGGAAATAAAAGATATGGACCAACTAACATATTATTTGAAAAAAAAATACTGGTAAGGGTGTAAAGAGGACTGACTGGTCGCTATTTGAAGAGTACATGAATCTAAATTACAATCCTTGAAGAATAGAAGGAAAATAAAGATTTTCTTTTTAATCAAACGGGAGAGAATTAAAAAGAATTAGAACAAAAGAAAAACAGTACAGGAACAAGAGTTGAGTGGAAGTTCAAAAGTTTTTTTTAACTATTTGAGAACACAGAAATGCTGGACCATTCCAACAACTATCATGTCAGACTACACAGAGAAGCCATTGAAATCCACAAGCATGTGGACAACTTCAACAGAAAGGAAGAAACCATGAAAATGAACAAAATCTGGCTACCAGTATTAAAAAAATCTTTCTCCTCCTTTTCTATTTCTCTTAACTTTCCTATAAATATTGTTCCCCCTCTTTCGATGTAGACATTGTTTGAAATTTTTCAATAAAAATTATTTTAAAAAAGAAACAAGAACGTGCACCATTCTGAATAATATGTTTCCCTTTAAAAAGCTAAGAGAATGAGCTTCTTTAATTAAACTCGGACTTACCTACTTGACTTTTGCTACTTATGTAACATGGTCTTTCAAGCACTGCAAATTCTCAAGTTCTTTGTGCATGGAAGGATGGAAAAGCAAAGCCTAATAACACAGTAATTCTAAGGACTGGCAATGGCTTAGGAAAAAGGAAAGTCTACGTTAAATTGGTTTGTCATCCAAATTAAAATGGATGTATTTTAAAAGTTAATAAAAGCTTCTGGAAACGGCAGGTGTGGAAGCCTCTGTTGTTTACTTTCCTAAATAACTCTCTTATGCCCACAAGATTAAAAGATTTCCAAGTGTTATGTTTACCCTGCCCTGTGGAGGACTCAGGAGAATAGGCATGACACTATATTCCTCCCTTGGCATTCTATTGTTATACAACGACACACTATATAAAAGTTGTTGCCATAAAGGTTACTCTAAATTGGCTTACTTAAGAAGTTGAAACTTTAAAACTTTGAAAGGTTGAAACTTTGAATTATCAAGATCTCATAGTGGGAACAAGTATCAGCTATGAATATAAAAGCTGTACATATAGATAATAGGTATGTCCAAAAATTAGTTTTGAATCTTATATCGGATTGATATTGGATTGATCTCGTTTTTTGAGACGCATTCCGATACGTTGTCTCACGGCGCAACTGGCAATGTATTTTGAACCATCGTTGGCCCATTCTCTAATTGTCTCTTAATGTTTTGTTAATTCCCCCCCCCCCCAAAATTTTTTAAATATATTTTTAAAAATACTTTAAAAAATATTTTTGTTTCTGCAACCTACCTTGAATGGGAGCTTAGCGCAGCCTAACATGGCTGCCGCTCCTCGGCCAATCAGAAGCTTCCACGATGGACACAAAAGTGGGGGCTAGGGTCCTCTGCGTCCACGTGGAAGATTGCCATAAAAGCCCATTGTGTAGCCCGGGCGAGCCATTCTGGGCTGGGCTTTGCGCGGAGAGGGTGGTGGTCTGCAAACGGAGAGCAAGCAAGCCTCGTGTCTGGAGGGAGAACGAGGGTGAAGGGGCCCGGTCTGGCTGTTCCCACAGAGGGGTTAGGGTTTTGTTGCTGGTTCTTTCTCTAGGCAAGGGAATTTCTAGTTTTCAAAGTATCTTTGCACACCTTGCCAGGGCATTGCTTGGCGTGGTGGTCACAGGTCCATTTCTAATTGAAGGCATTGGGTTGAGGCTTGTGGGATTACATAGCCAGAGACACCATTGATTTCCAGTGTCCTTCTTGCTTACAAATATAGCAAGGGAATTTCTAGTTTTCAAAGTATCTTTGCACAACTTGCAAGGGCATTGCAAATTTGATGAGGATAGCTCAAGAAATGAGGGCAGGAGAGCCCTGTAAAGTCCCCCCCCACCCGGTTCCTTTTTTTTGGTGATTGCACATGCGCATCCACCATTTTACTAACATTTTAAATCATTACGAATTTTTGGAAATATCCGAAATTTTTGGGTGAAAAAATCAGAAATACTTTCTATATCGTAGCGCCAGCGCCCCCTACTTTAGAAACAAGAATTGAAACATTTTTTTCATTGATCGGACATGCCTAGTATATACTCGAAGATAAGCCTAGTTTTTCAGCCCTTATTTATGAGCTGAAAAAGCCTCCCCCGGCTTATAATCGGGTCAAGGTCAAGCCAGGCAGCAGATCCTGGAGACTACAGTATGTTTTCTTTTCCAAAACCTCCCTTCTCCGCTTCTCCTCCCAGGCTCGAGTTATCTTATTTTTTAAGAGAGAGAGAGAGACAAGAAGAGAATGTTTTCCAAAGCGAAAGGAGAGTGAGTGAGAACCTCTTGCAAGCCAGGAAGAAGAAAAAGATTGCATGGGTGGAAGGGGAAGAAAAAGAGAGACTCTTGCAAGTTTGCAGGATTTATTATTATTTTTACTATTATTGCAAGAATGTTTGAGTCAATAGGGAGGGAAGGAGGGAAAGAAGAGCAACAGAAGGTGTGTATTTCTTTTTATTCCTAAGGAAACAAAAATGGGGTGGGTTTTTTGGGAGAGGAAGGGAAGTTTTAAAAAGCCTTTTCTGGCTACTTTTAGAGTTTGAAAAGGGAGAAATAAAAGAGGTGGGAAAGGGGAGGAGAAAAGAGGCCAAAGTTGTTTTTAGGGGGTTTTGCTTGCATTTCTTCCTTGGGCAAATGCATGCCCTAAAGCTTGTAAATAATATATAAATTGAATATGTTATTGACATATTCAATAACACTAAAGGAAAGCTGGTACAAAATCTTTTTCAGGTGGTACATCACTCCGGTAAAATTGGCAAAATTTAACAAGAGTAAGAACGGGGAAGAATGCTGGAAATGTAGGAAAGAGAAGGGAGATTTTTTTTCACATGTGGTGGGGGTGCAAGAAGATTAAAAAGTTTTGGAGAACAATACAGAAAGAAATGGAGATCATATTACAAATAAAGCTTGTACTAACACCAGAATATTTTCTATTAGGGTTAACGGACTTTTTCACGGACTTAAACGATGAAAAATTGTTTATATACATGATAAGTGCAGCTAGAATCACGATCGCAAAACTGTGGAAAACAGAGGAGACACCGTCAATAGAACAATGGATATTGAAATTGATGGATATACAAAATATGGACACATTAATGCAGATAATCTCAAAAAAAAACCAAGGATAAAAACGGACTGGAATAAACTAAGAAAATATCTAAGGGAAAAAAGAAATTTGAAAATATAGAGGGTGATATTAGTTAAGAGTAGACACTCTTGGGTTTTAAGAATATTGTTTCGGGAGAGAATTGAGAAAATCAAGAACCAAATTGCAGAGCAGGGGAACTGGAAGGTAATGCAGAGAGGAGGGGGGGCCGAGGGGAATTATGTGGTTGTGTATTATTATTATTATTATTATTATTATTATTATTATTATTATTATTATTATTATTATCATTATTATTATTTGTGCTATCTTTTGCTTGTTTTCTGCTTATATGGTCATATGTGGCTCTCTCTTTTTATTGTATCACTAAAACTATAAATAAAATGTGTGTGTATATATATATATATATATATATATATATATATATATATATATAAATTTTCCCCCTACAAATACATTAATTTAATATATGAATTTTTCCCTCATATGTTTGCAGGTCTTCGCAAATCCTTTATACATATAGATATCTAGAGATTTCCATGTACCTGTATATCTGTACCTATATGTATACATTAATTTTATATATGAATTTCCCCACACGTTTGCAAGTCTCTGCAAGTCCTATAAAGATATAATTCTCTATATATAGAGCAATGTCTAGATAGATAGATATTAATATAGATATAGGCCTTTTAAATATGCACACACACACACAGATGTCTAGATAGATGTAAACATAGATAAATGGGACTTGCAAATATTGCAGGAGGGAAATGCACATATATAGAGAGAGGATTTTTCAGGGGGAAAATGCAAATCTTAAATTAGTATATATAATTATAGAGCTATCTAGCTTTGCATTGATTATATAGGCATTGAATGTTTGCCTGTTACTATGTTGGAAGCCGGCCTAAGTCCCCATGGGGAGATAGATAGAGCAGGATACAAAGGAATTTGTTGTTATTGTTGTTGTTGTTGATGATGATGATGATTATAAAGTTATTGTTGATACCATATTTTTTTTGTTGACCCTACTTAGCTTACTGTCCCTGTCCCCTGTGGTTTATTCCTTTGTGTTCATGTGGCCCGCCCTTGTTTTTACTGTTTCTTTGACTTCTTGTTGTAATGTATATTATATCTATTGTATTGTTTTAATTGTGTTATGATATGTTGTTTTTATATTTTATTATATTGTATTGCTCTGGGCATGGCCCCATGTAAGCCGCCCCGAGTCCCCGTTGGGGAGATGGTGGCGGGGTATAAATAAAGTTTTATTATTATTATTATTATTATTATTATTATTATTATTATTATTATTATTACTGTTTTGCTTTGAAATACAGTAAATATTCAAAAAACATTTACCCCAATTATGCCTCAGTTAATGTAATTTTATTGCTATCTATTTTTTTTTTTTGAAATTTACCAGTAGCTGCTGCATTTCCCACCCTCGACTTATACTCGAGTCAATAAGTTTTCCCAGTTTTTTGTGGTAAAATTAGGTGCCTTGGCTTATATTCGAGTCGGCTTATATTCGAGTGTATACGATATTTTCTGCTCCATCTTCCTGAGGGGACTCAGAATGGATTACTGGTACATATATGGCAAACATTCAATGCAGTTTATACAATTGACAAAGACAGACAGTACACAAACAGAGGCAAGGCTTCCCTCTTTTCATATCCAGCTCGACTTGACCATTTTTTTGGGTCAAAATTTCATTGTATCTTGGCTATTTAGTCCATCCCAAATGTTTTTTTTCTGATTTGCCTCTGATGGTGATAACCACATGGGTGTTTTTGTGTATAAAATTTCTTTGTACAGTAGAGTCTCACTTATCCAACATAAACAGGCCGGCAGAACGTTGGATAAGTGAATATCTTGGATAATAAGGAGGGATTAAGGAAAAGCCTATTAAACATCAAATTAGGTTATGATTTTACAAATTAAGCACCAAAACATCATGTTATACAACAAATTTGACAGAAAAAGTAGTTCAATGCGCAGTAATGCTATGTAGTAATTACTGTATTTACGAATTTAGCACCAAAATATCACGATGTATTGAAAACATTGACTCCAAAAATGTGTTGGATAATCCAGAACGTTGGATAAGCGAGTGTTGGATAAGTGAGATTCTACTGTATCTCTCCAGGTTTTGATTAATGAGGATCTAATAAAGTGATTACCAAAGTTTTTTTTTCTACCTTTCTTTTTCTGTACCAAAGGTACGCGTGCCATCCATGTCTTAAATTGAAGCTTTCTAGTGTCAATAGATTGTCTTTCGATAATGATGCCCAATCTTTTATCCATGTCAATGTGCATGTCTCGTAGTAAAGTTTTAGATTTGCCAACATATTTTCAGGGTGCCTTTTACCTCCCCGCTAAGGCGGTACCTTTTTATCTACTCACATTGTTGTTTTCAGACTGCTAGGTAAGCAGAAAGCTGGGGCTGATGGTGGGAGCTCACCTTGACCCCCGGCTTCCGGTTGGCAAGATCTTCTGTAGATGGCGGTTTAACCCATTGTGCAACCTTTGTTTTCCAAGAGTAGAGTCTTGATAGTAGGTCTGTAAGTGACTGTAGATACCTTTCTGGATCCACATGGCCTTTCATGATGAGGGCATAGGTTCCCAGATGGAAGGTGGTCACGACAGGGGTTTGCTTGACGCACCTTCCTCTTTGCACATTTCTCCCTTTTGCCCGCTATTTGTGCTTCCTCAAAATCCATTACACCATTTGTAAAAGCAGTAACATAACATTAGTTCCAATATTTGAGTGTCAGGGCTTCCCAGTTCTCGGTGATTATTCCGCATTTCTAAGGTTGGCTTTAAGCTCATCTTTAAATCGTTTTTGTTGTCCACCAACATTTTGTTTAATCTATATATATTATAAAAGTCAGTGTTTGTATGTTTGTGGGTATGTTTGTGGGTATGTGTGCGGCGGACAACGGTGTATGTGGCAGCTTTCTGATTGGCCGCCATTATCACAGGCCACTGTGATCGCCAGGAATCACTGACATGGACCAAATTTGGCATACTTAACCCCTATGACCCACTTTACGTCCTGGTGCACTTTGGGTGAGGATGGCCCAAGGATGATGGGATTTAGAGTACTTTCAATCGCTTCAACTCCCACAGACCACTGTGATGCCCACCAGTGACGTAACTGGACAAAACTTGGCAGGCAAAACCCCCATGACCCCCTTTAGATCCTGGAGCAGTTTGGGGGAGGACAGACCAAGGATGATGGGACTTACAGTACCTTCACTCACTTCTTCAGACCACTGCAACTGCCATGAATGACAGAACTGAACCAAACTTGGTACAAATATCCCAAATGACACACTTTACATGCTGCAACTGTTTGGGGGAAGATGGACCAAGGATTATGGGATTTGCAGTTCCTTCACCCAATTTGCCTCCCACAGACCACTGTGATGCCCATGAATGACAAAAATGTACCAAACTTGATACAAAGGTGCACTGTGGCCCACTTTACATTCTCCTGCAGTGTGAGGGAACAATGGATGATGGGATTTACAGTAACTTCACACAATTCCACAAACTACTGCAACACACTCCAATGACTGATCAAGACCAAACATGGCACACATACCCACAATTACCCATTTTATGTCCTGCTGCAATTTGAGGGACAACGGTCCATGGATGATGGGATTTACAATATGTTCACTCACTTCCTGAGACCACAGCAAACCACACCAATGACTGATAAAGACCAAACTTGGCACACATACTCCCTTTCAACCACTTTACATCCTGGTGTGGTTTGGGGACAACTAAACTCGGCACACATATCCCAAATGACACACTTTACACCCTGCAGCAGTTTTGCGGAGGATGGACCAAGGATTATGGGATTTGCAGTACCTTCACCCAAATCACCTCCCATTGCAAACCCCATCGGCCACAGATCTGCAGCAATGGGCCTATTCATAATATCCAAAACAACTCAATACCCTCTACTAATTACCCGGGCACCGCCGGGTCCCCAAGCTAGTATACTAATAAAATATACTTTACTTTTATTCCGCTCTTTCTCCACGAGAATGGAGTGGATTACAGGTACATATAAGACAAACATTCAATGCTGTTATACAGCTGACAAAGACAGACAGTACACAAACAGAGGCAAGACTTCCCTCTTTTTTCATCTCCGTCATCTGGAGGCTGTGCTCAACTTGGCCATGTGGAGGTGCTGTTCCATTCTTCCATGCCAAGGAGCTTATCATTCATGGATGCCTTCTTGATCGAACTGCTGTCATGTTTTTCAGGGATGTTTTTACCTCCCCAATAAAGCAGTACCTATTTATCTAGTACTAGCTGTTTTCGAACTGCTAGGTAGGCAGAAGCTAGGCTGGTGGCGGTATGTGGATATGAAACTTCTGATGCCTTTAAGACCATCATTTGAGATGTGCTTACTCATGAGGGCTGGATTTTTCATTCTGGACCATCAAAGCAAAGATCGGACTCCCAATGAATAGTGCTTTTCATCAAAATGTTGTCCATCTGGTAGTCCATTGTGTCTGAGTGCAATCTGCTTGTCGTATTCACCAAAGATATTTTTAGATGATGCCATTTGAAAATATTATTCCCATATTGGCCGGTTTACAAGAGTGCGCTATTTTCGCGGACTCCTAATGGTGTCTAATAGGCATGTCTGATCGATGAAAAAAATGTTTCAATTCTCGTTTCTAAAGTAGGGGGCGCTGGCGCTTCGATATAGAAAGTATTTCCGATTTTTTCACCCAAAAATTTCGGATATTTCTGAAAATTCATAATGATTCTAAATGTTTCTAAAATGGCGGACGCGCATGCACAATCGCTACACACCAGGCTTGTATGGCAATCTTCCATGTGGACGCAGAGGACGTTAGACCCCACCTTTGCGTCCATCGTGGAAGTTCTGATTGGCTGGGGAGCGGCAGCCATGTTAGGCTGCGCTAAGCTCCCATTCAAGGTAGGTTGCAGAATTTAAAAAATATATATATATTAAAAAAATTTTGGGGGGGGAATTAACAAAACATTAAGAGACAATTAGAGAATGGTCCAACAATGGTTCAAATTACATTGCTGGTTGCGCTGTGAGACAATGTCTCGGAATGCGTATCAAAAAGCGAGAACAATCCGAAATAATTCTGATGTACGATTCAAAACGATTTTTTGGACATGTCTAGTGTCTAATTGTTGGTAAGCATTTACAGAACCCACTCTTTCTCTCATGTTATGGGTCGGTAAAGCCTGTGTAGAAGCAAGGGCAAATCGCATTTACAGAACTTGAGCACCGTTTTTTTGCAATGAAATGACAGTTATTTATTTATTTACAGTATTTATATTCCGCCCTTCTCACCCCGAAGGGGACTCAGTATACACATACAGGGCAAACATTCAATGCCCATAAACACAGACAGACAGACGCAGAGGCAATTTAACTTTCTCCTGAGGGGATGTTCAATTCTGGCCACAGGGAGGAACAGCTGCTTCATCATCCACTCTGATGGCACTTCCTCACTTCCTCATTCCAACGTTGTAAATTAGTTAAACTTGCCTCCCCACTTTTTTTTATAAGTGGTACCTTATTTCCTACTTGATAGATGCAACTATCTTTCGGGTTGCTAGGTCAGCAACGAGCAGGGGCTATATTTTATTTTTAATTGACGGGTGCTCACCCTGCCACGGGGTGGCCTCGAACTCATGACCTCATGGTCAGAGTGATTTATTGCAGCAGCTGCTCACCAGCCTGTGCCACAGCCCAGCCCAGTTAAAGGAGAATATCATAAAATATCATAAAATAAAGATTCAAACTAGACATCGAACATTAGAAAAGAGAAAAAAAGTAACTTTGATCTTCCTTTTGGCAGTTATCTATGCATATAGATATTCTTACGCTGTCTTTGAAATTGCAGCATATTCCCTCCTTTCAATGATATCTTCTTTCTAAGCACTGAAGCTGAAAGTTATGAAGTAATTTTCTTTTTCTTTAACAAAAGTGTGTGGTTCTACCCAGAAACCATTTCAATGGAAAGTTCAGGCCATAGGTACTCACCAATTGTCCTGAACATCAGGACTTCAAGACATAGATGACAGGAGGTTGGACTGGATGGCCCTTGTCGTCTCTATTCCATCTCTATGATTCGAAGAGCTCTACTGTTCTCCTAGGAGGATTCTTGCATTCTAGCACAATATTGGTGTAGTTGTAGCTGTTGGCTTTTATTCAACAGTAGTGTTGCCTGAGTTATGATGGTTATGATGAGTATGTGTGACAAGTTTGG
Organism: Anolis carolinensis; assembly: GCF_035594765.1. Lineage (NCBI taxonomy): Eukaryota > Metazoa > Chordata > Lepidosauria > Squamata > Anolidae > Anolis > Anolis carolinensis. The sequence continues at coordinate 26,280,283 of NW_026943818.1, forward strand.
TCCAGATCCATTGTCAGTTGAGTTCACAGTGCTGTCTTGATGTGGGTCAACCACAGCTCCCATCACCCTTTTTCCATCCCACCCACACGAAAAATACCCCTCCAGTATTTTAGTTTGGTCATGTTGGGTATGGTTACCATGTTTGGTCCAGACCTATTGCCCGTGGGAGCCATCTTTGAAAATACAGTCCTTGAGAAGAAAGAAATAGCAGGAATATACAAAGTATTATTGGAATGGTCAACAGAAATTGAAATGGTAAAGGACTGTATGACCAAATGGGCATCTAACATAGGCCATCCGATAAAAATGGAAGATTGGGAAAGAAATTGGAATAAAAGATTGAAATATACTTATGCATATGGTTTAAAAGAGAACTGGTACAAAATGATGTACCATTGGTACATCACTCCACAAAATTTGGCAAGATGCTATAAAAATTTACAAGATAAATGTTGGAAATGTCAAACTCAGGAGGGGTCTTTCTTCCATATGTGGTGGACATGCAAAATTGCAAAAAAAAAATTGGACAAAAATACATGGAAAAATTCAAGAAATAATAGGATTGAAATTCCAAATGAAACCAGAATACTTTCTTTTAGGAATGCCAGATTTTGAAATGGACATAAGCAAAGACATACTATTCAATTACTTGGTGACAGCGGCTAGAATAATCTATGTTAAAAATTGGAAATCGAAAGAAGTTCCCCAGATTGAGGATTGGAAATTGAAAATATTAGATATTATGAATATGGACAAATTAACGCAATGCCTTAAAAGAAGTCAAGGTATATCAAAGAAATCAGCAGATTGGACCCTTTTGAAAGAATATTTAAAATAAGAGAAAAAGAAAAAGTTGTTTCCCAACTATAAAAAAACAATACTAGTAATGGGGAGGTTATTTTCTATTAAAGAAAAGAAATGAATATTTTTTATAAGTATATGGAATTTGATTTTAAACTTCTATGGAAGAGATCGGAAGTCGACAAACGCCTTTTTTTTCTTTCTTTCTTTCTCTCTTTTTCTTCCAATTTTCCTACTTTTCTTTACCATTTATGTTCTCCCACTTTTATTGTAATGAAAAATACTCGTGAGTGCAATTACATATTTAATTTTTGTAGTTTGTTCTTTTTTCTCTCTCTTTTAATAAAAATGAAATAAAAAAAGAAAAAGAAAATACAGTCCTCCTAGGAGGAGTCTTACTTTCTAACACATGTAGAACATTGATGTTGTTGCAGTTGTTGGCTTTTAGTCAAGACTAGTGATGTCTGGGGTAGGGATTCATTTGGTTATGATGAGTATGTGGGACAAGTTTGGTCCAGATCCATTGTCAGATGGGTTCACAGTGCCTTCTTGATGTGGGTGACTTCCCATCATCTTGTTTCCACCACCACCACCCTGCCAAAAATAACAAAACAAAAAAACCTTCAGTATTTTAGATTGGTCATGTTGGGTATGTGTACCATGTTTGGTCCAGATCCATTGTCATTTGGGTTCACAGTGTCTTCTCGAATGTGGGTAAACCACAGCTCCCATCACCCTGTTTCCACCCAACCACCCCAAAATACTCCTCCAGTATTTTAGGTTGGTTGTGTTGGGCATGTATACCATGTTTGGTCCAGAACTATTGCCGGTGGGAGCCATCTTTGACTACAGCTTTCCTAGGAGGAGTCTTACAAAAATGCCAACGCAGAACGTTGGATAAGCAAGTGTTGGATAAGTGAGACTCTACTGTAATTACTACATAGCATTACTGTGCATGGAACCACTTTTTCTGTCAAATTTGTTGTATAATATGATGTTTTAGTGCTTAATTTGTATAACGATTACCTAATTATCCAACATATTCACTTATCCTGCCGGCCTGTTTATGTTGGATAAGTGAGACTCTACTGTATATTGATAATCTTATATTATCTGCTTAGAACTGGATTATATGAGGCCCCTTCTACACAGCTGTATAAAATGCTCACTGAAGTGGATGATATGGTAGTGTGGAGATAATCCAGTGCAAAGCAGATAATATAAGATTATAAATGGGTTATATAGCTGTGTGGAAGGGCCTTGAGTCTACACTGCCATATAATCCAGTGCAAATTAGATAATCTGTGGAAGAGGCCTAAGTGACGCCCAAGTCTGCCTGTCCCCTGGGCTGAGTTGGTTGCTAGGAGAGCAAGTGGGCGGAACTTAGCCTTGTAACTTGCAGCAATTGGATAAAAACAATGATTCCTCTCCCTCTAATTAGGACTTTATTTTTCTTTTCTTTTTGATGTATCAACCTAGAGGCGTGGATGATGGGTTGTGTTGTCAAATTTCGAGGTTGGGGGGCCTGTAGTTTTGTTATTTTGTCGGTCGCCGTGATGCCATCACTCATTTATATATATATAGATTATTGTTTGGACACCAGCAGATCTATTTGGAGAGATGGTGTTATCTTCTATGTGTGGCTGAAATGACCTGACCTATTCCAAGTAAGTAAGGTGAACCCATTTTTGAGGCACAGAGACTACCAGCAAAAAAAGAAGGGAAGAGAACATGTTGCTTACCTGTAAGTGATGTTGAGTGGTCACCTGCGCACTCACATGACCCTCCCTCCTCCCCTCTTTTTCAGGCCCAGGGTTTCACTCTCAGTGGAACATGGAACTGAAGAGAGAGAGTAGCTTTGGCGCTCTGGAGCATTCCCAGTATGGAGGAGTGAGCGTAGTTCCCACCAAAGCTACTCAGCATTAGGACATGGTCAAGACTCTGCACAGGGGCGAGATCCATTTGTGTGAGTGCACAGGTGGCCACTGAAGGAACCACCGTGGCAGGTAAGCAACATGTTCTTCTACATGTTCATGTATTGTATGTAGGCTTCTAGGAAAACTCCTACCCATCACGCTTGTTCCTAGGTGCGTGAGAAAAGATCAGTGGAGGATTTCTTGCTCATATGTCCATTGTAATTTCAGATGTTCTAGTGGAAGACTAAGGGTGTATCTCCTTTGTAGAAATAACACAGTTTGATACCACTTTAACTGACATGGCTGAATGCTATGAAATCCTGGGAGTTGCCAAAGATTCTAGTGCCTCACCAAGCTACAACTCCCATGATTCCAGGACATTCAACCATAAAAGTGATGTCAAACTGCATTCATTCTGCAGTGTAGACGCACCCTATCTCCTCTACAAAGAATGGAGCATCGATTAAGATGCTTTGAAAGCGATTTCCTGCTACTTGGCAGGGGGTTGGACTGGATGGCCCATGAGGTCTCTTCCAACTCTACTATTCTATGATTCTATGATTCTATGAGATCAAGCTCAATCAAGAATGATCAAGCTCAATCTGATCGGAAATAAGTCAGTGAGAAAGTTTTTAATTCCTTGGTCACAATAGAGCTCCAGATTCAAGTAAATGACTGAGGCCCCTTCTACACTGTCCTTATATCCCAGGCTATCTGCTTTGAACTGGATTATATGAGTCCCCCCTGCCATATAATTTGGGATAACAAGATAACCTGGGATGAGATCATGGGATATAGGCATGTGTAGAAGAGCCCTGAGACACATTGAAGCTTATATTGCAATTCTGGGGAATTTTGGAATCACAGTATATAGCTTAAGTCAGTTTAGAAAGAAGTAGCTGTGCCCGGCCACGCGTTGCTGTGGTGTCGTCCTAAGTCGTCCTAGGGAAATCCTTTGTTGGAAGGCGTTAGCTGGCCCTGATTGTTTCCTGTCTGGAATTCCCCTGTTTTCAGAGTGTTGTTCTTTATTTACTGTCCTGATTGTAGATATTATATTGTTCTGCATTATTATAATACCACAGTAATTATTATATATTATATTTATAATCCTATATTATCTGCTTAGAACTTGATTATACTATGAGGCCCCCTTCTAAACAGCTGTATAAAATCCACACTGAACTGTGGCAGTGTGGGATCAAGATAATCCAGTTCAAAGCAGATACTGTGGATTATTTGCCTTGGAAGGGCCTTGAGTCTAAACTGCCATATAATCCAGTTCAAATCTGATAATCTGTATTTTATAGGCAGTGGGGAAGAGGCCTAACTGAACCCTGCCTGTCCTCGGCGCCATTGTGGCCGAGGGGGTTGCTAGGAGATGAAGGGGCGGGGCCTAAAGGGGACGGGGCCTACCCTTCTGACCAGCAGCCAGGGTTGAAAATGGCTCTTCCTCATCATATAATTTGGACTTTATTTTTCTAGGGTTTTTTTTATTGAAAGACATAGATTGGATCGCTATGTCTTTTGTGGCCAAATTTGGTGTGATTTGGTTCAGTGGTTTTGTTGTTTGCTCAGTCCTACAAACGTCCATTAAATTTTTATATAGAGAGATTAAACAAATTAATGGAGAAGCAGTGGTCTATCCATGTGTATGTTTATGTGCCTTTAAGTCACCTGTCAACTTATGGTGACCCCATACATTTCATAGAGTTGTCTTAGGCAAGAAATGCTGGTGTTGCCTCTCGAATATGATCTTCAGCACCTGGTGTTTGTTGGCAGTTGGCCGTCCAAAATGATCATGAAAGCTAAATGCAACCTCGATAATAATATACTTTATTTATATTCCGCTCTATCTCCCCGAGGGGACTCAGAGTGGATTACAGGTACATATATGGCAAACATTCAATGCTGTTATACAATTGACAAGACAGACTGTACACAAACAGAGGCAAGGCTTCTCTCTTTTTTCATCTCTGGCATCTGGAGGCTGTGCTCGACTTGGTCTCAGGGAGGTGCTGTTGTTCCATTCTTCTGCACTGAGGAGCTTGTCATTCATGGACGCCTTCCTGATTGTACTGCTGGCATGTTTTTCAGGGGCATTTTTACCTCCCTGCTAAAGAAATACCTATTTACTACTAGTTATTTTCGAAGGTAGGTAGGCAGAAGCTAGGCTGACAGCTGTATGTGGATATGAAGCTTTTGTTGCCTTTCAGACCACCATTTGAGATGTGCTTATACTTGAGGGTGTGAGGGCTGGATTTTTCATTCTGGACCACAAACAGAGACAAGGCTTCCCTCTTTTTTCATTTCCGGCACCTGGAGACTGTGCTCAACTTGGCCTTGGGGAGGTGCTGTTGTTTATTTATTTATTTATTTACAGTATTTATATTCCACCCTTCTCACCCCGAAGGGGACTCAGGGCGGATCATATTATACACACATAGGGCAAACATTCAATGCCCATAAACACATCAAACAGAGACCGAGACAGACAGACACAGAGGCAATTTAACCTTCTCCTGAGGGGATGTTCGATTCTGGCCACAGGGGGGAGCAGCTGCTTCATCATCCACTCTGACAGCACTTCCTCATTCCAGGTCGTAAATTAGTTAAACTTGCCTTCCCACTTTTATAAGTGGTACCTTATTTCCTACTTGATAGATGCAACTATCTTTCGGGCTGCTAGGTCAGCAACGAGCAGGGGCTATTTTTTATTTTTAATTGACGGGTGCTCGCCCCACCACAGGCTGGCCTCGAACTCATGACTTCATGGTCAGAGTGATTTATTGCAGCTGCTCAACAGCCTGTGCCACAGCCCGGCCCCCTTTTGTAAAAAATTTTTTTCTTACATTTTACTTTTGTTGTGGTAAAAAAAAATCACATTTTACAGATAAAATGTAGAACCCTGAAATACTGACACATTCTCTTATCGTGCACAATGCTGAGGTTCTCTTAAGATTCACTTTAAAACTGCAATTAAAAATGTACAAAAAAAATCAAAACCCACAAAGCTTCTAAAAACGAACCTGCAGGCACTTCCTCTTGTGGAATGTTTAAAAAGTTAGCCTACTAAAGAAAACAGTCGATTTCTTGTGAAGGTTTTGAAGAAATATGGATCAGTTCATTTTATTTGGGAATTCAATAGTATCCTTGGTGATAATGCTGACTCCATGGCTTCTGATCCCAGAATTGACCCTGCTGCCACTGGTTGTAGCCCTGAGATTGGTTTTTGTAGCCACAATTGTTTCCTCTTCCTCTGAAGTTCTGGTTATAATTCCCTCTGTTGGGCATTCCACCTCTGCTATAATTTCCTCTATTTGTATAACCACCGCCACCACCGCCACCACCACCTCTGGTCGGGAAAACAGGTCCACGAGGATATGGATAACCAATGGCCCCACCACTGCCACCACCTCCGCGCTGTGGCATGTTGCCGCCTCTTCTATTGTATCCACCACGATTCTCAGGGACTCCTCCTCTGAAGTTTCCACGCATGTTAAATCCACCACGTCCTCTCTGTCCACCTCTGTTAAACTGGTTTTTACCACTTTTTTATTACTCTTCTTTGAGCCAGTGTTTTGCTTTTTCCCTTCTTCCATGCTGAGGAGCTTGTTGTCTATGGACGCCTTCCTCGTCAAACCTATTTATCTACTCACATTGCTGTTTTCGAACTGCTAGGTAGGCAGAAGCTAAGCTGACGGCATGAGCTCACCCCGCCCGTGGCTTGAACTGCCAAGTTCTTCTGTAGCTGGCCGTTTAACCTGCTGTGCTAGCCGTAGCCCAAATGTTCAGAAGCAGTGTGAACTTGTTCCTGGACAAGGTGAAACAATGAGGGAAATCTATTGCCATCATGGCACATTGTGGTCTGTCTCTGGTTTCCAAAGAGAACCCTTTCTGTAAAAAAAGTATAAAAATAAAAGAAATATGAAAGGTTCTACCGGCCTCAAGTAGCCCAGTCTTCCCATATCAGCTTAATTGAATCAGACTCCACAGGCGGAAGAATGGTAAATGTCCCTTTTCTGCGACTGTGAGTCATATTGAGTCTTCTTTGTGACAGCCAGATAAAAGCTGGTAGCAAATGGTTGTGGTAATGCTGCAGTATCTGACATACATGAAAAGCTTGTTTGGGTGACATATTATCGGCAGTGAAATATTGTCATGTCTAGTCAGTCTCGTACCTTTCCAGGATGCTCCATTTTATCCCACCTTCACACTTCTCTACAACTTTTCTCCGACATATTCTGGGACCACGGAGCATACTTACTAGTCCTCATTAGGAGATTTTGGGGTTATCCATCTTTGGTGACCTTTTATTATATTTTATTCCACTTCTGAACATTTTTTGCTGTTGTCATTTTGAATCCCGTATATATTAGTGTATAAGCCAACTTTTTGATAAGTTGAGGGCAGGTATCGGGATCAAAATTATGGATTTTGACATGATCCATGGATATTTATTTATTTATCGTGTCAGAAACAAATTGTGAGTACAGTGTTCCCTCACTTATCGCGGGGGTTACATTCCAGGACCACCCGCGATAAATGAAAATCCGTGAAGTAGGGACACTATTTTAATTTTAATATTTATACATTATTTTGAAGCCTTTCCTAACAGCACTCCAGCTGGCCACACTGGGAAACATGGAGGACTTGGAAGAGGAGGCGGAGTCCTGCACAAGTCCCGCTGTTGCACCCCAACAATAGCGGAAAACAAAGCACTGCAAATCCGCTTGAAAAGTCCCGTTGCAAAGTCAAAGAAGCAAGGTAAACAAAGCAGAGTCAATCTCAATCCAGGAACAAGGAAGTCACGATAAAAAGGCAAGGTCTACTCGGGAGTAGCGGCTCGGCACGGCTCTCCTGAAACTGGAAACTCGGCACGGATTCAGAAGACAAGGCAAGGAGCTGGAAACTGGAACCTCTTCCGAGGAAAGGCAAAGTTGACACCGCAATGAAAATACAGTGCAGAGTACTTTTAACAGAATCACAAGTCTGTAAGAATTAGGGAGTACAGGGCCCCCGACAGTTCTCATGGGAAAACTAATCATTATCTAGTTTGAGAGCGAGTCTTTGACTTCTTCTCAGTTCTTGTTTTCTACTTCTGTCTTTGGTAACAAAATCTCTCTGATTAAAACTTCAATTCTCCCCCAAGTCTGTACCATCTGGTGCGGTTAACGCTGGAGAGAATTCGGAATGTTTGCCAATTAGCGGATCTATGATATCCGGCACCTGCAAGGCCATGGGGCCTGAGTTCTGAGCAGGAATGTCTTCGAATTCCGCCGCCTCATCTGTTTCTGACTCCAGCTCTCGATGTAACCTGGGCCATGATGGCTGAGTCACAACACCCGCCCCTTTTTCCGAGTCCTCCACGTTTCCCAGTGTGACCGGCTGGAGTGGCGGCAGAAACAGGAGCTTGGCCGCCTCTTCCAGACTCCTGCTTCTGCTGCCGCTGCTGCCCACTCTCATTCTCTTACCCACCCACCCTCCCTCGCTTGCGTGCTCACTCACCGGGCTGGAGTGGCGTTTCTTCTTCCCTGGCTGCAGGAGCAGAGGCAGCCAGAGCAACATGGCAGACACAAAGCAAGGGGGCAGCAAGGGGGTAAATAAATAAATAAATAAATTCCCGCAAAATACTGAGTCCGCGATAAGCGGACCGTGAAGTGGCGGGGGAATGCTGTACAGCGATAATGTATAAAAAAACCCACAAAATTAAAAACTTGGCATTATGCTAAATTTCCTTTGAGCACTTCAAGTGCCTCTGGTGTAGAGTAGAGTAGAAGGCTCAGACCAAATTGTAGTAAGTGGTCTGTGATTTGCTCTTCTCCACATTAGCATGTCCTGGACTCTACTTTGTAGCCCCATTTCCTAACACTGGCTCTGCATCTGATATTTGGGTGTGCTGCAATGTTCCAGTGGGATTCCCAGGTAATCCTCGCAGCTCGAGATGCTTGTCTGTTCTTAAAATGAAAAGCACACGTCTGCATTTTAGATGGATTAGGAATCAGCTGGTTTTCCCTGTAATAGGCAGTAAGAGCATCTAAAGCTTCAGAGAGCTTCTGTTCAACCATTTCAAAGCTCCCTGCTTGGGTGGTGATGGCACAATTGTCAGCATAGATGAAACTTTCTGTTTTCTGGCCATGTATTAGGCAGTAAGAGCACCTAAAGCTTCTGTTCAACCATTTCAAAGCTCCCTGCTTGGGTGGTGATAGCACAATCGTCAGCATAGATGAAACTCTTTGTTTTCTGGCCATGTAATAGACAGTAAGAGCACCTAAAGCTTCTGTTCAACCATTTCAAAGCTCCCTGGTGATGGCAGTAAGAGCAGCTAAAGCTTCAGAGAGCTTCTGTTCAACCATTTCAAAGCTCCCTGCTTGGGTGGTGATGGCACAATCGTCAGCATAGATGAAACTCTCTGCCTCTTCTGGCAGTAGCTAATCATTTGTGTAATATTAACAGCTAAGGTACAGTGGTAATATTGATTCATGGATAAATCAATCCAGGTTTTTGGGTTGATTTTTTGGTGAAAAATTCTGTTGGGTGAATTCTATTAAAGCTAAAGGATATTTTTAAAGCACGTAGAGTAGAATCTCACTTATCCAACATAAACAGGCTGGCAGAACGTTGGATAACTGAATATGTTGGATAACAAGGAGGGATTAGGGAAAAGCCTATTAAACATCAAATTAGATTATAATTTTACAAATTAAGCACTAAAACATCATGTTATACAATGCCAAGGCAGATAATCCACAGTATCTGCTTAGAACTGGATTATCTTGAGTCCACACTGCCATATAATCCAGTTCAGTGTGGATTTTAAACAGCTGTGTAGAAGGGGCCTCATATAATCCAGTTCTAAGCAGATAATTAAGATTATAAATATAATGTGTAATAATTACTGTGGTATAATAATACGGAACAATATAATCTCTAAAACCAGGACAGTAAATAAAGAGCAGCACTCTGAATGCAGGGAAATTGGGAATTCCAGAAAGGAAACAATCAGGGCCAGCTAACACCTCCCAAGAAAGAATTCCTGCAGAAAGGAAGTTGAGAAGGGAGAGAAGCAGTGTGTATTACCAAAGTCATTATTATTACTATCATTGTTAATACAGTAGAGTCTCACTTATCCAACGTAAACTGGCCGGCAGAACGTTGGATAAGCGAATATGTTGGATAATACGGAGAGATTAAGGAAAAGCCTATTAAACATCAAATTAGACAGAAAAAGTAGTTCAATACGAAGTAATGCTATGTAGTAATTACTGTATTTACGAATTTAGCACCAAATATCACGATGTTTTAAAAACATTGACTACAAAAATGCATTGGATAATCCAGAACGTTGGATAAATGTGTGTTGGATAAGTGGGACTCTACAGTACCACAAACTATAGAGATTTTCAGACTAGAGTGAGGTTGCATGGGTTTTGAGAATGTATAAGAACATGCAGTGACATGGGACCCTTCCTAATTATATTTTAGTCGGACAGAATATCCTGGAAAATCTCAATATCCTAATCTTTGCCTATAAATGTGAAAATTAAGGAATGATTGTTTATTTAAATATCCTTTAGTGACTGTACATATGGCAACAAAACTGGTTCATTCATTCATTGCATTTGCTTCTTCGCACACCTACAACCAATGGACGAGGTTGTACATGTTCGCAAAATACCTGGAAAAATATCAGCATCATTGCTGTCTTCTGAGACTTGTATCTCTGGAACTTAATTGTAGTGTATAAGATCAGTGGTTCAGCCAATTTTGAATTCATTCCAGTCAAGAAGATTAATCCATTCCAGAATGAGATTATAAAGGAAGGAATTGAGAGAGTCTGCATTTGTTTTAATCACTCATTTAGGGACTGCCATGATTGGTTAAAGAAGGCATCCCTGTGGTTGTAAGTCGGGCTCCCATTTACAAATTATAAAGTCCAAAGATGTGGATTTTTGGAAGTCTAAGAACCACTGCATATGTATTCAATCCCTTTCCTCATCTGTATATTTATGGAAGTCAAAGTTAAGTGTGTATACATGTATGCATGTGTGTTGGTTGGATTTTTGTTTGTACCACAATGGATCTTACATGGCTTGATGCATCTGAATCGATCCAGTTCCAAAGGTGACAAAGTCCAGGAACAGCCAGGTATCACAATCAGGAAGATATACTGTATATACTCGAGTATAAGCCAACCCGAATATAAACTGAGACACCTAATTTTACCACAAAAAAACTGGAAAAACATTGACTCCGTTATAAGCCAAGATACCAATAAAATTAATTGAGGCATCAGTAGTTTAAATGTTTTTAAAATTTACATCAAACCGTTCAACTCTGATTAAATCTGTATTTTCATCTTCATCAATGTAAATGTATCCTTTTAATAATCATAGAGTGAAATAATAAATGTAAGAATAATAATAAATGCAGTAAAATAATAAATATAGTAATAGAGTAAAATAATAAATGTATCAATAGTAATAAAAATAGAGTAAAATAAATGTAAAAGTAACAACAATAATAGAGTAAAACATAAATGTAATAATAATAATTAATAGAGTAAAATAATAAATGTAACAATACCAATAATAATAGAGAAAAATAATAAATATACCATATATACTTGAGTATAAGCTGACCTGAATATAATCCCACCAGGACCCTCACTCGAGTATAAGCCGAGGAGGGGTTTTTCAGTCCTAAAAAAGGGCTGAAAAACTAGGCTTATACTCGAGTATATACAGTAACTAGTAAAACTTGAACAGGAGTACATGAACAGAAACATAGAAAACTTCCAGGATATATTAAATCTAAAATCAAGACTTGACTTGGACCATGAACAAGAGAACTCAGGCTTAGCTTCTCACCATAATGCAGTGTTGCCTGAACTGTTCTTAAAGTCAACAACTACTGTGTTTCCCCGAAAATAAGACAGTGTCTTATATTAATTTTTGCTCCCAAAGATGCTCTAGGTCCTATTTTCAGGGGATGTCTTAATTTTCCATGAAGAAAAATTTACATTTATTGTTGAACAAAAAAAATGAACATTTATTATATACTGTACAGTAGTTGTCATCATAAACCAGCATAACCAGACAAACTGTGAATCCTATCAAGAATTTCTTGTTACTACCAATATTTCCATGTACAACACTATATGGTAAATACATTTACCGATCCTGCATGCTCTGGTGTACTGTTTGGCGGGCATGTTTCCAAACAAAAACTTTGCTAGGTCTTACTTTCGGGGGAGGCCTTATATTTAGCAATTCAGCAAAACCTCTACTAGGTCTTATTTTCTGGGGATGTCTTATTTTAGGGGAAACAGGGTAGTTGCTTAATAGCCACCCGTGAAAGCATTACGTCTCCCATGAATTTTCTCCCCAACTTTCCCACATAATATCTCAACCCAGCATACTCTATTTGTGAACTGAGACTTTTGTTGATCTCCGTAGCTATAGTTGGCTTCTCCTGGGAACCCTCCTTATCACTCAGCTCCTTACTTGAATCCTTGTCTACTATTGACTCCTCAGACTTATTTTGAGATCCTGTACTTTCCATTTTTTCACAGAGAGAAGCATCATTTCCCAGACCTGAATTTCCCAGACTTTAGAGCCCATCACTTTGTGTCACAGGAAAGCCCACAATCCTCTCTAAATCCACAGTTAAACCATCAGCCTCGGTCTGATATGAGAGCCATGTGTGAGTTAGGGCCTTTTACCCTAGCACTTAAGACCTGGCTCTTTACTTGAGCTTTTGGTATGTGTGTATTTTTATCCTTTACAATTTAGCTTGTAAATTGCCTAGAGCATCTTGGATGGAGGGCGATTAATAAGTAATTAAATGATGATGATGATGATGATGATGATGATGATCTGCACCATAGTTTCTACTCGAGAATCACACAAATGTGTTACCCAAAAAATCTGCAAAAAATCTCAAAGTGTTTTAAGTAAGTTTATGAATTTGTATCGGGCTGCATTCATAGCTGTCCTGGGCCACAAATGGCCCGTGGGCCGTAAATGGGAAAAGTCTGTTTTAGAGCATCTGTAGTCTTTCCAAGACTTGCCGTTAACACAGTTAACTCAGCAGTCTACTCACAATTACACCGATCGGGAGTGAATCTTGTCTTGATCATCCAAAATAAATGAGGGCATCTTGAAGCCGCTCGCCCATGCTGGTCTCTCCCGGCTGCAATTTTTATGCATTCCCCCTGTAGCTCAGCTTTTGTCTTTGGTTCCTCTGTAAATCATAAGTGTAGTTCATCCCAAGGACTTGTTTTCCTCCAGCTTCTCCTTCGGGTTTTCACAATACCTGCGGCCATTGTGATTTATTTCTGCACGGAGCCTATTCTCCTTCTCTCTGTGAATGATTGCTCTTCTGCAGAGCATGGGTGGCACAACCGATAACAAACATGCTCAAGCCCAGCAGACGACACCATTTCCTTCCCTTAAATTGTACTCCTTTTCCTCCAGACACTGAGAGGGAGGCTTGCGTCCTGAAATATCAGGTCATGCAGACATAGCAATCCTTGTTAGAAAAAGAAAAGGCGGCTTTGCCAGCCTGTGTTATACGAGGGTTGAATGAAAAGTAATGCCTCCACCTTCGTTACTTGGGTTTGGATGGGAATATTTTAATAAGTGAAATGCAGAAATAATCCTTAGAATGTGAAATATAATCCTTAGAAATAATCCTTTAACTACCACTATTCACTTTTCCACATTATCACCAGACAATTGGATACATTTCTGCCAACAACGAACAAGTTTTCTGAAGCCGTCACAGAAGAAGTCGACACTCTGTTTCCGCAACCAGTGTCTCGCAGTCCCCATTGTGCACAAATCTTCCAATAGCCAAGCAAAGCAATAATGTTCTTGTGAAAGGACCCACATGTTCTTGAGAAATGCCGATCGTGCTTGAAATTTCTCTCTGACGATCATCCTGAATCAATCTGTCAACCTTTTGCTTGTGAAACTCTGGTTGCTGTCACAGGATGTCCAACTCTTTGTTTCTCACGCAAGTCAGATGTTCCCACCTCAACATCTTTAAACTTACTCACCCAACGACACACGGTACTCACATCAACACAATCACCATAAACAGCTGCATTCTCTGATGAATGTCCTTTGGGGTGACACCTTCTGCTGTCAAGAATTCAATGACTGCACGTTGCTTAAGTCGCATTGACCGACCATCTGCGTGGGGTTCCATACTTCGCACTTTAACAACACAACCATTCAATGCTAAGGCTTCCCCATCTGCGCAGGGTTTCATATTTTGCACTTTAACAACACAACCATTCAATGCTAAGGCTTCCCCATCTGCGCAGGGTTCCATACTTTGCACTTTAACAACACAACTGTTCAATGCTAAGGCTTCCCTGTCTGCGCAGGGTTCCATACTTTGCAATTTAACAACCCAACCGTTCAATGCTAAGGCTTCCCCATCTGCGCAGGATCCATACTTTGCACTTTAACAACACAACCGTTCAATGCTAAGGCTTTCCTCCAAATGGAACTGTAGAGGAGAGTCTCCTGAACAAGCCAGTACCTGCTGCATACCAGGACTGCCATCTGTTGAGGAGTTACGAAGGTGGAGTCATTACTTTTCATTCAACCTTCGTAGCACCTGTTTGCTAGTGGCTTGTCAGAAAGGTTAGCTCAACTCTTTGAAGTATGCGCCATCTTGGATGATGCCTTTTTCTCGATTCCTAAAAGTGAACGTCGTGAGTCATGCTCTCCAATTGGTTTTAATTACTGAAAAGCACATTCTGTTCTGAGTCTCACCCTGAGTCCCGAGGGGAAAATATCAAAGCTTCTGGAGTTAAATTGGGTTCATCACTATAGACGGTTCGAAATGAAGGTCCTTGTCAAGCGAGTCTCTAAATCCCAGGCTCTGATGAATCAGTGTTCCCACTATGACTATCATCTGGGCACCAGGTAATTGGCCGTGGTGTGCATTTATAAATAGTGGTGGGTTAATTGAAAATAAGTTGCATTCAATTAAGAAGAAAGCTTTCTTGAAAAATGTGCTCAAAGCTTCCATTGCGAACCTGGAGTCGGAAAGAGAAGGAAAAACAAGTTGGATGAAATAGGTGTTCCTCCCTTGATGACGGCGTGTGTAACGAATAGGTTGAGCTTCGCATCATACAAGAAAATTACCCATTTTTCAAAATGATTGCCATTGTCTTCATGAGCCAAATGAGTGTTGTGACAATATCCAACTGCGCCAAGACAAGGAGACCGGACACAGAGATGATGTGTTGACTGATTGGACACAACTTTAATGCCAACACTGCAGTCATAAAGCATCAATCGTACCTTCCATGGGAGACAATGTGTAGGCCATATCCACCATATCCACCATAGGAGTCCAGTTCAACTCGGTATCTCCTCACCCCATAACCTTTGACGTTGTCGGACAAGTAGGCCTGTGCATTTTGGGTCAATCCCTACCCATCTCGTGCTCCTTATAACTGCTTTCCAGTGCCTCCTGAAAATGGGTGGGCTGCCAGATCAGTGTTTTTTTTTTTTTCAGCATCTGAAAAAAACTGATATTTTTGATCCATTGGTGGCTATGGGGAATTTACTAGGCTCCCCTTTCCCCTGGAGCCTTTCCTTTATTCCCTTCAAGGGGGCCTGGGTGTTAGCAACAGGGTTAAGAAAGCACCCCTATACAGCCCATCACGGGGGCGACTTCCCTCAGGCTCCCCTTCCATATCCTTCATTAAGACCCAGATTTTTTTAAAGCATCAGAGTTACCACTCTTAAGTTTCTGGATCTTTTTCCTTTTCTTTGTAGAGGAGGAGACTGGGTTTACTGCTTCTTAAGCTGCTCTACTCTAGAGGAGAGGTAGGAGTGCACACTTTGTTCTCTCCCAGCACCAGCAGATTTCCAAGGCATTTTAAGGAGGCCCAGGGAAGGAAGAGCGATTACCTGGAGCTCAGTCGAGCTATCCTCTCTGGACGACCTTAAAAATCCCCTCTCTTGCCGGCCAGGCTGCAATCTCCTTTCTGCTTGAGGTTTTGCTTCTATAATCTCTGGACTACCTTAAACTATAATCTCTGGACTACCTTAAAAAGGAAGAGCGATTACCTGGAGCTCAGTCGAGCTACCTCTCTGGACGACCTTAAAAATCCCCTCTCTTGCCTGCCAGGCTGCAATCTCCTTTCTGCTTGAGGTTTTGCTTCTTTAAAGCTGTTTCAACTTTCTACTCTAGAGGAGAGCTGGGCACGCATGCCTTCTTGTCTCACAGCACCAGCAGCTTTCCAAGGCATTTTAAGTAGGCTAGGGAAGGAAGAGGGATGATCTGAAGTTCAGTCGAACTATAATCTCTGGACTGCCTTAAAAATCCCCTCTCTTGCCTGCAAGGCTGCAATCTCCTTTCTGCTTCACTGGCTGCTGATAATATTCCGGGCCCAATTCAAGGTGCAGGTTATTACCTATAAAGCTCTAAACGGTTCGGGACCTGCCTATCTTCGTGACCACGTTGTCCCTTATGAACCTACTCAATCTCTAAGATCCTCTGGGGGGGCCCCTCCTCTCGCTTTCATCTTCCTCACAGTTTCGACTGGTGGGGACGAGAGAGAGGGCCTTCTCGGCCGTGGTCCCCCGGCTCTGGGACTCCCTCCCCAGGGAGATTAGGTTGGCACCCTTTCTATCCTCCTTCAGGAAGCAGTTAAAAACCTGGATGTTTAGGTTGGCCTTTGGTGAGACAGTCACTGGATGACCAGCCTCAGTTGGCACTATAACTCTACCCTGAATTTTATTAGGTCCCTTTTATTCTGGTATTTTAAGTGATGATGTTATTTTATATTGCTGCTGCAGTCCCCCCCCACCAATGAAGTCGACTGAATTGTACTTGGTGGTTGATTGATTTACTGCTGTATTGACTCTTGTTTTAATGTCTTACTGTGTTTTATTATTTTTTGTATATTGTTCAATGTATTTATGCTGTTGTTTCTGTAAATTGTGCTAGTTGGGCCTTGCCCCGTGTGCGCCGCCCCGAGTCCCCGTGGGGAGATGGTGGCGGGGTATAAATAAAGTATTATTATTATTATTATTATTATTATTATTATTATTATTATTATTTTGCTTCCTTAAAGCTGTTTCTACTTTCTGCTCTAGAGGAGAGGTAGGCCTCTTTTTTTGTTTGCTGGGATTGATATTAATAATAATCTTTTAGAAGTATTTTCTGGAGGAGAGGAAGGGAAGGAGAAAAAGAAGCTAAAAGGGTGATTCTTGTTAGTGTGTTCTGTTGTTAGAGTGAAATGTTATATCAAGTTATTCTGTTGGGTGTTTGCAACTGTGTGTTTCTGGCAGAGCATTCCAGCAGCGCATGGGTTAAGCACAAGCCAGCTTGATTGATCTCCGACAGGACCAATAGGTCAGGGCTTCCGTTTGAACTGTCTGACCGGAACTTTCATCATGAACTGAGGAATGCAGGAGGTGCCTGCTTGTACAGAAAACAGCCCTGGCATGCGGAGACGTGCCATGTGTCCGGAGAGTTATGGCTTTCAGTAATTGTAAATATCTTGTATAATAAAGTAATTAGACTTGCTGGGATCAGTGGTAAACAACGACTGAGCTGTCGTTTTGTTGGTGACACTTTTGCTGCTGCATCAAGTGGTCCTTTGGGTGAGCAGACGGAGAGAACTGACTCATCAAACAGTCAGGGTGTTGGATGATTGATTTAACTCCCTATACCAGCATCCCCTGACAATTCTCAGCCTCCAAGCCCCCAAATGAGGCATGCGCATCCCACCCACTGTCCCTGAAGTTTTCAACTCCCAGTCAATCCTACTAAATATGCAGAATCAGGAAAATAAAGAAAAATCGAAAAGATTCATATGTGATGCCGAATAGGGGAGGAGGAGTCGAGATCGGCTTCCACTTGCTTTCTTGTTGGGCGGGTATTTGAGAGCCCTTACCGTTATGGGATCCCGAAGTACCGAAGGTACCGGAGGAAACAAAATCCACGCACAAGCCTAATTCCAGCTGTAATCGTTGGTGGTAGACCACCTAAAAGTCTCTAGACCCCATTGTATACTCTGTTGTATTTAATGGTTATTGGCGTTAAGAAACCTATGGCCCCCTCTATGGCCCCCGGCCCACCCCCTCTATTCTTGATTCAAAATCAAAGCTTGAGTACACAATAATTTTCCTTCTTTCTTTTCAGAAATCCGGGAAGCTTTTCGAATACTGGACCGCGATGGCAATGGCTTCATATCCAAGCAGGAGCTGGGGATGGCAATGCGCTCATTGGGATACATGCCTAGCGAGGTGGAGTTGGCAATCATCATGCAGCGCCTTGACATGGATGGTGAGTCCTCTTGGTGATTCGTATGATCCACATCGTGTGGGGAACGGCTGCCCCTTGTTGTGCGTGTCTCAGAAGGATCCAGGTCCAGGATCTAGCATCTTTGGGTGGATCTGAAAGTGCATCTACACTTTGGAATTAATGCCGTTTAATTACTGTGGCTCAAGGCTATTGAATTATGGGATTTGTATTTTGTATATTCTATGGCAAAGAAGTCTAAAGACTTCATAAAACTATAGCTCCCAAGGTTCCATAATATTGAGCCATGGCAGTTGAAATGATGCGAAACTGCATTCATTCGACAGTTCAGAGTGCTCTTAGATTGAAGGTGAACTATACATCCCAGTACTTACAATTCCTATAAATCATGGTGAGTTTTCCCCAAACCTCTCTAGTACGTTCAGTTGCTGATCAATTCCAATAGAAAAGAATAGGAAAGGGTTACGGGAGAGGCAGTGGGCGGGGTCATGCAAATTCCACGCCAATGGAGAGAGTCAGAAACACTGGGATGTCTGTGGTGGAGGAAAAATATAACAACTAGGATGAAATTGTCCTCATATGAAAGCCTTCACTTGGGTGGTGGGCAGTGTGGTGTTTGTGGAAGATGTTGGCAGGGCTCTTGGACATGTTTACGGCATTCACTATAACCTGTAATGTTGTTGGAGGGAGGGCCATTGGTGTCTCCTATCGCTATTTGTGGAAGTGGGAGCCTGTCTATGTAAGTGGACACCCCAGCCACACACATACATACATATTTTCACTTCTATTATGTATGTAGATTGTGTAAAATTATCTGTGTGTATAAGGGGTATATGAAACAGAAATGAATTTTGAGTTGAGATCTGGACCCCATCTCCATGATCACATTATGTACCTGTAACAAAATATAGGTATGATCCATCAGTCTATTGAGCCAAGATTACAAAATAGACTGATAGGTCAATGTGTTGTCACCACCAAGCTTAGATATACTGTGTTCCCTCCCTACAGTTTTCCTTCTGTGCATGCGCCCTCACTGTTGTCGGCAACCAACTGGGCCACTCTGGATGCACAGAAGGGAATCTGGCAGGCGCCCGGAGAGGAGGCCGCCAAGAAGAAGTCGGACCATGCCTTAGTTACCTCCAGAATGGACTATTGCAATGCACTCTATGTGGGGCTGCCCTTAAGGACGGCCCGGAAACTATAATTAGTCCAGCGATCGGCAGCCAGATTGCTAACCGGAGCAACTTCCAGGGAGCGGTTAACCCCCCTGTTTAAGGAGCTCCATTGGCTGCCGTTCACTTTCCAGTCACAATTCAAGGTGCAGGTAATCACCTACAAAGCCCTGGTTTGGGACCCAACTACCTTCGCGACTGCCTTTCCGATCCTCAGGGGAGGCCCTCCTCTCATTCCCACCACTATCAGAGGCTCGGCTTGTTGGAATGAGGGAGAGGGCCTTCTCGGTGGCGGCCCCTCGGCTTTGGAATTCCCTCCCCAGGGAGATTAGGTTGGCTCCCTCTCTATCCTCCTTCAAGAAACAAATTAAGACTTGGATGTTTAGGTTGGCCTTTGGTGAGACAGTCACTGGATGACTAGCCTCAGTCGACATTATAATTTTATCCTGAATTTTATTAGGTCCTTTTTATTTGGGTATTTTAATCTGATGATGCTATTTTTATATTGCTGCTGTAGTTCTCCCACCTATGAAGTCGACTGAATTGTACGTGGTGGTTGATTGATATTATTACTGTTGTATTAACTCTTGTTTTATTGCCTTATTGTGTTTTATCTTTTGTATATTGTGCAATGTATTCTGACTTTGGTGATGGGAATCCTTTGTTGGGAGGTGTTAGCTGGCTCTGACTGTTTCCTGTCTGGAATTCCCCTGTTTTCAGAGTGTTGTTCTTTATTTAGTGTTCTGATTTTACAGATTGTATTGTTGTGTTTTATTATACCACAGCAATTTTAATATATTCTGATTTTAGTGTTTTTGAATACTTGGAGCCAGATTGTGTTCATTTTCATGGTTCACAGCAAAATAATAATAATAATAATAATAATAATAATAATAATAATAATAATAATACAGTAGAGTCTCATTTATCCAACACTCTCATATCCAACGTTCTGGATTATCCAAGGCATTTTTGTAGTCAATGTTTTCAATATATGGTGAAATTTTAGTGCTCAATTCGTAAATACAGCAATTACTACATAGCATTACTGCGTATTGAACTACTTTTTCTGTCAAATTTGTTGTATAACATGATGCTTTGGTGCTTAATTTGTAAAATCATAACCAAATTTGATGTTTAATAGGCTTTTCCTTAATCTCTCCGTATTATCCAACATATTCGCTTATCCAATGTTCTGCCGGCCAGTTTACGTTGGATAAGTGAGACTCTACTGTATTAATAATTATAGTAATAATAATGACTTTGGTAATACACACTGCTTCTCTCCCTTCTCAACTTCCTTTCTGCAGGAATTCTTTCTTGGGAGGTGTTAGCTGGCTCTGATTGTTTCCTTTCTGGAATTCCCAATTTTTCTGCATTCAGAGTGCTGCTCTTTATTTACTGTCCTGGTTTTAGAGATTATATTGTTCCGTATTATCATACCACAGTAATTATTACACATTATATTTATAATCTTAATTATCTGCTTAGAACTGGATTATATGAGGCCCCTTCTACACAGCTGTTTGAAATCCACACCGAACTGGATTATATGGCAGTGTTGACTCAAGATAATCCAGTTCTAAGCAGATACTGTGGATTATCTGCCTTGGCATTCTGGGTAATATAGCTGTGTGGAAAGGCCTTGAGTCTACACTGCCATATAATCCAGTTCAAATCAGATAATCTGTATTTTATAGGCAGTGTGGCCTAAGTGCCTGTCCCCTGGGCGCCATCTTATCTGTGGGAGTTGCTAGGATACGAAGGGGGCGGGGCCTAAAGGCAGCAGAGCCTACTTTTCTGACTGGCAGTTAGAGGGAGAAAGGCTCTTTCCCATCCTCTGTAATTTGGAGAATTTTCTAGGGTTTTTTGATGTAAAAACACAGACCGGATGACGATGTTTTTTGTTGCCAAATTTGGTGTGATTTGGTCTACTAGTTTTGTTGTTTAAGTTAAGGGGGAAACGGTCAGAACATTTTTATATAGCTAGATTATTATTAAGAAGCGCAGGAAAGAAGGCTTGTGAAGGGGAGAAAGGCCACCTAACTACGAATATAATGTCTAAATATGAAAATAAATACTACTAAATCCTACTTTGTGGATTTTCACTTATTGCAGGTGGTCCTGGATTGTAATCCCCCACAATAAGTGAGGGAACACTGTAGTCATTAATTTAACCTAAAATTCACTTATCGAGCTGCTCTTTGTCTTTGTTATTTTAAGGATTCACTTATCCTTAAATGCCTTACCGAATCCACGAGGGAGTCTATCCACTTAATATCTTTTATAACAACTTCCATTTCTTTTGCAGCAATAGTGGGATTTTAAAATAGCCGAGCGACTCTCTGACAACGCTTTCAATTGGCTAGAGTTTTTTGATTAAACAGTCTCCTTCGTTTTTTATATGAAACAGTATGAAACTTATGAAATTCCTGATTAATATCAGCAGCTGCAGTGACAAAACGTCCGTCCTCTCATCTTAATTTATTCCGCATTTGTCCTTTTTCTTTTGCAAAACGTTGGCAAGTCGTTTTGAATTTCTGTTACCATGCTCCTAATAGAAATCACTGCTTTTTGTATCTGGCTCATATTGAATGCTTCCATTTTTTTTTAATCTTGTAATAGAATCCAGTCTTTCCGAACATCTGGTTTCCTTATCCCATTTTTAAAAGGTTATTAATATCTTGGATTCATAGCTTTCAGGCTTGATCTCTCTCTCTATTTTTAGGGTAGAATTTTTCTTTGATACAGTGTCTCCTTTAAAAGAGACCCGCAAAATAGTTTGCATTATTCCTGGCATTTCATAATCCTGGGTAAAAAAATTATATCTCTTTTGCTTGACATATTGCTTTATTGAGTCTCCGTTATTACATTCAAGAAGATTTGACATTCTAGGAGCAGCATTTAAGGGGCATATTCTTGATTTACAACAGGGCTCTTTAACATATTTCATTATGATATCATGGATTTTAGATGGATTAGAAATCTGCTGGTTTCCCCTGTAATAGGCAGGAAGAGCATCTAAAGCAGTGATTCCCAAAGTGGGCGCTACTGCCCCCTGGTGGGCACTGGAGTGATCCAGGGGGGTGGTGATGGCCACAGGTACATTTGGGGGCGGGGCCAGGGGAAGGGCAGGGCCTCTTCCCAAGTGCCGGAGACAGGGCTGAGCCCCTGAGGTACCTGTTAGGACACACAGGGGGCGGAGCTAAAAGAGTGGGCGTCGCTTCTTCCCAAAAGCATGAGACAGGGCTGAGAATCTATACCTCTCCTGAGGCGCTTGTTGGGACGCAGAGGGCGGAGCTAAGGAAGGTGGCGGGGCCTCCTTCCAAGAGCCCGAGACAGGGCTGAGCCTCTATACCTCTCCTGAGAGGCCTTTTAGGACTAAAGGGTGGGGCTAGGGATGGGGGCAGAGCCTCTTCCCAAGAGCGTGAGACAGGGCTGAGCCTCTATACCTCTCCTGAGAGGACTTTTAGGACTAAAGGGTGGGGCTAGGGGCAGGAGCGTGAGAAAGGGCTGAGCCTCTATACTTCTCCTGAGAGGCCTTTTAGGACTAAAGGGTGGGGCTAGGGGTGGGGGCGGGGCCTCTTCCCAAGAGCGTGAGACAGGGCTGAGCCTCTATACCTCTCCTGAGAGGACTTTTAGGACTAAAGGGTGGGGCTAGGGGTGGGGGCAGAGCCTCTTCCCAAGAGCGTGAGAGAGGGCTGAGCCTCTATACCTCTCCTGAGAGGACTTTTAGGACTAAAGGGTGGGGCTAGGGATGGGGGCGGGGCCTCTTCCCAAGAGCCCGAGACAGGGCTGAGCCTCTACTATACCTCTCCTGAGAGGACTTTTAGGACTAAAGGGTGGGGCTAGGGGCAGGAGCGTGAGACAGGGCTGAGCCTCTATACTTCTCCTGAGAGGCCTTTTAGGACTAAAGGGTGGGGCTAGGGGTGGGGGCGGGGCCTCTTCCCAAGAGCGTGAGACAGGGCTGAGCCTCTATACTTCTCCTGAGAGGCCTTTTAGGACTAAAGGGTGGGGCTAGGGGTGGGGGCGGGGCCTCTTCCCAAGAGCGTGAGACAGGGCTGAGCCTCTATACCTCTCCTGAGAGGCCTTTTAGGACTAAAGGGTGGGGCTAGGGGTGGGGGCAGGGCCTCTTCCCAAGAGCATGAGACAGGGCTGAGCCTCTGTATACCTCCCCTGAGGTGCTTGTTAGAATATGGGGGCGGGTTCAGCCCCATCAGGCACTTGGGAAGAGGCCCCGCCCACTCCTCTAGCCCCGCCCCCTGTGTACTGGCAGGCACCGCAAAACAGGGATAGAAGCTCAGCCCTGCCTCAGAGCTCGTAACTCTGACTATCCCAGTCCTGGCCGACCATTTGTGGCCCTGCCCACCTCCCCTCGCAACCCTGCATCTTGGACTAGGGGAGAGGCTTAGCCCCGCCCTCTTGAGCAGGAGCCACGCCCACCCCTCTAAGCCATGCCCCCCTTTCCAGGGGGTTCTGAGTAATATTTTTTCTGTAAAGGGGGCAGTAGGCCAAATATGTTTGGGAACCACTGATCTAAAGCTTCAGAAAGCTTCTGTTCAACTATATCAAAGCTCTCTGCTTGGGCAGTGATGGCATGATCATCAGCGTAGATGAAACTCTCAGTCTCTTCTGTCAGGCTGATCATTTGTGTAAATGTTAAACACTGATGGAGCAAGCACGCTTGTGTTCCTTGGTGATACCTTTAGAGTTCTTACCAGATGGTCTTTACACATTCACTACGAACACATATCCCCATTCCACCACGTCTCCTGTATCATCAGATGGGAGCCCCTCCCCGCAAGGACTAACTGCCACTCCGGGATCTCCATGGCCAGGAAGACGTCATTCCACCATGTCTTCTGTGTCAATATAATATTATTATAATATATAATACTAATATTATGCTGTACTAATAATATAATATATTGTATATTCATATAATATTGATCATACTATAATGTAATACAATATAATAATAATAATAATAATAATAATAATAATAATAATAATAAGAAGAAGAAGAAGAAGAATACACTATTATAATTTTATATTATACATTACATGTAATATTACTAATAATATTGGAGTATAGTGGTATAGTACAATATAGTGATATATAATGCTTATATTGTGCTATGCTAATAATATAATATATTGTATGTACTTATAACTTGTAAGCCACTCTGAGTCCCCTTCGTGGGTGAGAAGGGCGGGATATAAATGTCACAAATAAATAAACTCGTTCCCCCCAATGGATGACCTGAAGCTGTATGGGAAAACACAAGCTGAAATCCAGTCTCTGACTAACACTGTCTGAATTTTTAGCACTGATATCAGCATGGAGTTTGGTTTGGACAAATGTTCGGCAGTGGCATTGAAGAAGGGAAAAATCATTGAAAGTGAGGGCATAAATATGCTTAATGGCCAAACTATCAAGTGTCACCAGCCAGAGGCCTATAAATATCTGGGCATATTACAGCTGGACAACATCAAGCATGAACATGTGAAGACTGTGGTCAGCAAAGAATACACACAAAGGGTCAGAAAAATTCTCAAAAGCAAGCTCAATGGAGGCAACACCATCAAGGCCATAAACACCTGGGCCATACCTGTCATAAGATATACTGCTGGCATCATAAACTGGACACAGGCGGAACTGGACAATTTGGACAGAAAAACAAGAAAACTCATGACCATTCATCATTCTCTGCAACCTCGCAGTGATGTTGACCGGCTATATCTGCCTTGAAGGTCAGGGGGCAGAGGACTCTTGCAAGTAAAACAAGCAGTCAAAGAAGAAGAACATGCCCTGGCAGAAGATGTAAAGCAAAGTGAAGAACCTGCTTTGATTGAAGTCAAAAATCAGAGACTCCACAAAGCACAGCAGACAAAAAACCAGTACAAGAAAACCACACTACAAACTAGGGCTGACAGCTGGCACAACAAAACACTGCATGGAAAGTTTCTTGACAAAATTGAAGGAAAAGCTGATAAGGAGAAGACCTGGCTGTGGCTCACAAATGGGACCCTGAAGAAGGAGACAGAAGGCCTGATCCTTGCAGTCCAGGAGCAAGCCATCAGGACAAAGGCAATTCAGGCCAAGATCGAAAAATCAGCTGATGACCCAAAATGCAGACTGTGCATTCAACCCCCCCCCCCCCCCCGAAATTTTTCAAGTTATAAAAAAAAATCTCGTTTACTTATGAATTTTAACTGGTTAACCAAATTCCCATGCTAAGTCTATAAGATGCAAAACATTAAGAGTCCCTCCAGGCACTATCTCAAGCAGATATTGACAGGTTTGTAGCGGGGAAGGGTATGTGCTAGGGGTTCAACCCCCCCCCCCCCCGGAATTTTCAAAACCCCTCCCGAAATTTTTTTCTGGCTACGGCCCTGGAAGCAGGTTATAAACAAAGTTTTATTATTACTATATAGTATGACATAGCAAATAAGATATATATGCTGGATTATTATTATTACTGTATATAGTTTAGTATAAGCCTAGTTTTTCAGCCCTTTTTTAGGACTGGAAAAAACCCTCTTTGACTTATATGAGGGTCCTGGTGGGCCCTCATTCAGGTCGGCTTATACTCAAGTATATATGGTACATTTATTGTTTTTCTCTATTATTATTGGTATTGTTACCTTTATTATTTTACTCTATTAATTATTATTATTACATTTATTATTTACTCTTATTGTTGTTACTTTTACATTTATTTTAATCTATTTTTATTATTAATAAAATAGGCTGTCTGTGTGAGCAGACACTTGTGCCACATACACACATACGGGTTTTCGCTTCTATTATGGATATAAGGTAAAGGTTTCCCCTGACGTTAAGTCCAGTCGTGTCCGACTCTGGGGTTTGGTGCTCATCTCTATTTCTAAGCCGGAGAGCCGGTGTTGTCCATAGACACCTCCAAGGTCATGTGGCCATTGGCATGACTGCATGAAGCGCCTTTACCTTCCCACCGGAGCGGTACCTATTGATCTACCCACATTGGCATGTTTTCGAACTGCTAGTTTGGCAGAAGCTGGAGCTAACAGCAGACGCTCACTCCGCTCCTGGGATTTGAACCTGGGACCTTTCGGTCTGCAAGTTCAGCAGCTCAGGGCTTTAACACACTTTGCCACTGGGGCAATATATAGATAGATATGCAAAGGTTTATTTTAGTGTTTATTAAAAAAACTGCAAAACAACGAGTCTGTGAAAAGCAAACCGCGAAGTAGTGAGGGAACACTGTTTCTGCCTAATTTGTTTCTTGAGCATGACACAATTGTAAACAAGTCAGGTTTTGCTCCTAGGATGGTGATGATAATGATATTATTAGGTGAGCTGACGAAGTGCATTTGAATTTCAGAAACGGATATACTGCAATAATACGCCTTTGTCCTAGAATCCTTGGCCGTTGGCCAAACTGCCTAAGGCACCTGGCTGTTGAAATCCAAAACACCTGGAGTCAGAGAGTTTGCCTCGAGGTCTTTTTTATGGCATCTTAAACAATAGCTTTAACAGCTTTACAATTACCATCTTAATTATCTGATATGGGCCATAAAATCCACAATGGTGGTCCAGCCCATTTTCAAAGGCAGACAAACAACTTAAGGATTAATTATCTTTTCACAACCAATGGTCCTGTAAGCCATTTACCTACTACGTCAATTTCAATCTCATATCATGGACTGACGCCTCCTAAACACATAAACAGTAATAGTTATACATGAAAGCTATAGGCAATTTGCGATCAGGCAGATGTTATGGGGCAAGCTGTTCCTGAACTCTCCGAAGTTTCTCAAGTTTGGAGTAACTTATAATCTATTGTTTGAAACAGGAAGTCATGACCAAGAGGTCATGAGTTCGAAGCCAGCCCAGGTCGGAATAAGCTCCCGACCATTAATAGTCTAGCTTGCTGTTGACGTATTCAGCCCAAAAGACAGTTGCATTTGTCAAGTAGGAAATTTAGGTATCACTTTATGCAGGGAGGCTAACTTAAAACATTTACAACACCATAAAAAACTTCCAGCAGCGTGTGAAAGGGCAGAATATAAATACTGTCAAAATACGTTTTCTAAATGTATATATTGTAATTTTATATTATTATTATTATTATTATTATTATTATTATTATTATTATTATTAAGAAAATCGCACAGACTACAAACAGAGGCACAATTATGCAGCCCAAATAAGGCCAAGATCGAAAAATCAGCTGATGACCCAAAATGTAGACTGTGCAAGGAAGCTGACGAAACCATTGATCATATCCTCAGCTGCTGTAAGAAAATCGCACAGACAGACTACAAACAGAGGCACAGCTATGTGGCCCAAATGATTCATTGGAACTTATGCCTCAAGTACCACCTCCCAGCAGTAAAGAACTGGTGGGATCACAAACCTGCAAAAGTATTGGAGAATGAGCATGCAAAGATACTGTGGGACTTCTGAATCCAGACTGACAAGGTTCTGGAACACTACACACCAGACATCACAGTTGTGGAAAAGAAAAAGGTTTGGATCATTGATGCTGCCATCCCAGGTGACAGTCGCATTGACGAAAAACAACAGGAAAAACTCATCCGCTATCAGGACCTCAAGATTGAACTGCAAAGACTCTGGCAGAAACCAGTGCAGGTGGTCCCGGTGGTGATGGGCACACTGGGTGCCGTGCCAAAAGATCTCAGCCGGCATTGGGAAACAATAGACATTGACAAAATTACGATCTGCCAACTGCAAAAGGCCACCCGACTGGGATCTGCACGCATCATCTGAAAATACATCATACAGTTCTAGACACTTGGGAAGTGTTCGACTTGTGGTTTTGTGAAACGAAATCCAGCATATCTATCTTGTTTGCTGTGTCATAATATAATAATAATAATAATAATAATAATAATAATAATAATAATAATAATAATAATAATAATAATACATCACACAGTCCTAGAGACTTGGGAAGTGTCCGACGTGTGATCCAGTACAACAGCCAGCAGAGTGTCTGCTGTGGATTCAACTTGTTGTGTTTCAAATAATAATAATAATAATCCTAGACACTTGGGAAGTGTTCGACTTGTGATTTTGTGAAACGAAATCCAGCATATCTATCTTGTTTGCTGTTTCATACAATAATAATAATAATAATAATAATAATAATAATAATAATAATAATAATAATAATAATAATATATTTGTTTGACCAGTCATATGACCATTTCAAAGTGCAACATAAATAAAAACAAGGCAAAAAGGATGGGAGGACAGCAGCTGACCTTCTGTTTGCCATCAAAGTAATTTTATATTGTATTTAATAAGGTTGTCCAAATTTTCGTTATGATTCTCGTTTCGTTATTATTTCGGATTGTTCTCGCTTTTTGAACCGAGTATTGAAACGTTTTCCCTGGGCAGAACTGGCAATGTAATTCGAACCATCGTTGGCCCATTCTCTAATTGTGTCTTAAATGTTTTGTTAAATTTTTTCCTCCCAATTTTTTTTTAATATTAAAAAAAAATTACTTTTTTTTTGTTTCTGCAACCTAACTTGAATGGGAGCCTAGCGCAGCCTAAAATGGCTACAGCTCCCTGGCCAATCAGAGACTTCCACGATGGCTGAAAAAGGTGGGGGCTAGCGTCCTCCGCGTTCACGTGTAGGATCTCTATAAAAATCCCCTCCCCAACCGCGCCAAGCCATTCTGGGCTAGGATACCGAGGAGAGAGGGCTAAGTGACTGGGGGTAGAGTGTCTGTTGTTGCTGGTTCGATATTGTGTGTTTTTTTGGGGGGGGGGGGGATTGGCTTGGGGCTTGTGGCAGAGTCCTTGCTGTGGCTTTAGGGAATTTTTTTTTTCCAAAGGACGTCTGCGTTTCTGCAAGTGCAGAGCTTGGGGCGCTTTACTTTTCTACTCCAGAGGGAGACCCTCTGCCTTTTTGTGTTTTTTTTGGAATTTAGCAATCACTAGATCAGCCCTTCTTAGCAATCCGAAAAGGGGGGGACATTGGAAGTTAGAGTTTCCAAAGGACGTGTGCGTTCCTGCGAGGGCATTGCTTCCCTCACGCTCCGTTTGTAATCCCAAGCCCCCGGGCTGAGTGTTATTGCATCAATCACAAAGACACACGTTGTTTTCAAACCTAAAAGGGTACATTGGAAGAAATAGTTTCCAAAGGACATTGCCAATCCTGTCAAGGCATTGCTTGGCGTGTGCTGCGTTTCTAATCCAAAGTCCTTGGCCAGAGTTTCATTTTGGCAATCACAAGGTCAGCCAGTGGCACCATAGATCAAAAAGTTCAAAGGCAATTTATAGTTTTCAAAGGACAGTGGCACTCCAGCCAAGGCATTGCTTTCCTCACGCTCCGTTTCTAATCCCAAGCCTTGGGCTGAGTTTTATTTTTGCAATCACAAGGTCAGACATTGATTTGATTCAATAGAGGGTCCAAGGAAATTTAAAGTTTCCAAAGGACGTGGGCATTCCTGCCAAGGCATTGCTTGGTGTGTGCTGCGTTTCTAATCCAAAGTCCTCCGCCAGAGTTTTATTTTTGCCATCACAAGGTCAGCCAGGGGCACCATCAATCAATAAGGTCCAAGGCAATTTATAGTTTCAAAAAGGACATTGCCAATCCTGTCAAGGTATTGCTTGGCGTGTGCTGAGTTTCTAATCCAAAGTCTACACAAGTAGAAGAGGGACTTTCACAGTAATAAGAACCCAATTGAACAGGAAATAAGACTTTCAAACCAGGAACAGGTTTCTTCAAATATTGAAAAATAGTGTATTATAAAAAGTTATGAAAATTCACCAAAAATCATAGGAGACAGGAAACTTTCTGCAATTTGTTGAGCAAAGAGTGTTGAATGTGATCTCCCACTGTACCAAATTTGATGAGGATAGCTCAAGAAATGAGGGTGGGAGAGCCCTGTAAAAGTCCCCCCCGGTTTCCTTTTTTTTGGCGATTGCGCATGCGCGTCCGCCATTTTAGAAACATTAAGAATCATTACGAATTTTCGGAAATATCCGAAATTTTTGGGTGAAAAATTTGGAAATACTTTCTATATCGAAGCGCCGGCACCCCCTACTTTAGAAACGAGAATTGAAACATTTTTTCCATCGATCGGACAAGCCTAGTATTTAATAGTTTTAATTGATTTTATGTATTGTTTGATACTGATTTTGTGTAGGCATCGCATTGTTGCCAGTGTTGTAAGCCACCCTGAGTCCCTTCGGGTGAGAAGGGCGGGATATAAATATTGGAAATAATAAATAAATAAATAAGTTCCGACAAATAAAGCAGACCTTAATAAACATGCATGATGGCACCCAATTCCACAGGGAATACGTAGTCAAATTTATTATGGAAATAGTGTATGCAATTTTTTCCCAATAGAAAATAATAAAAGAGGGCCTAGTGGATCTTAGAGGGCTTTTCCGACCAGTCACAAACCAGTATTGAAGGAACTGCTTCCACTGTGCAAACAATGACATAGAAAATCCTGAAACTATTTCGGGGGTTTTTTGTACGCTTTTGTGGGTGCTTGTTGTCTAGCCACTACAGTTTGAAACCCACAGAGGTGACCTTTGTCTTTCTTTCCAGGGGACGGTCAAGTTGACTTTGATGAATTCATGACGATCCTTGGACCAAAACTGGTGTCATCAGAAGGACGGGATGGCTTCTTGGGGAACACCATTGACAGCATCTTCTGGCAGGTTGGTGGCGAGGTGTTTCTGGTTGCAATTCTTTTCATTTTTCAAAGTATTGTACTCAGTAATGTTTTTAAAAATAATGTGGTTGGGTGCAAACAGTGCTGTATTTAGACCCAATGTGAAGTCCCGATCACTAGGCTTATGCATTTTGACTGAATCTCGATCCATTTCGGCTGGCTGGATCCGTTTTTGCAAGCCACCTAAAAATGGGCAGGGAGCCGAATATTTTTCCGTCCTCAGCCAAAAATATGGCTAGATCTGGCCCATAAGGGGGGGGGGCTTCCAGGGCTCCCCTTCCCATAATTTTTAGAGCTATCAGGATGAAAATGACCACACGCCCCATTGAATAGACACAGCTTGCGTAAGACACGTCAAGGCGTTCTTCGATTCCAGTGATTCCCACAGTGGGTGCTACCGCTCCCTGGTGGGTGCTGCAGCGATCCAGGGAGGCGGTAATGGCACCTATTAAGACATGGTGGCGGGGCCAGGGGAGGGGCGGGAGTGCCGGAGACAGGCCTGAGCCCCTTGAGGCGCCTGTTAGGACATGGGGCGGAGCTAGAGGAGTGGGCGTGGCTTCTTCCCAAGAGCCCAAAACAGGGCTGAGAATCTATACCTCTCCTGAGGTGCTTGTAGCTACACAGAGGGCGGAGCTAGGGAAGGGGGCGGGGCCTCCTTCCAAGAGCCCGAGACAGGGCTGAGCCTCTATACCTCTCCTGAGAGGCCTTTTAGGACTTAAGGGCGGGGCCTCTTCCCAAAAGTGCGAGAAAGGGCTGAGCCTCTGTATACCTCCCCTGAGGCGCTTCCTAGAACACGGGGGTGGGGTATAGAGGTTCAGCCCCATCAGGCACTTGGGAAGAGGCCCCGCCCCCCTCCTCTAGCAGGTGCCACAGGACAGAGATAGAAGCTCAGCCCTACCTCAGAGCTCGTAACTCTGCCCATCCCAGTCCTGGCCGCCCATTTGTGGCCCCGCCTACCTCCCCCTCCCCCTCCCAGCCCTGCATCTTGGACCAAGAGAGAGGCTCAGCCCCCTCTAAGCCACACCCCCCTTTCCAGGGGGCGCTGAGTGATATTTTTTCTGGAAAGAGGGCAGTAGGCCAAATAAGTTTGGGAACCACTGTTCTACTCTAATTGACCCAACAGACAGGACTAACAGGGAAACCCCATGTGAGCACGCGGCAGTCTCTTTACACGCCTCATGATGCCGAATAGGAGAGGAGGAGCCATGGCTGGCTGCCACGTGGTCTGTTCCGGGCAAAACACATGGCAACTGAGCCTTTACCGTTACAGCCAGCCAAACAAGCAGATCAAGCCAGATTGGCCGTAGGGAACTGACCAAATTGAATCAATGCACAAGCCTACTGATTACACCGAGTTTAGGCTTAAGTCAAGAATATCATTTTGCAATTTTAACATTCTTGCATAGCAGAAGGGTTCAATTGCCTGGCTCTTGTGGTCTCTTCCAACTCCATGATTCTGTGATTCTATCACTGCCTGTATCTGAATGGCTATAGATACTCTCTGATTGCTTTCAAACCTGTTTTTTAGGGAAGCGATTTTGTCCAGAATGTAGAAATTATCTTGAAATGCTAGCTTTTCTGCTTTTGGCACCTTCATATGTATTAGGGTTGTGCATTCAGGGTAAACCCAGACCCATTTCATGTCCTGGCTTTCGGTGGGGGCTCCGATCCGTTTTTTGGGAGCCTCCCGAAATCAGGAGGGCAGATATCTGTTTTCGGTCTCCGGTGTCAAAAGATCTATCAGACTATTATGGGGGAGGGGGGCTTCCCACCCAGGCTCCCCTTCCCAGTGCATTCTTTAGGGGGGCTTCTTCTTACCTGCTGTTTCTAGAAGAAGCCGTCGGCTGTAGGCCCTGGCAGGTGAGGGTGTGTGGTGTGCAGGCCCAGAGCGCTTGCACCTGCCAGGGCCTGCAGCTGAGCTCCTCTTACTCTGTGATGCTGAAAAGCAGGCCAGGATGTGGTACCCGCTCCTACTTGGTTTCACTTTGAGCTGATTTCCCGAAGAAATGAAAGACACGAAAGAAACGAATTCCGCTCACAACTCTAATAACCATAAGGGTTTTCCTGGTTGGTCAATTTAGATCTGGTTGTTTGAAGTCTCCCATCAGGGCCGGTCCAACAATGAGGCAAATTAAGCGATTGCTTCGGGCGCAAAACATACGGGGCGCAGTTGAGACTGCTTTTTCTGTTGATTTCTTGTAACACATGATGTTTTGGTGCTTAATTTGTAAAATCTTAATGTAATTTGATGTTTAATATGCTTTTCCTTAATCCCTCAATACTATACAACATTTTTGCTTATCCAACGCTTTTATTTTTTAGTGATTGGTTTGGGGGGGGGGGGCAAAATTCTGTTCGCCTACACTTGAAAAATACCTAGGGCCGGCTCTGTCTCCCATCACTATGTTTTCAAAATGTGGTCATTTGTTGCGGAAGGCATCAGCCAAATAATTCTCCTTGGGATGTCTATGTTAGACTTCCGATAGTGAGGTGATGGTTGCATCTCTCCTTTAGTTACCCGAAGACTCTGCACCAATTTCCCATGTTCTGAGTTATGGAAGCAAACGTTTTTTGAGCGCACCTTTATTTCTCCCTCCCCACAACTGAGCTGAGATTGGACTGGATGGCCCTTGTGAGCTTTTCCAACTCTGAGATTTTAATGCACATATGGGAAATTCACTGCCAATGGAAGATAAATTGGAGAGACACCAATAGTTAACAGGGAGGCTCATACCATCAGGAAAATCATCCTATTGTTTAGGGAGAATCTCATTTCCTGTAGTTTGAATCTGTTACTCCGTGTCCTCGTCTCCAGAGCAGCAGAAAACAAGCTTGCTCCCTATTCAGTATGACATCTTTTCAAATATTTAAACATAGCTATCACGTCCCCTCTTAACCTCCTCTTCTTCAAGCCAAACACATCCCAGCTCCTTAAGCTGCCTCTCATAGGCTTCCAGACTTTTTACCATTTTATCTTCTTGGGACACATTCCAGCTTGGCAAGTGAATTCTACATAGATCCTACAATGCTCCTTATGTTGCCAAAATATGTACATGTCAGCCTTAAGGAAGTCTGAGGTTCACAGATGTTTTTAATTTTTAATGGTGGAATAGACCCATCGGACATGAAAATGTGGAACGGAATGAAACATGCTGAATGACAATATGACTGGTTAAGCGGGCACACCGCACTGGACTGCGCGACAATGCAACGCTACAAAGCACAGCATCCATGAGCATTGGTTTGCATGCTCCACCTATCGCATCTCCATTCCAAATATTTGTCATTCCCCACCAATCACATTTCCTTACGGGATCATCCTTCCCGGGGTCTGCTACGCATTTCAGTGTGCCACATCTTTCGCCCTGAAAGGTGCTTTCATTTGCAAAAGCATGCGCCATTTTCCTCGAGAAATCTCTGCTTTGGCAGCCTTCCCGTCTTTGCAGCAACCGCCTGCATAGCAATGAAGTGGTTACCATGGAAATGTGAGCATTGCTTGCTGCTGTTGTGTAGTTCTCTGATTTTACGGACAGCTTTCCAGCTCTCTTGGAAGGAGCACGTTTCTCAGAGATGGAAGTCCCATCAGTCATTCGTGCGACACTCATACGTAGATGATTTCATAGACTTAAGCTCAAGGAGTTCATTATTGACTCTCCAAGACTAAAGGAGAAAGAGGAAACAGAATATCGGAACGATGGATTAAATACCCATCAAATCATACCAACCGTAGATGACATCACGTTCATCTCCGTATTTAAGGCAGGAGCTGCAATGCAGACGACTGTCCTATTGGATCCCTGATGGATGTCCAGCCTCTTTATTTACATCCAGCAGAAAGAAACCAACACTTTTCATGACACTCTGTTCCACTGCCAAACCACTACTGTGCTTTTATCAGTGATCTTTTTGAAATAGGGCATGCTCTGCAAAAAAAGGAATGAGTAAATGGCAAACAAGAATAGCAAATGAGACACTGAAGCTGGACTGCATCTATTCTGTGTTACAATTAGGATTTGTAGACTGTGTAACTGGTTATGCATATTATAATGACAAGACATGTATAATACATAAAGCATGCTACAGTAGAGGTTGAGTGCCATTCCATGAAATTGACTAAATCCATGTGCAGGCCCAGAGCACCCACACTTGCCAGGGCCTACAGCTGAGCGCCTTTGTGATGTCGAAAAGCAGGCCAGGAGCGTAAGGCAATAAGAATACATGTATAATCCATAGTGAAGAAATAATTCCAGGTGACTGAATCAATATATAACATGTGCATATTAAAATAGAATTAAACATACAAAATAATAATAATAATAATAATAATAATAATAATAATAATAATAATAATAATAATAATACAGTTTTTCACAGTTGTGGAAAAGAAAAAGGTTTGGATCATTGATGTTGCCATCCCAGGTGACAGTTGCATTGACGAAAAACAACAGGAAAAACTCAGCCACTATCAGGACCTCAAGATTGAACTTCAAAGACTCTGGCAGAAACCAGTGCAGGTGGTTCCGGTGGTGATGGGCACACTGGGTGCTGTGTGCAAAAGATCTCAGCCGGCATTTGGAAACAATAGACATTGACAAAATTACGATCTGCCAACTGCAAAAGGCCACCCGACTGGGATCTGCGCGCATCATCTGAAAATACACCACACAGTCCTAAACGCTTGGAAAGGGTTCGACTTGTGATTTTGTGATACAAAATCCAGCATATCTATCTTGTTTGCTGTGTCATAATAAAATAATAATACTTTATTTATATTCTTCTCTATCTCCCCAAGGAGACTAAGAGCAGATTACAACACACACAGATAGGCAAACATTTCATACCTTTTAATACAGTGGAATAGGAGCCGGGCTTCAGCACAGCAGGTTAACCACAAGCTGCAATAAATCTTGCCAATTCAAAAGGTTATAATAATAAATAATAATAACTTTATTTTTGTATCCTGCCTCCATCTCCCCGAAGGGACTCAAGGCTGCTCACATGGGAACAAGCCCGGGTTGGCAGTTTGAAGCCTGGGTTGAGAGTGAGTGCCTGAGCTTCATTCCAGCTTACTGCCCACCAAGCAGAACTAAAACAGCTTTGAGTATATAAATAGGTACTGCTTAACGGGGAGGTATTTTAATTGGCACATAAGGAAATACCAGAAAAATGCCGGTGATCAAAACAAAAGGAGGAAGTCTGTGAAGAGGGCTTTTCAACATGAAGGATGGAGGGACAACACCCCTCGTGGCTGGAATCGAGCACAACCTCCAGGACGCCGAAGATGGGAAATGCCTATATACCTCTATTTGTACTGTGTCTGTCCTGTCTGTGCCATATATATCTTCTGGGATCTGCCCTGAGTCCCCTTCAGGGAGAGAAGGGCAGAATATAAATACTATAAATAAGTAAATAAGTAAATAAATAACAATGACAGACAAATACACAGAACAAAGGTCAAGGCTTCCCCTTTCATCTCTGGCTTTCTGGAGGCCATGGGGAGGTGCTCTTGTTCCATTTCCAAGCCGAGGATCCTGTTGTCCGTAATCACCTCCTGGTCTTGTTCTGTCGGCATGGCTACATGGGTGCCTTAATACCTCCCAAAGCGGAACCTATTGATCTACTCACATTTGCATGTTTTCGAACCTGTTCTGTCACGCGCTGGGCCTGAAACTATTGTCTTTGTATAGGACGTATACTTTATGCCCAGCGGGAAGCCAGGGTGCCTCAAAGAATGTTTCTTGAAGGTTTTCCTGAAGAAGGATAGTCCTTTGAGTCTTTAATGAAATAACAACATCTTTATTGTTGAACAAATAATAAATCTTCAAGGAGTCAAATAACACTTCAAGATTTCCTTAATAAACTGTTGGCCCTTTCAGTCTTGTCCCCAAGGGACAGGTGATTGGCTTTGGATAACTGTGAAAACCCT
The DNA here is from genome assembly GCF_035594765.1 of Anolis carolinensis. Classification (NCBI taxonomy): domain Eukaryota; kingdom Metazoa; phylum Chordata; class Lepidosauria; order Squamata; family Anolidae; genus Anolis; species Anolis carolinensis. The sequence continues at coordinate 26,317,107 of NW_026943818.1, forward strand.
CTTATAACCTCTCCCAGGCTGTCTATTATATGGGCCTAGCTGATGTGGGTCCCACTACCGATTCCAAATGCGTCTGTGTATCGAGTGGACCTACCAACCAAGGCTTGTAGATGTTTCAGCTGGGGTTCTGTGGATCTGTGGTGCTGTTCTCTCTCTCTTTGGAAACTTTAGGGCTGTTTCCCTCAGGAGCTGTGAGGCTGAGAGGCTGTAAGCTCTCAGCCAGAGCCTTTGGGACCTTTTCCCCTGTAATTTCCGTTTCTGTTTTCCTGGATGTTCTATATCCCCTGATGTTATTGAGATATGAAGCTTTTCTACTGGACGAGCTAGTCTACATCCTATAGCTTAGCTGCCTTAAGTGAGATAGACTTAGAAATGGCTCCTTCCCTCCCAGAGCCCTGAAGAAGGGGCGGAACCAAACTTGATGATTGACAGGTGGCCTGTCCTATGATTGCAAACATTAGCAGCAAGAAAATAAAGTCGGAGCTTCTGGTCCAGCCTTACCAGCACAGAACCGCTAGGTTGACAGGAGCAGGGACTAATAACAGGAGCTCACCCCGACCCGCAGCTTTGAACTGCCAGCAGATTCAGTGGTTCAACGGTTTAACTCGTTGCGCCACTTAATCCTATTTTAATATTTACCGGTTTGTATTGTTGATTAGTCTTGTGCGCCAGTTTGCAACTCTATCTATCTACATATCTCACACATCTTTGTGGTGCGAACTGTACATTTTGATACAGCTGTCAGCATACAAAAGATAACGTTGATATGTTTGTTTGTTTTTTAAAAAAATCACATTGATAGATACGTTGGACTAATGTTGGGCAAGGATTGAGAAGAATGAAAATGGATAAGCAATAATAGGATGCAATAAAGGACATTTAAACCAGTCTTGGCTAAAGCTAAGCAGTAAGCACAGGGACGGGGACGATCGAATTGCAATATGCAAGCCTAGTCTTGCCTATCCATGGTGCATGCCTGACAAGCTGCCTCGCTGAGTCATAAACCAGGTAATTTGCAGCTTTGTTTCTGTCAGTGCCAGGGGAAAAAAGGTCAAAGACGTTAGCATGAAGACAACATCGTCCACTCCAAATTTTAAAAACCTGTGTTTGGCTACCTCTTGTGGGTATCGGAAGAACAGCCTGCCAATTCTTTTCAGAGTTCTTTAAAGCCTAAAATATTTCACAAGGGCAACATTGCTAACCAAGCTCTCCTTGATTTCCCCCAGTTCGACATGCAACGGATAACACTGGAGGAACTGAAACATATCCTCTACCATGCATTTCGGGACCATTTGACAATGAAAGACATTGAGAACATTATCATCAACGAGGAAGAGAGTTTGAATGAGAACTCTGGCAACTGTCAGACTGAATTTGAAGGTGGGGTTCTCCTTTTTTCACATACTTTCTTGTGTATTTGAAAAAATCAATTTTTTTGTCCAAAATGCATAAGGTCGTGGGTGAGCTACAACTCACATCATGCCAGGTTCACCCCGAGAAACTCCATCAGTACTTAAAGTTTGTTATGTTGGGCAAGTTTACTCCGGATACATCATGGGTGGGGTTCAGTGTACTCTCCCACTATGATAGGTCAGTCCCCTCAAAACCCTCCAGTAGGTTGAGTTAGTCATGGCGGTTCTGTGTGCCAAGTGTGGTCCAGGTCCATCATCGGTGGAGGTCCCAGTTTGGTCCAGATCCATCAGTGTTTCGGTTTACACTATTCTCTAGATGTAGGTGAACTACAACTCCCCCAAATCAAGATGAAATTTCCTCAAAGACCTCCTCACGGGGGTTCTATGTGCCAGATCCATCATTGGTGGGGTTCAGAGTGCTCTTAGACTGCGAGTGAACTATACATCCCAGTATGTACAACTCCTAGAAATCATGATGACTTCTCAAACCTCTCTAGTATGTTGAGTTGCTGATCAATTCCTCTGTTTGCTGTGTGCCATAGAAAAAAGTAGGAAAGGGTGGGCATGGTCATGCAAATTCCACACAAATGGAGAGAGTTAGAAAAACTGGGATGTCTGTGATGGTTGAAAACAGAAAATCTAGGATGAAATGTCCCTGTATGAAAGCCTTCACTTGGGTGGTGGGTAGGATGGTGTTTCTGAAGGACATTGGTAGGCTCTTGGACATGTTCACAGTGCTCGCCATAACCTGAATTGTCATTGGAGAGAGGGCCATTGGTGTCTCCTGAGCAATGGGAGCTATAACTAACCTCTGATAGGGGTATTACTTGAAACCATGTAGATGTATCTTGTATCATTTACTGATGGGTCAATGGACTGTAATAAATGTTGTGTTGTTGTTGTTGTTGTTGTTGTTGTTGTTGTTGTTGTTGTTATAGCTCTTTGTGGAAGTGGGAGCTTGTCTGTGGAAGTGGACACCCCAGCCACACACATACATACATATTTTCACTTTCATTATGTTTATAGATTTAAAACAGTGATTCCCAAAGTGGGCACTACCGCCCCCTGATGGGCGCTGCAGCAATCCAGGGGGGTGGTGATGGCACCTATTAGGACATGGGGGCGTGGCCAGGGGAGGAGCGTGGCTTCTTCCCAAGAGCCCAAAACAGGGCTGAGAATCTATACCTCCCCTGAGGCGCTTGTTGGGACACAGAGGGCGGAGACAGGGATGGGGGCAGGTCCTCCTTCTACGAGCCTTAGCCTCTATACCTCTCCCGAGAGGCCTCTTAGGACTAAAGGGCGGGGCTAGGGTGGGGGCAGGGCCTCTTTCCAAGAGCTCAAGACAGGGCTGAGCGCCTGTATACCTCCCCTGAGGTGCTTGTTAGAACACGGGGGTGGGGCATAGAGGCTCAGCCCTGTCAAGCACTTGGGAAGAGGCCCCGCCCCCTCCTCTAGCCCCACCCCCTGTGTCCTGGCAAGCACCTCAGACAGGGATGGAAGCTCAGCCTTGCCTCAGAGCTCGTAACTCCGCCCATCCCAGCCCTGGCTGCCCATTTTTGGCCCCGCCCATTTCCCCCTCCCCCTCCCAGCCCTGCATCTTGAGCAGGAGCCACGCCCACCCCTCTAAGCCACACCCCCTTTCCAGGGGGCGCTGAGTAATATTTTTTCTGGAAAGGGGGTGGCAGGCCAAATAGGTTTGGAAACCACTGATTTAAAATTTTGCAGTTTCTAATTTTTCCTTTTTGACAGTTTAGCTTTTCCAAATCAATGTCGTGCTGGTTTGTTTTCAATATGAACGAGAAAGGGTGGATGACAAACTAATCCTTTTCGCTGTCTCTTTCTCTTCTCAGTGCACTCTCAGAAACAGAACCGTCAGACCTGCGTACGGAAAAGCTTAATATGTGCTTTCGCTATGGCCTTTATTATCAGTGTCATGTTGATCGCCGCCAACCAGATCCTCCGAAGTGGCATGGAGTAGCCACAACACTGTGAAACAAAACCACGCATGCGCATGCTGCCTGATGAACTTTCTCCCCAACCAACTTCAAAACAAGCGGGCAAAGAAGAGGACGAGAGGGACGAATCAGAAAAGCGCAACGAACCAGAGGCCAGCAGCGTATGGGTTGAACATCAAATATATCCTTTTGGCAGGGACATCAAAGGGCTGTCAATGCTTTAATGGCTTTCGTTTCCTAATGCAATAAAACAGGAGGAGCCCTGATATATTTTTTCGGGTGGGGGAGTAGGGGTGGCAAGCGTTTTTTCCAGAGCGAGGAGTCGCTGTCATACCAGCTATAGATGTTTCATTCAACAAGAAGACTGGGTGACACAAATCAAGATGTGTTTGTGGGTCGGGATGTTCCGAAGAAGACCTTTCCAATTGTCTGACTTTTGAAGGCAATTGCTATATATATATATATATATATATATATATATATATATATATATATATAACCACGACAACGTTCGAGTCATAACTTGTTCCAGTTCTGTCTGATTCTGGGGTTCCCTCTAGTAGCAGGTTCTTCAGGGATGAATAATGCTCACGAGGACCCTTGTTCATTTGTTAAGTGTGATCTCGCACATTTAGAGTCACCATCAACGCACTGCACTCATGCACTATAGCTTTTCCACCAGGAAGATAGAGCAAGAGAGATCAAAAAAGGAGAAAAATAAATTAATCATGCTGTGCTTCTTATAGTACGCATACCAAGTCTTCCTTACATATTTTGAAAGAGTATAACAAAGGAGTACCGTGTATCTTGACCCAATGTATACAGCTTGACGGAATTTTTACTCTCCCAAATCAACGTCTCAGCCTAATTTATATTTGCACCAACCTTAATATTTAATTATATGAACTACTTATTGAATTGGATCCAGGATTCATCATACTACATTTACTAGGACGGAAATGTCCTCTTAAGTAGGGTTAAATCTAAACCCGATCCTTTGCCTTTAGAACAGGCATGGGCAAACATTTTTGCCTTGGGGTCTCATTGTGGGCTCGACAGAAAGGACCGGGCCGGGAGAGATGGTGGCCAGTTATGCACTGGGTAGGATGGACCTGGGAGGAGAGGGACTGTGAGAGGGTGGGGCTGAGAAGGGGCGGGTCATCTTCAGGTTGGCCTCTTGCTTCTCGCTCCATCCTTATGCCGGGAGGAAAATGAGTCATGTGGCAACTGCCCCGATCCTTCTCCCCTATCCTCCTTCCCGATCTTTGGCTTGTCCTCTCAGCATTATGCTGGGAGGTGGGCGACACAGGTGACAGCCGAGAGCGCTCCAGAGGGCTCTCAAATGTTGTCCTCTCAGCATAAGAACAGGGCCACTCACATCAACCTCATGCCGTGAGGAGGGCGAGACATGCGGTGGCTGAGAGTGCTCCAGAGGGCTCTCAGCTGCTGCATGCCTTCCTCCCCTGTCCTTTCTGCATAAGGGTTACGCCGCTCGCTCCATCCTTATGCCGGCTGGAAATCGAGACATGTAGCAACTATCCTGATCCTCCTCACTATCCTCCTCCCCCGAGATTTTGGCTGTCCTCTCAGCATTATGCCGGGAGGAGGGTGAGACTGATGATGGCTGAGAGCGCTCTGAAGGGCTCTCAGCTGCTGCGTGCCTTCCTCCAACCATCTTCTCAGCATAAGGAAAGGGCCACTCATATCATCCTTATGCCAAGAGGAAGGCGAGACATGCAGTGTCTGAGAGCGCTCCAGAGGGCTCTCAGCCACTGCATGCCTTCCTCCCCTGACCTTTCTGCATAATGATGTTCAAGCCATCATATCCTTATGTCGAGGGGAAAACGAAGAGAGCCTGAGGTAAGCACCCAGGGGCCTGCATCCAGGCCCTGGGCCTTAGTTTGCCCATGCCTACTTTAGAGGATATTTGGAAAATAAATATTACGCATAGAAATATGCGTCAAAAATCAACCCAAAAACGTAACCATGGGTTGATGTGAGTGCAATACCTTCACTCTTATCAGAAAAGGACCCATCCCCTTTTCCAGGACAAGTGGCAAACTGTCCTAGACTTATACATTAGGTCGAGTATACATAGTAACTAAGAGGACAGAGTGTTGAATTAGTGCATTTCATTGATATACTACAGCTTTTTCCACCAAAAAAAGGATCCGTACAGGATAACTTAGGAATCTTTGGCTGATTGAGTAACACATCATTAGTGGATAAACCCCGAACACACAGCAGCAGATCTCATGCCATTGTGATGGGAGGTTGGAACACTGGTGACGCTACACCAGGCATGGAGAAATCCAGGCCCATGGGTCGGACACAACTCCTTGGGCTCTTTCCTCCAGCCCTTGTCTGCCTCAGCCCTCTGTGGAGCTCTCGGCAGCTGCGTGTCTCCTTCTCCTCTCAGCCTGGGGACATGGCGGGCTGCTGCATCCCCAGGCTGAGAGGAGAGCCAGGGCATTTGCAACAGCTGGCACAACAAGGAGAATGCGATGGGTCAATGAGTGCCATCCCATGTTCCTGGACCACTCAAGCCCAGGGAACATGGCATGGCCATGTAAACAGTTGCAGTTGGTTCTGCCTCGGAACTGACCCTACTGTACATAGGCCCAAGGTCTGGGCAGAATTCAGAGCACCCAACTTTGTTTTAATGCAGTTCAAGGCCACCTTAAAGCCAATTCAGCTACCCTTCACGATAAACAATGTACCCCAAGTTGTAGAAGCTCTGGGTCCAAGTCCGTCGTGAGCTCTGAAATTCAGTGTATGATCTTAGGCCAATCACTTTAGGGCAGTGGTTCCCAAACTTATTTGGCCTGCTGCCCCCTTTCCAGAAAAAATATGACTCAGCGCCCCCTGGAAAGGGGGGCATGGCTTAGAGAGTGGGCATGGCTTCTGCTCAAGAGGGCGGGGCTGAGCCTCTCCCCTAGTCCAAGATGCAGGGCCGTGAGGAGAGGTGGGCAGGGCCACAAATGGGTGGCCAGGGCTGGGATGGGTGGAGTTACGAGCTCTGAATCAGGGCTGAGCTTCTATCCCTGTCCTGTGGCGCCTGCCAGGACACAGGAGGCGGGGATAGAGGAGGGGCGGGGCCTCTTCCCAAGTGACGGGGCTGAACCTCTCTCCCCCGCCCCTGTGTTCTAACAAGTGCAACAGGGGAGGTATACAGAAGCTCAGCCCTGTCTCGTGCTCTTGCGAAGTGGCCCTGCCCTTTAGTCCTAAAAGGCCTCTCAGGAGAAGTATAGATGCTCAGCCCTGTCTTGGGCTCTTGGAATGAGGCCCCGCCCCCTTCCCTACCTCTGCCCTCTGTGTCCTAACAAGCGCCTCCGGAGAGGTATAGACTCTCAGCCTTGTGTCAAGCTCTTGGGAAGAAGCCACGCCCACTCCTCTAGCTCCGCCCCCTGTGTGTCCTAACAGGCGCCTCAGGGGCTCAGCCCTGTCTTCGGCACTTGGGAAGAGGCCCCGCCCCACCTCTGGCTCCGCCCCCGTGTCCTAATAGGTGCCATCACCGCCCCCCTGGATCGCTGCAGCTCCCACCGGAGGGCGGTAGCGTCCACTTTAGGAATCACTGCTTTAGGGTTTCTTCAAGTTGTTGTGTGAATAACATGGAGAGAGGAGCCTTTAGCTCAGCGAAGGAAAGGGTGGGTTAAGATTAACTAGTAAATAATCCTGGCGATACGAAAACCATTATCTGTACAAATAAATCAAAAGATCAAGTCACAAGCTGTCCATGTTATTTAGCTGTTGATTTTCACCAGCTTTTGATGATAGCTTTACCCACTTACCTGGGAGTAAGTTCTGTTAAATTTAGCAAAACTTCCAAACCATGATAGGCAACGACACCTAACTTTACGAACAAATGACCGCAATAGCAGAAGCAAAAGAAGCTGCAGATAAAAGCACAGTTTTCTAAATAGACTAAAACTTTGGAGACATGGTTTTTGGGTGGTTTGTGTAAGCAAAAAATAAATCAAGTCAGTTCCTGGGGAAGGTATTTCATCCATGTAGAAATTAAAAGAATGCTCTATATGTAACCGTATGTTATCTCATCAAACAATTAAGCCTTACCTCGCCAGGTTGAAGGAGGACCCAAGGAATGCAATTATTCCCATTCTTTCCTGGATGTGTCATTTTCGATGTTGTGATGCAGTTCTCTAAGAAACGTGGAGAGAAAGGAACCCGCTTATTTAGCCACAAAAGGGGTGGATTTCTTGAGGCCAGTTTTGCATGAACTAGGCAGAGAGCCGGCAAAAGTATTTGCTTGCAAAAAACACAGGATCCACCACATCTCAGGACAACACAACACCACAAATTATCTACGAAAAGCCCAACACATTTCAGCTTATTATAAAATTTCCAGGTTTTCTTCAGGGTAATGACTCTAGCGAACTAACTTGATGCCACCTCAGTCTTGCGATTTATTCACTGGGGGCATTGATTGTTGGATTGGTGGCTTAGTTGCTCATTCAGGGAATAGGGATTTTTTTTTTGTGTGCGTGTGTACAGCGCCAGTAGAAAGTGTGCATCAATTCATCTCCATGTCCTCCCCATCTTGATATACATTGGCCATGATTTCTTCCCTCCTGGGAATGTTGCAATACCAGTTCTTTTTGTGAACTCACTTATATTGTACATTATGTTCAGGTTGCTGCTAATCAGGATGAGTAACGTAGCACATGTGTGTAAATAATATGTGCTACAGGTAGCATATGGCTGCTTTTCTCCCTCCACACTAGACCCAGTTTGCACTATAAATACTATGATGCCATCACAAAAATAAAATCACCAAAATAAATTGGGCATGTAATCCTCAACACCTTCTTCATCTTTGGGTAGGCGAATCATCTCCATGATGCATGGAGCTGATTCGGATTAATGAGGGCCTTGGACTGTATTTTTAATAATAATAATAATAATAATAATAATAATAATAATAATAATAATAATAATAATATACTTTATTTATATTCTGCTCTATCTCTCCGAGGGGACTCAGTGGATTGAAGGTACATATAAGGCAAACATTCAGTGCCATTATACAATTGACAAGATAGACAGTACACAAACAGAGGCAAGGCTTCCCTCTTTTTCCATCTCTGGCATCTAGAGACTGTGCTCGGCTCGGCCATAGGGAGGTGCTGTTGTTTCATTTTTCCACGTCGAGGAGCCTGTCGTCCATGGACACCTCTGGAAAAAAATGGAGAGAGCCTTTACCTCTGTTTATGTATTGTCTGTCCTTGTTAATTGTACAATGGCACTGAATGTTTGCCGTATATGTGTTCTGTAATCCACCCTGCCTCTCCTTGGGGAGATGGGGTGGAATATAAATAAAGTATGAGGGCTATCCAGAAAGTACATTACATTTTGGAATTAAAAATGAACAAAGTATAGGAGAAACCATATGCATTTGAAAGCCACACCCAAATACCACATCTCACGTAGTCGCCATTCAAATCTAGGTACTTTTCATAGCGATAAATGAGCTTGGAAACTCCTTCCCCACTAAATTCTGCCACCTCCATCATCAACCACTTGTTTCTAACAATGGGGGAGTGGCTGGCAACGCAGCATTTTGGCGACACTGTGCAGCTGCGGGGAGGGGGAAGGGTTGACAACGGAGGCAGCAGAATTTAGTGGGGAAGGAGTTGCCAAGCTCATTCATTGCTATGATAATTGCCTAGATTTGAATTATGACTATGTTGAGAAGTGGTATTTGGGTGTGGCTTTCAACTGTATATGGTAAATGCTTTCTCCTATACTTTTTGAGGATGCAAGCGGCAGAGTTTTGTGTGGAAGGAGTTGCCAAGCTCATTCATCGCTATGATAAGTGCCTAGATTTGAATTATGACTATGTTGAGAAGTGGTATTTGGGTGTGGCTCTCAACTGTATATGGTAAATGTTTTCTCCTATACTTTTTGAGGATGCAAGCGGCAGAGTTTTGTGGGGAAGGAGTTGCCAAGCTCATTCATCGCTATGATAAGTGCCTAGATTTGAATTATGACTATGTTGAGAAGTGGTATTTGGGTGTGGCTCTCAACTGTATATGGTAAATGCTTTCTCCTATACTTTTTGAGGATGCAAGCGGCAGAGTTTTGTGTGGAAGGAGTTGCCAAGCTCATTCATCGCTATGATAAGTGCCTAGATTTGAATTATGACTATGTTGAGAAGTGGTATTTGGGTGTGGCTCTCAACTGTATATGGTAAATGCTTTCTCCTATACTTTTTGAGGATGCAAGCGGCAGAGTTTTGTGGGGAAGGAGTTGCCAAGCTCATTCATCGCTATGATAAGTGCCTAGATTTGAATTATGACTATGTTGAGAAGTGGTATTTGGGTGTGGCTTTCAACTGTATATGGTAAATGTTTTCTCCTATACTTTTTGAGGATGCAAGCAGCAGAGTTTTGTGGGGAAGGAGTTGCCAAGCTCTTTCATCGGTATGATAAGTGCCTAGATTTGAATGGCGACTATGTTGAGAAGTGGTATTTGGGTGTGGCTTTCAACTGCATATGGTAAATGTTTTCTCCTATACTTTGTTCATTTTTAATTCCAAAACGTAATGTACTTTCTGGATAACCCTCGTATATTATTAATTGCAGCCAGCTCCATCTCTGCTTCCATGAGCACAAAGTCTTGCTGTGCTCTGGATTCATTTTTGGAGCAACCTGCCACTTTTTAAAGACACAGTTCGAGTCCACGGTAAAGGGCCTTGGTCCACATTAGGTCATGTCAACTCCACGTGCCATCATGTGGTTGCCACGGAGTTGATAGCATAGTACTCCTTTGAGGATAATGGGTCGGTGTAGATGTGCCCAAGGAGAACAAAAGCAGGATAGTAGGGTGACCATCTGGTGGCGCTGAACCAGGTTCGGTGCCACTGGACAAGATACCTCCGCAACGGCCAGGGATCTTGTGGGTCAAAACCATCCCAGTTTCGATCCGGAATCTAGCACTCTGGATCGCCCTGGGATAAAGTGTCCTTATAGAACTGCCTCCGGGCTCCTCCATCTCCCCACATGCTTCATCATAGCCTGTAGCCTTCAGCACACAAATGAGAAAGGCTTAGAACCCAACTACACTAGCCATTTCATGTGGTTTCAAACCGGTTTTGCAGTGCAGATAGTTATGTCAGAAATCCTGGAACCAGTTTGAGGCCCGGACGGCATTGGCACAAACCACAGAGCATTGATGTGCATTAAGGGCTTTCTTTGGGGCATCTTCCTGGGAGTTTGTTGTTTGACCGCCGCAGTTTGAAGCTAGCCTCGAACCACATGAAATGGTCGGTGTAGATGAGGCCGAATTCTAGCATCCCATCACAAGTCTATAATAGACCCTTTCCAATCTGTGACTGGTCTATGGAACAAGTAGCGGAAAATTGTGACATTTTCACACTCTATCATAAAACCAGTCTACGATGACTGCCATTTTGCAGGGGAATCATCTGCACCATTACACCACTCCATCACCCAGAAATAATGACACAGGGAGTTATTATTGCCCAGCAGTTCCTTGTATTTTTCGTATTTGTCAGGTGTAGAAACTCAAGCAGAGCCAGGATAGTTTGCTAAAATTGTTTCATGCGTCCCACACACACAACACTCATCACCCCTGACACACTAATATGCACATCCGTTGTATAGTTCATGCAAATAACTATGATAGGTTAACTTTTAATTTTGTTTTTAATATAGCACCGAATGTGCGAGGCAGGAGATAGCGGGCTCATAGTCGGATCTTCAACAGAGCCTGCTGCAGAAAATAGGTAATCATGGGAATAAATTATTTTTGCTTTTTTCCCAATTATATGTCGAGTTTATTCAGGCGCTTGAAAAGAGAGTGGGACTCGCTTGTATTAATTCCCTTCACCAAAATGGAAAATAATAATCGCTTCCCGGTTTTCATCAACTCTCAGCATTGTGTTTCCTGCAATCTAATCCACTTTTCGTTCAAAGAACAATTGCAAGCGAGGTTGATATTGTGACCTGTCAGGGTACAAAAGAGATCCATACATGCATACATTTTAAAATGCATTTACCTTGCATGCTACTTTTCTAAGAAAAAAAAGAGAGAAATATTTTAATATATTACCCACTATATATTATTGCACTGTACAAAGTATATAAAGGGAAGATACTGCCATATATCCTGCCTACTTAATCCACTGTACATATCTTATCTGTATAAAACAAAAACAAAATACTTTAATTTTAATCACTATTTATGCAATAGTAATAAAGTTGCTTTCTTCTTTTGTCATGGCATTTTTTCTGTCTTGCAATCACAAAACCAGAAAAGATTCTGGACAAAAAGTGAAAATTAGGGTTGTGCATTCAAGGTAAACCTTGACCTGCTTCGTGTCCCGGTTTTCGGTGGGGGCCACGATCCATCTGCTACGATCGAGTCACAACCTAAGACCCACCTAAATAATGGTTGCCTGCTCATAAAAGAGACCAGAGAGGGGTCCAAGTTTCATGTGGATTATCACAAGGTCCCAATTGTCACAGGCAGTCTAGTGTAGAAAGATTGGAACTATGAGGGTTGAATGAAAAGTAATGCCTCCATAACTCCTCCACAGATGGGACTGGTACTGGTCTGTGGTAGGTACTGGCTTGTTCAGTAGACTCTCTACAGTTCCATTTGGTGGGAAGCCTTAACATTGAACAGTTGTGTTGTTAAAGTGCCAAGTATGGAACCCTGCGCACAGTCGGTGTTCTGTCACGCGCTGGGCCTGTAACTATTGTCTTTGTATAGGATGTATACTTTATGCCCAGCGGGAAGCCTTAAAGAGAGGCTCTTGAGGATTTTCCTGAAAAGGATAGTCCTTTGAGTGTTTAATGAGATAACAGTCTTTACTGTTGAACAAATAATAAATCTTCAAGGAGTCAAATAACACTTCAAGACTGTTGGCCCTTTCAGTCTTGTCCCCAAGGGACAGGCGATTGGCTTTGGATAACTGTGAAAACCCCCTTATAACCTCTCCCAGGCTGTCTATCATATGGGCCTAGCTGATGTGAGACCCACTACCGATTCCAAGTGCGTCTGGGTATCGAGTGGACCTACCAACCAAGGCTTGTAGATGTTTCAGCTGGGGTTCCGTGGATCTGTGGTGCCGTTCTCTCTCCGAGGTTTCTTTGGAAACCTTAGGGCTGTTTCCCTCAGGAACTGTGAGGCTGAGAGGTCAGCCAGAGCCTTTGGGACCTTTTCCCCTGGAATTTCCGTTTCTGTTTTCTCGGATGTTCTATATCCCTGGATGTTATTGAGATATGAAGCTTTTCTACTGGACGAGCTGGTCTACGTCCTATAGCTTAGCTTCCTTAGTGAGACTGACTTAAAAATGGCTCCTTCCCTCCCAGAGCCCTGAACAAGAGGCGGAACCAAACTTGATGATTGACAGGTGGCCTGTCCTATGATTGCAAACATTAGCAGCAAGAAAATAAAGAAAGAGCTTCTGGTACAGCCGTACCAGCACAGTCAGTCAATGCGACTTAAGCAACATGCAGTCACCGAATTCTTGACAGCAGAAGGTGTTACCACAAAGGAGATTCATCAGAGCATGCAAGCTGTTAATGGTGATTGTGTTGATGTGAGTCCTGTGTGTCGTTGGGCGAGTAAGTTTAAAGATGTTGAGGTGGGAACATCTGACTTGTGTGACAAACAAAGAGTTGGACGTCCTGTGATGGCAACCACTGAGTTGTGTTGTTAAGTGTGAAGTATGGAACCCTGAGCAAACGGGGAAGTATGGAACCCTGCGTAGACGGGGAACCCATAGCATTGAACGGTTGTGTTGTTAAGTGAGAAGTATGGAACCCTGAGCAAACGGGGAAGCTTTAGCATTGAACGGTTGTGTTGTTAAGTGTGAAGTATGGAACCCTGTGCAGACAGGGAAGCCTTGGCTTCCCTTTCTGCGCAGGGTTCCTTACTTCGCACTTTAACAACACAACCGTTCAGTGCCAAGGCTTCCCCGTCTGCGCAGGGTTCCATACTTCTCACTTAACAACACAACCGTTCAATGCTATGGGTTCCCCGTCTACGCAGGGTTCCATACTTCCCCGTTTGCTCAGGGTTCCATACTTCACACTTAACAACACAACCGTTCAATGCTAAGGCTTCCCTGTCTGCACAGGGTTCCGTACTTCTCACTTAACAACACAACCATTCAATGCTAAGGCTTCCCTGTCTGTGCAGGGTTCCAAACTTCACACTTAACAACACAACCGTTCAATGCTAAGGCTTCCCTGTCTGCGCAGGGTTCCATACTTCACACGTAACAACACAACCGTTCAATGCTAAGGCTTCCCACCAAATGGAACTGTATCAAGGAGAGTCTACTGAACAAACCAGTACCTGCTACTTGACTTTCCCCCTCAATTTCTATCCTAGAGGAGACCCAAAGCACCATTCTTAAGAACTCCCATTCCTCCACATCACTGAAATGATTCAATGGGAATGAATCTGACAGATCCCATCCCACATGTTTTTAAGCACTTTCTCTTGTTTTCAGGCACATCGGGAGCTTCTCCCTGGCTTTAATCTCCTCAGTTTCTCCACACTTGTGACACAGTTCACTGATGAATGACAACTGGAAGGCATATAATAGGCTCTGTACTACTTTGTCTATTAAGAGTTCGGTAAACCTCGAGCCATTTTGTCTCCCAGCTTTCAGTGGGGACCCCCCGATCCATTTTTTGGGAGCCTTCTGATTACGGGAGGGCAGATATCTGTTTTCACTCTGGGGATGCCGAAACATCGAAAGCAGTGATTCCCAAAGTGGGCGCTACCACCCCCTAGTGGGCGCTGCAGCGATCCAGGGGGCAGTGATAGCACCTATTAGGAGACGGGGGTGGGGCCAGGGGAGGCGTGGGGCCTCTTCCCAAGTGCTGGAGACAGAGCTGAGCACCTGAGGCGCTTGTTAGGACACAGGGGGCGGAGCTAGAGAAGTGGGCATGACTTCTTCCCAAGAGCCTGAGACATGGCTGAGAATCTATACCTCTCCCGAGGCACTTTTTGGGACACAGAGGGCGGAGCTAGGAAGGGGGCGGGGCCTCCTTTCAAGAGCCCGAGACAGGACTGAGCCTCTATACCTTTCCTGAGAGGCCTTTTAGGACTAAAGGGCAGGGCTATACCTCTCCTGAGGAATGCAGGGGTGGGGTATAGAGGTTCAGCCCCATCAGGTACTTGGGAAGAGGCCCCGCCCCCTCCTCTAGCCCCAGCCCGTGTCCTGGCAGGCGCCACAGGACAGGGATAGAAGCTCAGCCCTGCCTCAGAGCTCGTAACTCTGCCCATTCCAGTCCTGGCTGCCCATTTGTGACTCTGCCCACCTCCCCCTTCCAGCCCTGCATCTTGGACTAGGGGAGAGGCTCAGCCCTGTCCTTTTGTGCAGGAGCCACACCCACCCCTCTAAGCCACGCCCCTTTTCCGGGGGCACTGAGTAATATTTTTTCTGGAAAGGGGGCGGTAGGCCAAATAAGTTTGGGAACCACTGATCTAAAGGAAGATGCCGAAAGAAGGAAAATCAAAGATTCAACAGTGAAGCTGAATAGGGGAGGAGCTGAGATCGGCTCCTGTTTGCTTTTGTGTCAGGTGGGTTTTCGTCTCAGGAGGACCCTTACTGTTACATCCTTCCGAATTACTGAAGGTACCGAAGGAAACTGAGGAAACGAAATCCTTGCACAACCCTATTGTTTATGAACTGTTTTAGAAGTATGTGGAAACAGGGGGGAGGGGGGACTCGCATATGATGAAGTCCTCAAAAGACCTATGAAATTCATGGGGTCACCACAAGTCAATGAGTAAATTACACTCACACAAAGTCATATAATTCATATCAAATACCTGTTTAGGTGTGTACAAAGCATATATCCATATTGGTTCTTGCAATATAATAAAATAGAATAGGTGGGTTTATCGAGCAAATAGGTGAACCCCCTCCCCGGCCCAGGTCTTCTAACCGACAGCCCAAAGAATCCATGTCCTTTGTCCAGAGTAATGAAGTTTCCACATTTCTTCTAAATCCAATAGCGACACACACCATATGGATAATCTGACATTTGAGGCACAGAGGCGCAAGCCAAATAATTGTCGTCACAATCTGGAAAGACTCTCACTTGGATGTATAACGTGTACATATGTGGAACAGATGTAAGGGCACAAGGAAAAAAATGACAGAGGCGTTCTTTGAAACGTGGGACTTTATTCATTATGATCGTTTGCCATCACATCAAAAGCTATAGATTGATGCTGAGAGAGAGAGAGAGAGAGAGAGAGAGAGAGAGAGAGAGAGAGAGAAATAACACAACCCATAGTATATTTAAAACCCTTGAATGTTAATCTTCAACTAATTGATCTGCTTCATATTTTTCTTGGAAACTCTTTTAGTTCTGATAATTCTTCATTTTCAAAAAAATATAGATAAACCAGAAGCTGGGAGGAGAGCTGTTAAATAGTCTGGCTAGAATATCATCTCTTATGTAATAGTAGGCTGCGGTTACACCGCCAGCTACAGAAGATGTTGCCAAACGAAAGATTGACAGTTCAAGCTGAGGTGAGCTCCCCCTGTCAGCTTAGCTTCTGCCTACCTAGTGGTTCGAAAACAGCAATGTGAGTAGATAAATTGGTACCGTTTTAGCGGAGAGGTAATAAGGAAAAATGGAACAACAGCACCTCCTCATGGCCGAATCGAGCACAGCCTCCAGGGAAGCCTTGCCTCTGTTTACGTATTGTCTCTGTCAATTGTATAACGGCACTGAATGTTTGCCATATATGTACCTGTAATTCGCTCTGAGTCTCCTCAGGGAGATAGAGAGAAATATAAATAAAGTATATTATTATTATTATTATTATTATTATTATTATTATTATTAATTATTAGTTTTCCCAGTCACTTTATGATACAATAATCAGAACGTGTGGCCAGAAATCTTGCAGGTCACATTGTGGCTATTATCCCTCTTTCCCTCTGGCTGGCATTAACCACAGCATGCTTCTTTTTGGGGCCAATGTGAAAGGAGAAATTCAACCTCCCTTGCAGAACAACCGGAATTTCCTTGAAACTTACATGTTGATGTCCATTGAGATGTCAACAGACATAGGATGGCAGGGAAGTGACTAGTTATGACCTGATAAACTAGTGGTGTCTGTGTGGTCCTTGATGGAAATGAATTTGACCATCTTGCTCTAAATCAGTGAGTCCCAACCTTTTTTTGACCAAGGACCACTTGTCCAGGGACCACTTTGACCAGGAACCACGCTCCAACATTAGTACCAAAAGGGTTACGAATCAGTTTTTGGTCAACTTTAGATTCAGTTTGGTTATCTGGGGTGCCGATTCAGAAAATTGCGTTGGATAGACCACATCAGCTCCAGTTTCTGATACAGAACACATGCCATCTAGTAGTCGCCATCTGCTTGCCCACAGAAAACCATATTTAATCATCTTTAGCTGATGTGGTCTATCCAGTGCAATTTTTTGAATCAGGGACAGGCCTAAAAACAAAGACGAGGTGCCTCCGTTCCCAGGCACCGCATGGAACGTGGAAGAGGAGGAGAAGCAGCAGTCAGGAGGCTTGTTGTCACACCTTTCGTGTTTAGTCAGCCTCTCCTCTCCTGATATCCCTGTTTTCTCGGCACTATAAGAGGGTTTCGTGAGACCAGTTGTTCTCATTACAATGGTGTAGTAACGGTGAGGCTGAGGACCATATTTTAGTTCTTGCGGACAGAGGCGGTTCAACCACCAGGCCATCTAGGCAGTTGCCTGGGGGCACCATCAAGGCAACTCCTGTCTCCTGCGGCCTGCCTCCGCAAAGTATTGAACTGCTTTTTCTGTTGATTTGTTGTAAAACATGATGTTTTAGTGCTTAATTTGTAAAATCTTAATGTAATTTGATGTTTAATAGGCTTTTCCTTAATCCCTCCTTATTATCAAACATTTTCGCTCATCCAATGCTTTTATTTTTCAGTGATTGGTTGGGGGGGGGGGGGGGCGCCAAAATTCTGTTCGCCTACACTTGAAAATTACCTAGGGCCAGCTCTGCTTGCGGACCACTGGTGGTCCACGGACCACTGCTCTAACTGGATTTTCTGGATTGAGCTCAATGGTCTATAAAACTCCTTCTTGTTCCGTGAGCCTATGAAATGATCCATTATTATCATAGATTTGATAAAGCTAGTGTTTCACCAATCCTCTATGTCTTATAAACTTTGGGAGTCCTGTATTCCCATACAACCAAATGATGGCATTTGCGGCACTTGTCTCTCCATTGGTTAAGGATCCGGAAAAAAAAACCAATGTAAATTACAGCGACACATTTAGAAATACACAGACAGAAGGCTATGTTAACACTGAAGATACCCCTTCAGATTTGGCACAGTGCACCTGGGAAACAAAGAAGGACACAATGTTAATGTCGAAACAACCTCATATTGCGTTCCGTTTGTCTCAGAAAGAATCCCTCTTCTCCTTTCCATGACATAGACGTCGAAATATGCAAGCCACGTATGGACAAAGTTGACGCGTCTGGAAAAATAGGGCGGTATCCCAAAATAAGCTTGAGAATTTATTCAAAGTCGTTCCGGAGAAAGGGTTGCGATTACATTTGTGATTCCTCCCTCTCCCGTTCCGTTGGGAGCAAAACATTCTCACTGCTAAAAAAAAAAAACGGAAGCATTTCACACGCCTAAGTTACAGTCCTTGCGAAATGTCTTGCATTTCCCGTGATGAAATATTCACATGGAGAGGATTTATTTTTATTTCAGCCACCTTGTTGGTGTCGGCAGAGAGGTAATTGAGTTAAAAAATGAAAATCTTCCCTTCCCATAAAGAGTCTTCCCTGATATTCTGAACAGAGCAGAGTTTGTTGAAAGACGTCGACACTTGTGAAGTCTTCCTTCATTTTTATTTTAATTGATAATATTTTTAATGGTCCACCTTTGTCCTGTGCAGCTCCGAAGAATGAGCTCCATACCTGAAATGCCTTTGTTCTCAACTTCTAAGCAGCGTCCTGTCCCTTTGTTTAGAATCGCACCGTGCTGAAACAACAAATAAGTAAAAATCAATCTATACACATAATAAAAATGAAAATATGAGGATTGAATGAAAAGTAATGCCTCCTCGACAGATGGCAGTCCTGGTCTGCGACAGGTACTGGCTTGTTCAGTAGGCTCTCCTCTACAGTTCCACTTGGCGGGAAGCCTTAGCATTGAAAGGTTGTGTTGTTAAAGTGCGAAGTATGGAACCCTGCGCAGACGGGGAAGCCTTAGCATTAAACGGTTGTGTTGTTAAAGTGTGAAGTATGGAACCCTGACCGTATGGAACCTTGACCAACTGTCACAGGGTTCCATACTTTGCACTTTAACAACACAACCGTTCAATGCTAAGGCTTCCCGCCAAATGGAACTGTAGAGGAGAGTCTATTGAAAAAGCTGCATACCAGTACTGCCATCTGTCAAGGAGTTACGAAAGTGGAGGCATTACTTTTCATTCGACCCTTGTATGTATGTGTATATGTGTCTGGGGTGTCCACTTCCAGAGACAAGCTCCCACTTCCACACATAACCATAGCTCCGACTACTCAGGAGACACCAATGGACATTGCAAGTTATAGCGAGTGCTGTAAACATATCCAATGTCCTCCACAAAGACCATTCTGCCCACCACCCAAGTGAAGGCTTTCAAATGGGGACAATTTCATCCTAGATTTTTCCTCCACCACAGACATCCCAGTGTTTCTTACTCTCTCTATTCGTTTGGAATTTGCATGGGCCCGCCCACTGCCTCTCCCATAACCCTTTGCTATTCTACAGGAGGAGGGTACTGGTGCTCCATCTTCCATGCCGAGGAGCTTTGTTGTCTTTAGATGTCCTCCCGATCGATGTCCTTTTATTTCCTTTTATTTCCTCCCCGCTAAAGGCAGTACCTGTTTACCTACTTGCATTTCTGCTTTTCTTGCCTGTTAATTTGATGTTGCCACATGGTTTATTCCCAACCCATCGTGCTCTCTCACGAATTTGCAGCACTTTATCAGCTACCTTGTGTTTACAAATTTTATATCGTGCCCAGTCTGTTTTTATAATCTTTTTGCATTTTAATCATGTTTTATTACGTTTGCTATGTTAATATTTAATTTTATAATTATGTTTTTTTCCCTTCTCCATTTGATGTGTTTTATACTGTTATTGTTTTTATCCGGGCTTGACCCCATGTAAGCTGTGCCGAGTCCCTTTGGGGAGATGGAGACAGGATATAAGAATAAAGTTAAGAGGGTTATCCAGAAAGTAATTACATTTTGTAATTAAAAATGAAAAAAGTATAAGAGAAAACATTTACCATATGCAGTTGGAAGACACACCCAAATACCACTACTCAACATAGTCACCATTCAAATCTAGGCACTTATCATAGCGACGAATGAGCTTGGCAACTCCTTCCCCACCAAACTCTGCCGCTTGTGTCCTCAACCAGCTGGTCACCCCTTCCCGCAGCTGTGCATCTTCGCCAAAATACTGCGTTGAGGACGCAAGCGGCAGAGTTTTGTGGGGAAGAAGTTGCCAAGCTAATTCCTCGCTATGATAAGGGCCTAGATTTGAATGGTGACTATGTTGAGAAGTGGTATTTGGGTGTAGATTTCAACTGTATATGGTAAATGTTTTCTCCTATACTTTGTTCATTTTTAATTCCAAAACGTAATCTACTTTCTGGATAACCTTATTATTATTATTATTATTATTATTATTATTATTATTATTATTATTTTGATTTGCTACATGGGCAGAGAGCTGGGGCTGATGGCAGGTGCTCACCCCGACCTGGACTCAAACTGTCAACCATTTGATCAGTGGGTTTTTTCTGCAACAGGTGGCTTAGCCCGCTGTACTAAGCTCGGCCCCAAAGGTACAAACCTGGATAAAACTCCACCGCTTGTGCAGGCTGCTCTTCACTTTGTCACAGTCGAGGAGCTGAGGGTATCGGCTCTTCATATTATCCACCAAGCAGCGAGTGTCTGGCAAGAGGACTGTGGTCCCAAGGGCACCCAAATGAAGAATTCCTTCTTTGGTATAGCGGGCAAGCTGGATGCGGAAGCAAAAGGACAGACGTTGAAACCAAGTCTGAGGTCTCTAAGCTGGGTATGAAAACCCAGACAACTGATCTAATGTTGCAGAGTCTTTTGAGACTCTCCTATCATATAATGGGGCATATATGTATGTATTTATTTACAACATTTATATCCTGCCCTTCTCACACCAAAGGAGTTTCAGGGTGGCTTACAAGTTATATGTACATACAATATAATATATTATTAGCATAGCACAATACAAGCATTACATGTTACTATATTGTACTCTACGACTATACTGCAATATTATTAATATTACATGTAATATATAATATACAATTAAAATAGTATATTATTATATTGTATTACATTATAATATTATTCTCATTATACACACACACACACACACACAAAATCTATATATATAGAAGGGTAATGAAATTTCGGCCTAGGACAAAACAACAAAACTACACATCCCAGAAACACTAAACTTGGCAGCACAACCTGTCGTTCATACAACAAAAGGAAAACAAAAATAAAGTCCTAATTTGAGGGAGAGAAAGAATTGTTTTTATCCAATTGCTGCCAGTTAGAAGGCTAAGCTCCACCCACTTGGTCTCCTAGCAACCCACTCAGCCCAGGGGACAGGCAGAGTTAGGCCTCACTTAGGCCTCTTCCACACTGCCTATAAAATACAGATTATCTGATTTTAACTGGATTATATGGCAGTGTAGACTCAAGGCCCTTCCACACAGCTATATTACCCATTTATAATGGACTTAATGTCAGGGGAAAACTTTACCCTTGATCTTAACTACCACCAATTCCTCAATACTTTATTTCTCATACCACCATACTTCGCCACAGCATATGGCTGGGCATAGCTAGTCTATATATATATAAATGTAATGTGCGTTTTTCCCATGGAGTAAACAACAAAACCACTGAACCAAATCACACCAAATTTGGCCACAAAAGACATAGCCATCCAATCTATGTCTTTCAATAAAAAACTGTAAAAAATAAAGTCCAAATTACACAAGATGAGGAAGAGCTGTTCTCCCCTTGGCTGCCAGTCAGAAAGGTAGGCCCCGCACCTTTAGGCCTCTATCAATTTGTGTCCTAGTATATTATATTATTAGTATAGCATAATATTAGTATCATATATCTTCTCTAACCTGAGGTCCCCATCCATGACATGGATATAGGATTGCGGTGTGGTTTTCCTGCGGTCCTTGATCCAGGCAGACATCTTTCACTTTGTTATTGCGTAGCTGAAACAAATTCAAACCAGAATTATCCCCTCTAATGGACAACATGTGTTTTCCGAACCAGAGTATCAGGGCATTGGGCTATTTTGAGGCCATGTGAAAGAATAGCTTTCCGAGCCAAGTTCACCTTGAGAGACAACTAACAACCATTGGCTGATCTCACTGTAAGATTTATTATTATTTATTTCTATATATTATGCTGTTTCTTTCATTTAAAAAGCACTGGCTATGGTATTTGAAAACCTCCCCGAGAGCCAGAGATGAGCACCGCCTCCAGAGTCAGAAATGAGAGGAGAAGCCTTTGCCTTTGCCCGTGTATTTGTGTCTCCTTGTATTTCATTGTAATGTTTGCCTGTGTCTGTTTATATGCCGTAATCTACTTTGGGTCCCCTCGGGAAGAAGGCCGGAATCTAAATAAAGTGTTATTTAGTATAATTATACAAACAAAAGAGATCATAGTCATTGGAATAATACGTGGTGAAAAAACCCCATTCCCGAGTCAACACAAATATTAGAATAAAATACTATACAAAAACACGAATTTTAATGTGCACTAGATGACCCTTAATACTACTTAGGAATTTCCTAAGGCCATAAAACATTGAATACATTCTATATATTATTTGGCTCAGTCAGTTACCTCTCCATAGGCGACTGTATTATTATATCTTCTCATTTCTGGGTAGACATGGTCCAGATACCACTGGAAGTTTTTACACCTCAGATTTTTCCGGAGGGCTTTTCGCTCAGAAACGTCTCCAATGTCAATTCCTGGGTTCTGAAAGAGACATGAAGTCGCTAGTCAAAAATCAACCTTGGAAAAAAATTGGTCCATGTGATTACTATACCTTAAGTCTTTCCATTCTCTCTGGGATGACCTTGGACTTATTCAAGGATCATATCAAAACCCACAATTTTGGCTCCAAGTTGACTTATCCATGACATCGGCTTATACGTGAATATATACGGTAAGTTTCATCCATCCGATATTTGAGCATCTGATTTTTCTAATCCAAATACAGACGTTTCCTTTGCCACATGATCAAAGTTATGACCACTCAGCAATGCCTAAAACTATGGTTTACCAATCTATAATTCTTCAATTCAGGCTTAAAATACATGAGATGGACATGTACTTGAATATATACATAATTCTCTCCCTTGTGTCTTTTCCTGTTAAATTTACAGAGTTGTCAATGTCAATGCACTCTCATTACACCGAGCCAACTTACAACTGTGAGAAACTGCAGGGATGCCATTGCCTAACACAATACACACACATATATGATATACCTCCAGAGGCAGATTCCACGCAATGTACACATGAGACTTGTAATCGTCCATCCACACCTCGGCCACCCGCAAGGCATTCCTCTTTGTGTAGAAGCCAATGTTGTTGTTGTACGGCTTCTTCTTGCGTTCAATGTGCGCAACCCGAGAACAGGGAAGGACTTCCATGCTACCACCGCAGAGCCATACCTGGTAATATCATGGAAAATGAATAAGATGAACTTGAACTCTTAACAGAGAAAGACATTGCTTCTTGCTTGTCACAGGAGATTTGATCTGTTTTAGGACCAGGCACCTCTGGATAGTTTTTGTTTATGTATGTGAAAGGGAGTCCCGGTGGCGAAGTGTATTAAAGCACTGAGCTGCAGAACTTGCAGACCAAAAGGTCGCAGGTTCAAATCCCGGGAGCGGAATGGGCGCCTGCTATTAGCTCCAGCTTCTGCCAACCTAGCAGTTTGAAAACATGCCAATGTGAGTAGATCAATAGGTACCGCTCCGGCAGGAAGGTAACGGCGCTCCATGCAATCATGCCCGCCACATGACCTTGGAGGTGTCTACGGACAACGCCGGCTCTTCGGCTTAGAAATGGAGATGAGCACCAACCCACAGAGTCAGACATGACTGGACTTAACGTCAGGGGAAACCTTTACCTTATGTGAAAGTTATGCAAATGATTTTTTTTAAAAAAACTGCAATATAGTTTTGGATGACATATAATGCTCAAAAGGCGCTCTTGCTCATCCCCAATAATGTAATCACGATGGCCTCACCTTGATTCCGAGCTCGATATTCTCTCCACCGTAAACATCCATTCCTGGATCGAGAAGACCAATTTCACCAAAGAACTGTCGGTTGACCACAAAAGAGCATCCTATCATAGCCGGAGTCCTAGACAAATGGGGAGAATATACCGTGTTTCCCCGAAAATAAGACAGTGTCTTATATTAAGTTTTGCTCCCAAATGTGTGCTAGGTCTTATTTTCAGGGGATGTCTTATTTTTCCATGAAGAAGAATTCACATTTATTGTCGAACAAAAAATGAATATTTATTATATACTGTACAGTAGTTGTCATCACAAACTAGCATAACCAGACAAATTGTGAATCCTATCAAGAATTTCTTGTTATTACCAATATTTCCATGTACAACACTTTATGGTACGTACATTTACCGATCCTGCATGCTCTGGTGTTCTGTTTGGTGGGCATGCTTCCAAACAAAAACTTTGCTAGGTCTTACTTTTGGGGGAGGCCTTATATTTAGCAATTCAGCAAAACCTCTACTAGGTCTTATTTTATGGGGATGTCTTATTTTAGGGGAAACAGGGTATATCTATATCTATAAAAATGTTCTGACTGTTTCTGCTTTAAGGTAAACAGCAAAACTAAACACCCAAAACCCACGAAACTTGGCCACAAAAGACATGGTCATCCCAGCTGTGTTTAGACATTTTTAAAAAACACACAATTCAAATTGGAAGTCACTCAAAACCCCAAAAAACCGAATACTGCACTGTGCGCATGCGTGGAGGAGCCCCCACCCTTGGAAAACCTACGTCAATGACAGGCAGCAGCGCGCGAGCATCCCAACCGAACATAGAAAACCATTACTGCACTGACCGGGGCCAGCGGATTGCGTAACACGAAGGAGGAGAACCTTAGGCCTTCACAACCACATCCAGCAAGTCCTCCAAAGTGTGCAGGTGAACGAGGCGGAGGAGAAAAGGGTGAAGGAAAGCTTTCCCCTTTTCCAGCTTTTAAATACTTATTTTCTTAGAATTCAGTCATGGACTTTGCGAAAAGGACATAGCCCGAATGCTGGTGGGAGGAGGGAGAGAGGGCGAAAGAGCCAGGAGTGAAAAAGCCAAGCCGCCATTATTTCAGAAACGCCTCAGTTTGCTTACCAGACGCCCTCCGAAGGGCTGCAAGGCCGTTTCTAGAAGCACAATCAAGCACTTCTCTGACAAAATGGGCCCCCGTTAGGACTACAACTCCCACAAACCCAAACAGCATGCATGCCTGCCGCACCAAGACTATTCAGTGTATTCCAGCTCACCAAACTAGGATTCCCTTAGGAAGAAAATGGCCAGGCTTTGCGGCTGCAAGGCTAGTCACTGCTCTTCCACCTGGCCAACAAACGAATCCAAAAAGTCACAGCAACGTGTGGCCGGGCACAGCATATATATATATATATATATATATATATATATATATATATATATATGCCCGGCCACACGTTGCTGTGGTGAAGTATGGTGGTATGGGAAATAAAGTGTTGAGGAATTATCTGATTATATGGATTATATGAGGCCCCTTCTTCACAACTGTATAAAATGCACACTGAAGTGGATTATATGGCAGTGTGGAGTCAAGATAATCCAGTGCAAAGCAGATAATATAAGATAGATGGGTTATATAGCTGTGTGGAAGGGCCCTGAGTCTACATTGCCATATGATCCAGTGCAAATTAGATAATCTGTAGAAGAGGCCTAAGTGAGGCCTAAGTCTGCCTGTCCCCTGGGCTGAGTTGGTTGCTAGGTGACCAAGTGGGTAGATATTAGTCCTCTAACTTGCAGCAATTATTCCTTTCCCTCTAATTAGGACTTTATTTTTCTTTTCTTTTTGTTGGATCAACCTAGAGGCGTGTGTTGTCAAATTTCGAGGTTGGGGGGCCTGTAGTTTTGTTGTTTTGTTGGTCACCGTGATGCCATTACTCATATATATAGATATAGATATAGATATACACACAAACACACACACATATACATATGGATATATAAACTTTTAGGGCAACTTCTATACAAGAAGTCGCTTAATAAAATATTTTGACAGCAGAGAGCTCGAGGATTCCCGACAACATTGCAACTAACCTGATTGGCAAGGAAGGATCTCCAGCATCCCACCAATCCTTCGGGGGACTGATGTACATGCACCAAAGTTCCCAACTGTATCCGTGGGCTGAATTTTCATAGCGTTGCACCTCAAACGTATCCTGCTTGATATTATCAATAGAGGGAAGGATGACTCTTTTTCGGTTTTCCTGGATTCGTGAGAGAACAGGCTCAGCCCTGGAACGGAAAGCAAAAGAATTCATTTTGGAGGACATCCGCCTATGATATCTATGTGTATAATAATGTACCTACCTACTTATCTATTTTCTAGGATGGCCCTCACATCCGAAGAGCTGTGTCAATCCCAATGACAATGGACCTGGACCTTGGCACACATATCCAAACTGACCAACTTAAAACACTGGCAAGGTTTGAGCGGATGGCTGAGGATGATGAGAGTTATAGTCCACTCACATCCGAAGACATGTGTGAATCCCACTGACAACCAAAGGGATTCCTCTGCTCTTAACTGACCAGAACGCTCGCCCTACTTAATAGCCTTTAGGACACAGCCTGAGGATGATGGGAATTGCACCCCAACGAAAACATTGGCCTGTCTGACCAGTTAATAACAGACTCTCACTTCCATCCACCTAGAACTAGGACTCATGGGGTTTCGACACCAGATAGATCTGTGGTTGATGAGAATTTCACCGCACCAAATCTGGAGGTAATGGGAAAAGTCACTTCTAACCAGAATACTGATAGATGAAAATATTGATCATGATAACCAACGCGCATAGTTAATTGTTACTTCCAATATAGCTATAGTCAAATCCTGATATTTTAGCTTTCTCTGTGGACCTTGGAGTTCCTCAGTAAACTTGACTCACTTACCAGCCTGCTGTGAATTCGACGTGAGCATCAAAGAAGCCGGTGATCTGGCCCGACGCAACTTTCCATCCTTCAATGCGAGCCCGGATCAGGCCTTCCCTTTTCCGGTTTCGTACCACTTTCACGAGGCCAGGGTACCGCTTATTGACGTATTCTTCTAGTGGTGCCTTCAATTCCTCTAGAAGCAGAAGAAACCCAAAGGGCTATACAGATGCAGGAATGTTGGGAAAGCAGCGAGGACTATTACATTTTTACTCCAAAACCCTAGCTTCATGTAGATGTTAAACAACATGGGGGACAATACTGAACCCTGCGGAACCCCACAGGACAATGGCTGTGGGGCCGAGAAGGTGTCCCCAACAACACCTTCTGAGAGCGGTCCTCCAGGAAGGACTGGAGCCACTGCAGAACAGCACCTCCAGACACCATTCCTGAACGGTTGTGTTGTTAAAGTGTCAAGTATGGAACCCTGTGCAGATGGGGAAGCCTTAGCATTGAACGGTTGTGTTGTTAAAGGGCAAAGTATGGAACACTGTGCAGACGGGGAAGCCTTAGCATTGAATGGTTGTGTTGTTAAAGTGCCAAGTATGGAACCCTGCGCAGACGGGGAAGCCTTGGCATTGAACGGTTGTGTTGTTAAAGGGCAAAGTATGGAACCCTGCGCAGACGGGGAAGCCTTAGCATTGAACGGTTGTGTTGTTAAAGTGCGAAGTATGGAACCCTGCGCAGACGGGGAAGCCTTGGCATTGAACGGTTGTGTTGTTAAAGTGCGAAGTATGGAACCCTGCGCAGACGGAGAAGCCTTAGCATTGAACGGTTGTGTTGTTAAAGGGCAAAGTATGGAACCCTGCGCAGACGGGGAAGCCTTAGCATTGAACGGTTGTGTTGTTAAAGGGCAAAGTATGGAACCCTGCGCAAACGGGGAAGCCTTAGCATTGAACGGTTGTGTTGTTCAATTGCCAAGTATGGAACCCTGCGCAGACAGTTGGTCAATGCGACTTAAGCAACATGCAGTCACTGAATTCTTGACAGCAGAAGGTGTCACTCCAAGGGAGATTCACCAGAGAATACAAGCTGTTTATGGTGATTGATGTGAATCTTGTGCATCATTGGGTGAGTTAGTTTAAAGATGTTGAGGTGCGAACATCTGACTTGCGTGACAAGCAAAGAGTTGGATGTCCTGTGACAGCAACCACCGAGTTTCACAAGCAAAAGGTCGACAGATTGATTCAGGACAATCGTTGTATCACTCAGAGAGAAATTTCAAGCATAATCTGCATTTCACAAGAACGTGTGGGTCACATCATTGCTTTGCTTGGCTATCGGAAGATCTGTGCACAATGCAGACTGCGAGACACCGGTTGCGGAAACAGAGTGTCGACTTCTCCCGTGACAGCTTCAGAAAACTTCTTCAGCGTTGGCAGAATTTTATCCAATTGTCTGGTGATGATGTGGAAAAGCGAATAGTGGTAGTTAAAGAGCACATTCTAAGGATTATTTCTGCGTTTGATTTATTAAAATATTCCCATCCAAACCCAAGTAATGAAGGTAGAGGCATTACTTTTCATTCAACCCTCATATGTGTACTGTGATCCGCCCTGAGTCCCCTTGGGGAGAGATAGGGCGGAATATAAATAAAGTGTTGTTGTTGTTGTTGTTGTTGTTGTTGTTGTTATTATTATTATGATTATTATTATTATTATTATTAACCACCACCTTCACCCATGGGAAACCTCAGGCAGCACACGGAACGATTAATATGTTCCTCAATAATATGTTGTTAACAACCTAGATTTTGTTTATCTGGCAATGACTGCACAAAAAACTATTTGTGTGCAATCTTTATCCAAGACTGGGATGTGGGAATCTGGTAGTGAGAAATGTATAAATAATTTGAATGGTGGGTAAGGTTGGGATCCAAATATATGCCTAAAGCATGACTCGATTTCAAACCAACGGGGTTTAACTATCGTTATGCCCCATTTCAAACCAACGGGATTTAACTATCATTATGCTCCCATTTTGAAACAACGGGATTTAAGTCTCGTTATTCCCCATTTCAAACCAACGGGATTTAACTATCGTTGTGCCCCATTTCAAACCAACGGGATTTAACTATCGTTGTGCCCCATTTCAAACCAATGGGATTTAACTATCATTTCGCCCCATTTCAAACCAACGGGATTTAACTATCATTATGCCCCGTTTCAAACCGGGATTTAACTATCGTTATGCCCTGTTTCACACCAAGGGGATTTAACTATCGTTATGCCCCATTTCGAACCAACAGGATTTAACTATCGTTAAGTCCCATTTCAAACCAACGGGATTTAACTATCGTTGTGCCCCATTTCAAACCAATGGGATTTAACTATCATTTCGCCCCATTTCAAACCAACGGGATTTAACTATCATTATGCCCCGTTTCAAACCGGGATTTAACTATCGTTATGCCCCGTTTCACACCAAGGGGATTTAACTATCGTTATGCCCCATTTCGAACCAACAGGATTTAACTATCGTTAAGTCCCATTTCAAACCAATGGGATTTAACTATCGTTATGCCCCTTTCAAACCAACGGGATTTAACTATCATTATGCCCCATTTCAAACCAACAGGATTTAACTATCATGCCCCATTTCAAACCAACGGGATTTAACTATCGTTATGCCCTGTTTCAAACCAACAGGATTTAACTATCGTTATGCTCGTGTGACACCTGAGCTGGAAACAAAAAGTACCCAAATAAGCCAAGTCTGCATGATTGTTTGAAGCATTAAGCACACGCTAACATTAAGTGACGCCGACAGGGAAACATCCGCCCTCTGAATTTCTACCCTGAAGCTCTTCAAGGACCAATCTGTCACCAGATGATCAAGGGTGCCTCCCAGCCGAGCTAGTAAATTATAATTACCCCTGAGTTACTGCAAAGCTTGCCACTGTGGTTTGAAACTCTAAATTGGCTGCGGCACGTTTTTCATTTAGTATTCAGAAAAGATGATGCTAATTTGAGAGAATCTGTAAATCAAAAGGCTTTTGTTTGAGGCACTCGACATTTTTCTCATTCCTCGGGAGTTCCAGATATATTAGTCACTGTTTTGCATTTGCGTTCCCTTCCTTGGCAGCCACTCTTTCCAGAACAAACCAACACAACACATCCTGAGCTTTTCTGTGGACCATCTCTCACATCTGGGAAATCGGATTCCCAGATGTTTCATAACTTTTCCCAAAAAAGGAAAACCTTTCGATGTTGAAAAGCAAAACAGGGGAGAATGAACTACACAGCCTTGGTTCAGATACTTATCTAAGCCTGTTGCAACTCGTTGCTTCCAATTTTGGTTATCATTTAGTTTTGCATGATTTCCCTTCCCCCCCCCCTCTCTGTCTTCTTTTAGACTTTGAAATTGGGACTGTGCGAAGGGAATTGTGAAGGGAAAACTGCTGCATTAAAAATAATTAAAACACTGGGTTATCTGTGGTGGAGGAAAAACAGAAAATCTCTCTCTCTTCTTTTACACTTTGAAATTAGGACGGTGTGAAGGGAATTGTGAAGTGAAAACCACTGAATTAAAATAATTAAAAACACTGGGGTGTCTGGGGTGGAGGAAAAACAGAAAATCCAGGATGAAATTGTCCCTGAATGAAAGTCATCAAATTGGGGGGGGGGGGCAGTATGGTGTTTCTGGAGGATATTGGCAGGGCTCTTGGATATGTTTACGTGTTTCAAGGATTCACTGCGCCCTGTGTGCCAAAACACTAGGGTGTTTGTGGTGGAGGAAAAACAGAAAATCCGGTTTTTAATTATTCTTAATGCAGTGGTTTTCTCTTCACAATTCCCTTCACACGGTCCTAATTTCAAAGTGTAAAAGCAGGGAGAGAGATTTTCCATTTTTCCTCCACCACAGACACCCCAGTGTTTTTAATTATTCTTAATACAGTGGTTTTCCCTTCACAATTCCCTTCACACAGTCCTAATTTCAAAGTGTAAAAGAAGGGGAGAGACAGAGATTTTCTGTTTTTCCTCCACCACAGACATCCCGTAAATTTGCTCACCTTCGTCGCTGTTGTCATCTACAAGAATGATCTCTTTCAACAGGTGGGCCGGAGTGTGATTCACCGCGCTGTGAACTGAACGCAGGATGACAGATAACGCCTCGTTCACAAAGATAAAAATAATCGAAATCTGTGGGAGATCCTTTGGGTATTTCAGCTCTTTACACCTGTATTTTACAGACAAAGACATAAACATCATGGGGAATGTACAACCACAGGAAGCAGAGAGTACAGAGATTCGGTTGATGTCTTTGAACAATGGATGGACAACTCAACCTCTTTCTCGTCCACATCAGTTATACCCGAAACAATATACAGTGTTCCCTCACTATTTCACTGTTCGCTTTTCGGGGGGCTCGCTGTTTTGTGGTTATTTAATAAACACTAAAATAATATTATAAAACATGGCGCCGCCTTCTTCTCCTCCCACTGCCATTGTGGCTCCACCCCACCGCCCGCGCCCAACTGAGACCACCGTCATTGTAAATCATAAAATATTATGATTTACAATAGTGGTGGTCTCAATTGGGTGCGGGCAGTGGGGCGGAGCCCAAATGGCAGTGGGAGAAGAAGAAGGCGGCGCCATGTTCCCCTGCCTCTTTTTTCCCTTTTCCCCTTCCTTCCTCCCTCTCTTTTTCTATTTCCTTCCTAAGTAGAAGGCTAGCGTCCCTACTTCGCAGATTTTCACTTGTTGCGGGTGGTCCTGGAATGGTGGGGCGGAGCCCAAATAGCAGTGGGAGGAGAAGAAGGCGGCGCCATGTTCCCCTGCCTTTTTCTTCTGTTCTTCCCTTCCTTCCTCCCTCCCTTTTTCTACTTCCTTCCTAAGGAGAAACCTAGCGTCCCTACTTTGCAGATTTTCACTTATTGCGGGTGGTTCTGGAACGGTGGGGCGGAGCCCAAATGGCAGTGGGAGGAGAAGAAGGCGGTGCCATATTCCCCTGCCTCTTTCTTCCCTTCTTCTCTTCCTCCCTCCCTCCCTTTTTCTACTTTCTTCCTAAGGAGAAGCCTAGTGTCCCTACTTCGCGGATTTTCACTTATTGCAGGTGGTCCTGAAACGGTGAGGTGGAGCCCAAATGGCAGTGGGAGGAGAAAAAGGCGGTGCCATGTTCCCCTGCCTCTTTCTTCCCTTCTTCCCTCCCTCCCTCCCTCTCTTTTTCTATTTCCTTCCTAAGTAGAAGGCTAGCGTCCCTATTTCGCAGATTTTCACTTGTTGCGGGTGGTCCTGGAATGGTGGGGCGGAGTCCAAATGGCAGTGGGAGGAGAAGAAGGCGGCGCCATGTTCCCCTGCCTTTTTCTTCTGTTCTTCCCTTCCTTCCTCCCTCCCTTTTTCTACTTCCTTCCTAAGGAGAAGCCTAGCGTCCCTACTTTGCAGATTTTCACTTATTGCGGGTGGTCCTGGAACGGTGGGGCGGAGCCCAAATGGCAGTGGGAGGAGAAGAAGGCGGTGCCATATTCCCCTGCCTCTTTCTTCCCTTCTTCCCTTCCTCCCTCCCTCCCTCCCTTTTTCTACTTTCTTCCTAAGGAGAAGCCTAGCGTCCCTACTTCGCGGATTTTCACTTATTGCAGGTGTTCCTGAAACGGTGAGGTGGAGCCCAAATGGCAGCGGGAGGAGAAAAAGGCGGTGCCATGTTCCCCTGCCTCTTTCTTCCCTCCCTCCCTCCCTCTCTTTTTCTATTTCCTTCCTAAGTAGAAGGCTAGCGTCCCTACTTCGCAGATTTTCACTTGTTGCGGGTGGTCCTGGAATGGTGGGGCGGAGCCCAAATGGCAGTGGGAGGGGAAGAAGGCGGCGCCATGTTCCCCTGCCTTTTTCTTCTGTTCTTCCCTTCCTTCCTCCCTCCCTTTTTCTACTTCCTTCCTAAGGAGAAGCCTAGCGTCCCTACTTCGCAGATTTTCACTTATCCTGGAACGTAACGGAACACTGTATAATGGTGTCAGGAGACTTACTTGGTTGGCCGATAATCTGGGATGGTGCGGTCCAGTGATATTTTTTCACTCAGGTAGGAATTGTAGCCATATTTCTCATGGGGTCCCTTTGCTTTCTCTTCCTCCCCGGGGGAAAGGGTGGCAGGTAAGCCACCTTTGCCGCGGCCACCATAGCCTTCAATGAGCCCCAAGGATTTGGACAGACCTGGGAACGAGGAAATAGAGAAGAAGGGGAGAGGGAGAAAGACAGGAGGTTGTGAATAGGTTGAAACATGGAAAGTTTGAAGCTACGGCACTCGTATTTCTTTGAATTAAGTGGTGGTGATCTTTCACTTGTATGTCTAATGGCACTGAATTTTCGCCATGTATATGTACATTGTGATCGGCCCTGAGTCCCCTTCGGGGTGAGAAAGAAGGATGGGATATAAATACTGTAAATTATAAAAAAATATAAATATATAAATACTGGGATTTATAGTTCACCTGCAATAAATGAGCACTCTGGACTCCACCAAAGATAAAACTGGACCAAACTTGGCACACAGAGCCCCCATGACCAAGAAAAAATACTGGAGGTCTTTGGGGGAAATGCACCTTTATTTGGGAGAGTTGCAGTTCACCTACATCCAGACATCACTGAGAACCCAAACATTAATGGATCTGGACCCAACTTGGCACATATACCTGATATGCCCAAATTTGATTACTGGAGGGGGTTGGGTTAGGGTTAGGGAACTGACCTTCCTTTCTGGGAGTCGTAGTTCACCCACAACCAGGGAATCTGTGACCTCCACCGACAATGGACCTGGACCAAACTTGGCACATGGAACACCCATGACTAACTCAACCTACTGGAGGGGTTGGAGAAGACTGACTCGCCAGAGTGGGAGTTGTAGTTTACTCAACAGCCAGAGAGAACACTGAACCCCACCCATGATGTATCCAGAGCAAACTTGCCCAACATAACAAACTTGACGTACGGGTGGAGTTTCTTAGGGTTAACTCATGATGTGAGTTGTAGTTCACCCACAATTTTATGCATTTGTTAGAATTAAAGATAGACTTTTTTCAAATAAACCGGGCAACGCTGGGTACCCAAGCTAGTATATACCGTATATACTCGAGTATAAGCCGAGGTATCTAATTTTACCACAAACAACTGGGAAAACGTTGACTCAAGTATAAGCCGAGAGTGGTAAATTTCAGAAATAAAAATTGATACCAATTAAATCAAATTAATCAATAGATTAAATGT
Source organism: Anolis carolinensis (assembly GCF_035594765.1). NCBI lineage: Eukaryota > Metazoa > Chordata > Lepidosauria > Squamata > Anolidae > Anolis > Anolis carolinensis. The sequence goes on from NW_026943818.1 coordinate 26,351,043, forward strand.
TTTTGAATATTTACATAAAACTGTAATTTAAGATAAGACTGTCCAAGTCTGATTAAATCATTATCCTCATCTTCTTCAATGTAAATGTGCTTATGTAGCCTTTTAATAATAATAGAGTAAAATAATAAATGCAATAATAACAATAATAATATCAGAGTGAAATAATAAATGTATCAATATAATAGAATAAAAGAAATGTAATAGTAACAATAATAATAGAGTGAAATAATAAATGTAATGATAATAATAGAGTAGAACAATAAATGTACCATATATACTCGAGTATAAGCCGACCCGAATATAAGCCAATTAGGACCCTCAACCATGTATAAGCCGAGGGGGGCTTTTTCAGTCCTAAAAAAGGGCTGAAAAACTCGGCTTATACTCGAGTATATACAGTATATGTGTGTGTGGTGTGTAATACACACACACACACACACTAGCTTGGGGACCCGGCAGTGCCCAGGCCATTTGAGAAACTTGTGTGCCAAGTTTGGTCCAATCCGAAGTCAGCTGGTTTCAGTGCTGTCTGTATAAGGGTGAACTCCCAGAGCCAAAGGTCAATCACTGCCTGTATGTACAGTTGGGCATGATGAGGCAGTGTGCCAAGTTTGGTCCAGATCCGAAGTCGGCTGGGTTCAGTGCTGTCTGTATAAGGGTGAACTACAACTCCCAAAGGCAAAGGTCAATCACCCCGAAACCCTGCCTGTATGCTCAGTTGGGCATGATGAGGCAGTGTGCCAAGTTTGGTCCAGATCTGTTGGGTTATCTAAGCAATCATGCATGCATTTTCAATGTGGGATGGTTTATGTAGTTAGTTATGTCTGTTGCTTAGTAACCTGACAAGCTGCATTCCAGAGTTGATGACACCATTAAGGGGGTTTTGCATATGAAATGGGAAATGGGTGTATCCTTTCTGGGGACACACAGGAAGTGATGTACAGATGCCTCTTCCTGTCTCTTCCTCTTTGCTCCTGACCATGCCATGCTGATGTTCCTGTATGTTAAGAGATATGTAGTTTCCTGAACTGTTTTTCTTTGGAACTAAGATGTTTTTGCCTGTATGACCATCATCATACAAGATTGTGAGTAAACATATTTTTTGCTATTTTATTTGATGTCTCTGATGCTTATTTTATGCGCATGACTTTTAAAAAGGGAAAGGGAGGCTGGATATTTGTCTTATTGTTTAATTTCTTTTTACCTCTGCTCACATAAACCCCTAGTCTTCTGCGTTTTTACTGCTCTGCACGAATGTTTAACCACATTGGAATCATAATCTTAACAGGTTATGAAAATATATTCCTATTAAGATCCGACGTCGGCTGGGTTCAGTGCTGTCTGTATAAGAGTGAACTACAACTCCCAGAGCAAGAAGTGAGTGAAGCTACTTGGTCCATCTTCCCCCAATGTGCCCCAGGACAGAAAGGGTCCATGGGGGTTCTGTGTGCCAAGTTAGGTCCAGTTCCGTCACTGGTGGGCGTCGCAGTGGCCTGTGGGAGCCGTAGCGATTGAAAGTACTAGAAATCCCATCACTCATGGTCCATTGTCCCGCAAACGGCCCCATGGCGTAAAGTTGGGGATTAAGTGTGGCCCCATGGCCCCATGGGGATTAAGTGTGTTGAGTTTGGTCTAGATCCATCATTCGTGGAGGTCGTAGTTGTCCGTGTAAGTGGCGGCCAATCAGAAACCTGCCACATACTCGCATACATACAAACATGCATAGATACATACAAACACTGACTTGTATTTTATATATGTGTGTGTGTGTGTGTGTGTGTGTGTGTGTGTGTGTGTGTATATATATATAAGATGCCTAGGTTGTATCTTCCCCGACCCGTGTCTCAAAGACACCTGAGGTATTAAAAAATGAAAACCCGATGAGACATCTCCAATGCACCGATTTGCTTGCTACGTCGGCGCCTTTGTACCCACCCGCTGCCTTCCTGCCCGTTGCCAGCAAAGCCCTTAGGAAGAGATTTGCGGAGGAAGTCGAAATGTCATTTCTCTTTACAATGTGAACACATGAAGGCTCACGAAAGAGAAGGTGTGATGGAGGCGGAGGAGATCCAGGGCGAAGGGAGGATGATGTGGCTCCCGTAAAAATAAAGGATTACTTCTGCCTGAAAACACATCTTTGGTCGAGATTAAGAGTCAACCCCCTAAGTAGGTAAGAAGCAAGTCCATTCAACGGAAGGATCTATTGGAGAGAAGAGTTGAAGGAGGCATATCGATGAGGAAAATGGTTGATGGAGATCGCTATAGTGGGCGTTACTGCCCCCCGGTGGGCGCTGGAGCGATCCAGGGGGGCGGTGATGGGACCTATTAGGACACAGGGACCGGACCAGGGGAGGGGCGGGGCCTCTTCCCAAGTGCCGGAGACAGGGCTGAGCACCTGAGGCACCTGTTAGGACACAGGGGGCGGAGTTAGAGGAGTGGGTGTGGCTTCTTTCCAAGAGCGTGAGACAGGGCTGAGAATCTATACCTCTCCTGAGGCGCATGTTGGGACACAGAGAGCGGAGCTATGGAAGGCGGCAGGGCCTCCTTCCAAGGGCCTGAGACAGGGCTGAGCCTCTATATCTCTCCTGAGAGGCCTTTTAGGACTAAAGGGTGGGGCTGGGGTGGGGGTGGGGCCTCTTCTCATGAGCCCGAGACAGGGCTGAGCCTCTATATCTCTCCTGAGAGGCCTTTTAGGACTAAAGGGTGGGGCTGGGGTGGGGGTGGGGGCTCTTCCCACGAGCCCGAGACAGGGCTGAGCCTCTATATCTCTCCTGAGAGGCCTTTTAGGACTAAAGGGTGGGGCTGGGGTGGGGGTGGGGGCTCTTCCCACGAGCCCGAGACAGGGCTGAGCCTCTATATCTCTCCTGAGAGGCCTTTTAGGACTAAAGGGTGGGGCTGGGGTGGGGGTGGGGCCTCTTCCCATGAGCCCGAGACAGGGCTGAGCCTCTATATCTCTCCTGAGAGACCTTTTAGGACTAAAGGGCGGGGCTAAGGGTGGGGGCGGGGCCTCTTCCCAAGAGTGCAAGACAGGGCTGAGCCTCTATATACCTCCCCTGAGGCGCTTGTTAGAACACGGAGGTGGGGTATAAAGGTTCAGCCCCGTCAGGCACTTGGGAAGAGGCCCCGCCCCCTCCTCTAGCCCCGCCCCTGTCTCCAGGACAGGGATAGTAGCTCAGCCCTGCCTCAGAGCTCGTAACTCCACCCATCCCAGTCCTAGCCGCCCATTTGTGGCCCCGCCCCCCTCCCCCTCCCAGCCCTGCATCTTGGACTAGGGGAGAGAATCAGCCCCGCCCTCTTGAACAGGAGCCACGCCCACCTTTCCAGGGGGTGCTGGGTAGTATTTTTTCTGGAAAGGGGGCGGTAGGCCAAATAAATTTGGGAACCACCGCTCTATAGCATACCTATGTGGACCATTTTTCTGTGACCCGATCCGGAGCAGAAAACGGCCGATATAGCCCTCCTTGGGGTTACTATTTTCTTCCCAAACCTCATCACTCCATCACAGGAACAGATGGAACTAGAAAGCTCGATTCGGATACTGCCGTTAATAGCTGCTGACAGAGCAATCCCCTCTGGATTTGTCTAAGCGTCAACTAAACCAATAAGGGATTTTGAAATGATTTTCAATGGATCGACCCAATCATACAGTGTGTTGACTTAGATCACTTAACATCTCGTTGAGTCAACAAGAGCAAATGGTAGAAACCGAAATGTCCTACCATCTAAACGTGAAAATATGTATGTATGTGTGAGGCTCCCAGGTCCATTATTATTATTATTATTATTATTATTATTATTATTATTATTATTATTATTATATTCTTATATCCCGCCCATCTCACCAAAGGGACTCAGGGCAGCTCACACTGCAGACTTTCATATGGGAACAATTTCATCCAAGATTTCATATGTTTCCTCCACCATAGACATCTCAGTGTTTCTTACTCTCCCCATTGGTGTTGAATTTGCATGACCCCGCCCACTGCCTCTCCCTTAACCCTTTCCTATTCTTTTCTCTGGCACACAGCAAACAGAGGAATTGATCTCCAACGGAACATACTAGAGAATGTTGTGGAAATTCACCTTGATTGGGGGGAGTTATAGTACACCCACATCCAGAGAGCACTATGAACCAAAACACAGATGGATCTGAACCAAACTTGGCATGCATTCCTGATATGCCAACATTTGATTACTGGAGTGGGGGTGACTGGTCTTCCTTTCTGGGAGTTGTAGTTCACCCACAATCAGAGAAACTGGGTCCTCCACCAATGATGGACCTGGACCAAACTTGGCACCCAGAACCCCCATGACTAACTCAACCTACTGGAGGGGTTGGAGGGGACTGGCTCGCCATAGTGGGAGTTGTAGTTCACCCTACACTGAACCTCACCATCAAGGTGGCTAATGGCAACTCCCTCCCTCTCTCCCTCTTTCTACTTCCTTCCTAAGGGGAAGCCTAGCGTCCCTACTTTGCGAATTTTCACTTATCGCGGGTGGTCCTGGAACGGTGGGGCGGAGCCCAAATTGCAGTGGTAGGAGAAGAAGGCGGTGCCATGTTCCCCTGCCTCAGTGTAGTTCACCCTACACTGAACCTCACCATCAAGGTGGCCAATGGCAACGTTCACAACAGATCATTCTTTCTCCCACCATGGACATTTCACAGATACATCAACCCCACAGATACATCAACCCCACTGGAATGGTGGGGCGGAGCCCAAATAGCAGTGGTAGGAGAAGAAGGCGGTGCCATGTTCCCCTGCCTCAGTGTAGTTCACCCTACACTGAACCTCACCATCAAGGTGGCCAATGGCAACTTTCACAACAGATCATTCTTTCTCCCACCATGGACATTTCACAGATACATCAACCCCACACATACATCAACCCCACTGGAATGGTGGGGCGGAGCCCAAATGGCAGTGGTAGGAGAAGAAGGCGGTGCCATGTTCCCCTGCCTCAGTGTAGTTCACCCTACACTGAACCTCACCATCAAGGTGGCCAATGGCAACTTTCACAACAGATCATTCTTTCTCCCACCATGGACATTTCACAGATACATCAACCCCACAGATACATCAACCCCACTGGAATGGTGGGGCGGAGCCCAAATGGCAGTGGTAGGAGAAGAAGGCGGTGCCATGTTCCCCTGCCTCAGTGTAGTTCACCCTACACTGAACCTCACCATCAAGGTGGCCAATGGCAACTTTCACAACAGATCATTCTTTCTCCCACCATGGACATTTCACAGATACATCAACCCCACAGATACATCAACCCCACTGGAACGGTGGGGCGGAGCCCAAATGGCAGTGGTAGGAGAAGAAGGCGGTGCCATGTTCCCCTGCCTCAGTGTAGTTCACCCTACACTGAACCTCACCATCAAGGTGGCCAATGGCAACTTTCACAACAGATCATTCTTTCTCCCACCATGGACATTTCACAGATACATCAACCCCACAGATACATCAACCCCACTGGAATGGTGGGGCGGAGCCCAAATGGCAGTGGTAGGAGAAGAAGGCGGTGCCATGTTCCCCTGCCTCAGTGTAGTTCACCCTACACTGAACCTCACCATCAAGGTGGCCAATGGCAACTTTCACAACAGATCATTCTTTCTCCCACCATGGACATTTCACAGATACATCAACCCCACAGATACATCAACCCCACTGGAATGGTGGGGCGGAGCCCAAATGGCAGTGGTAGGAGAAGAAGGCGGTGCCATGTTCCCCTGCCTCAGTGTAGTTCACCCTACACTGAACCTCACCATCAAGGTGGCCAATGGCAACTTTCACAACAGATCATTCTTTCTCCCACCATGGACATTTCACAGATACATCAACCCCACAGATACATCAACCCCACTGGAACGGTGGGGCGGAGCCCAAATGGCAGTGGTAGGAGAAGAAGGCGGTGCCATGTTCCCCTGCCTCAGTGTAGTTCACCCTACACTGAACCTCACCATCAAGGTGGCCAATGGCAACTTTCACAACAGATCATTCTTTCTCCCACCATGGACATTTCACAGATACATCAACCCCACAGATACATCAACCCCACTGGAACGGTGGGGCGGAGCCCAAATGGCAGTGGTAGGAGAAGAAGGCAGTGCCATGTTCCCCTGCCTCAGTGTAGTTCACCCTACACTGAACCTCACCATCAAGGTGGCCAATGGCAACTTTCACAACAGATCATTCTTTCTCCCACCATGGACATTTCACAGATACATCAACCCCACAGATACATCAACCCCACTGGAACGGTGGGGCGGAGCCCAAATGGCAGTGGTAGGAGAAGAAGGCGGTGCCATGTTCCCCTGCCTCAGTGTAGTTCACCCTACACTGAACCTCACCATCAAGGTGGCCAATGGCAACTTTCACAACAGATCATTCTTTCTCCCACCATGGACATTTCACAGATACATCAACCCCACAGATACATCAACCCCACTGGAACGGTGGGGCGGAGCCCAAATGGCAGTGGTAGGAGAAGAAGGCGGTGCCATGTTCCCCTGCCTCAGTGTAGTTCACCCTACACTGAACCTCACCATCAAGGTGGCCAATGGCAACTTTCACAACAGATCATTCTTTCTCCCACCATGGACATTTCACAGATACATCAACCCCACAGATACATCAACCCCACTGGAACGGTGGGGCGGAGCCCAAATGGCAGTGGTAGGAGAAGAAGGCGGTGCCATGTTCCCCTGCCTCAGTGTAGTTCACCCTACACTGAACCTCACCATCAAGGTGGCCAATGGCAACTTTCACAACAGATCATTCTTTCTCCCACCATGGACATTTCACAGATATATCAACCCCACAGATACATCAACCCCACTGGAACGGTGGGGCGGAGCCCAAATGGCAGTGGTAGGAGAAGGCGGTGCCATGTTCCCCTGCCTCAGTGTAGTTCACCCTACACTGAACCTCACCATCAAGGTGACCAATGGCAACTTTCACAACAGATCATTCTTTCTCCCACTATGTACATTTCACAGATACATCAACCCCACTTAGTTTCTAACAGACCTCCCAACCTCTGGAGATGCCTCCATAGATGTGGAAGATGACCATACAGCCCGGAAAACTCACAGCAACCCAGAGTTTTTTGTAACTCTGAGCATGCAAAGGTTAGGTCGCCTTGCCTCTCCAAAGCCCAAACCATCAATGGCCCTTGGTCCAAGCTTTCTTATAGATAGACAATAGACATGTGCTTTGCATTCAGAAGCTTCGTCTGATGTGCCTCCACTGTTTAAAAATACATGGTTTGGAGAAGGAGATAGCAACCAAAACTCACTCTCTCTCTGTCTCAGGATCCACTTGAAAGTTTGCATGATGCCACTTTAAAGAACTCCACAAAACTCTGCCAAGAAAATTGGAAAAAGCCTTCGTTGCCGTTCGCTTTCAGCACTATCCGCGGTGCGATTTCTCTGGACAGCTCCCCGGTCGCCCACAGGAACGCAACGCAAAGGGCTTTCAGATTTTCTGAACTCAGATATTATTTCCGGCACCCAGTTGGGAGGCCTATATAGGCCAACCAACGTGAAAGATAACTATACTAGCTATGCCCGGCCACGCGTTGCTGTGGCGTAGTATGGTGGTATGGGAAATAAAGTATTGAGGAATTGGTGGTAGTTAAGGTTTTCCCTTGACATTAAGTTCAGTCATGTCTGACTCTGAGGGTTGGTGCTCATCTTCATTTCTAAGCCGAAGAGCTGGCGTTGTCTGTAGACTCCTCCAAGGTCATGTGGCATGACTGCATGGAGCGCCGTTGCCTTCCTGCCAGAGCAGTACCTATTCATCTACTCTCATTTGCATGTTTTTGACGTTCTGCCAGCCTGTTGGTTAATTGAGACTCTACTGTATATTTATAATCTTATATTATCTGCTTAGAACTGAATTATATGAGGCCCCTTGTACACAGCTGGATAAAATGCACACTGAAGTGGATTCTATATCAGTGTGGAGTCAAGATAATGCAGTTCAAAGCAGATAATATGAGATTATAAATGGGTTATATAGCTGTGTGGAAGGGCCTTGAGTCTACACTGCCATATAATCCAGTTCAAATAAGATAATCTGTATTTTATAGGCAGTGAGGAAGAGGCCTAAGTGAGACCTAACTCTGCCTGTCCCCTGGGCTGATTGGGTTGCTAGGGGACCAAGTGGGCAGAGCTTAGCCTTCTAACTGGCAGCAATTGGATAAAAATAATTATTCCTCTCCCTCTAATTAGGACTTTATTTTTCTTTTCTTTTTGTTGTATCAAGCTAGAGGCGTGGATGATGGGTTGTGCTGTCAATTTTCGAGGTTGTGGGGAGTTTAGTTTTGTTGTTTTGTTGGTCGCCAGGATTCCATCACTCTTTTATATATATAGAAGATTTTATATATATATATATATTATATATATATAGGCCTACACCGTCGATTTAATGCTCTTTAGAACAACAAAGACTTGTTTTTCCTGCGCTGTCAACACAGAATGGCCTAAATCCAATTGCAAATTGCAACGAGCGTCGAAGCGACGGGGTTCATCTAATGGCTTGACCTACAATCCGGCAACTGAGATTAACCATGCAATTAGTTGATCAATTCTATTTTCATATTTATATGTTGTCAGTTCGGAAATGGAACTGTTTGCAGAGGAAAGCGGGGCGATTAATACTAATACTAATACTACTAATAATAATACAGTAGGCTCTCTGTTAACAGGCACTCCTAGAGATTGGTAGATGCCGGATACTACTACAATAGTTCCTATTAAAATAGGCCTAACTAATACTATACGCCAAACTCCGTATTGACTTGATTGAAATTGGAATACAGGAATGAAAAGCAAATGATGGCCAATAAAAACAAACAGAACTCAACGTTTTGCTGTATTATATATGCATTTTAATGCCTGATGTATATGCCCAGGTGTCACTGGGACTGCTACTCGCCTACTTACTCCCTTCTCCAGCTCGGAAAAGGCCTACCTCGCAATGCCTTGATGGAAACACGGCTCTCCTGGCGGCTCTTTCCTTCCTTCCTCCTTTCCCCTCGTGCCCATGCCACCTTTGTTTCCCCAGTGACATCACAGCGGGCCACTTCACCTAGCAACAACCAATACAGTGACATAACAGGGAGCAACTTCACCTAGAAACAGCCAATCCAGTGACGTCACAGGGGACCACTTCACTTAGCAACAGCCAATTGAGTGACACTGTCGGGGCCATTTCATCCAGCAACAGCCAATCCAATTACTCACAGAGGGCCACTTCACCTAGTAGACATCACCGGGGGAGGGGGGTTCACCTAGCAACAGCCAATCCAGTGACATCACAGTGGGCCACTTCACCTAGCAGACATCACAGGGGGGTACTTCACCTAGCAGACATCACAGTGGGCCACTTCACCTAGCAGACATCACAGGGGGGTACTTCACCTAGCAACAGCCAATCCAGTTACTCACAGAAGGCCACTTCACCTAGCAGACATCACAGGAGGGACACTTCACCTAGCAACAACCAATCTAGTGATGTCATAGAGGGCCACTTCACCTAGCAGACATCACAGGAGGGGTACTTCACCTAGCAACAACCAATCTAGTGATGTCATAGAGGGCCACTTCACCTAGCAGACATCACAGGAGGGGTACTTCATCTAGCAACAACCAATCTAGTGATGTCGTAGAGGGCCACTTCACCGAGCAGACATCATGGGGGGTACTTCACCTAGCAACAACCAATCCAGTGATGTTGCAGAGGGCCACTTCACCTAGCAGACATCACAGGGGGTACTTCACCTAGCAACAACCAATCCAGTTACTCACAGAGGGCCACTTCACCTAGCAGACACAACGGGGGGGGTACTTCACCTAGCAACAACCAATCCAGTGATGTCACAGAGGGCCACTTCACCTAGCAGACATAACAGGGGGGTACTTCACCTAGCAACAACCAATCCAGTGATGTCACAGAAAGCCACTTCACCTAGCAACAGCCAATCCAGTGATGTCACAGGGAGCAACTTCACCTAGCAACAGCCAATCCAGTGACATCACAGAGGGCAACTTCACCTAGTAACAACCAATTCGGTGACACAAAGGACCACTTCACCTAGTAACAACCAATCCAGTGACATCACAGAGGGTCACTTCACCTAGCAAACGCCTTTGTGGTATAGACAGACAAACACAGGTACTTTTGCCTCGACAGAGAGATAGATAGATGATAGGCAATTATTTCTTCTATCATTGCCGGTTGCTGGAGAGTTCTGGTTGTTGGAGTTCTGGTTAACTGAGAATCTATTGTAATAATAATGCTTCACGATAACAATTTCAAGTCACAGTCTCCCTCTGGCTGGAGGTTTTTTGTGTTTTTCAAGCTGAAGCTACCGAGTCAGAAATAGACACAAGCGCCCACTGTGCAAACGACTGCAGTCGTGCCGCGTAAACGTAATTGTTTTTAATTCTGAAAAGCTTATTCTAAACGCTTGTTTTCTATGAAGGAGCTTAACACCAGAGTCAAGGGGAAGGGTTAGGGTTAGGGTTAGGATTTGGAAAGATATCCAGTTGAGCAACGATGTTTTTGATTAAGACGAATGCAGACAAAAACCTGGATCCCAACAATCAATGTTGGATAGAAACATAGGAGCGCAGCCACACTACAGAAAGAATGCAGTTTGACACAATTTTAACTGCCATGGCTCAATGCCACGGAGTCCTGGCATATGTGGGTCTGCAGAGGTGTCTGTGGGCTTTCAGCAGCATCTATGGGTCTTGTGAGATATGGAGGCCCTATGGGGAAGAGTGCCATAGGTGTCTATGGACCTCCAACAGTATCTATGAGTCTTCGGAGAAAAGGAAGACTTATGGGGAATCCTGCCAGTCAGAGGTGACTGAGGGCCTTCAGTGACGTCTATGGGTCTTTAGAGGAATGGGGAAGTTTGCCATATGTCTCTGTGGGTTGTCAGTGGTGTCTGTAGGCCAACAGCGTCTATGAGTCTTTGGAGAAAAGGAGGACTTATGGGGAAGCCTGCCATAGGTTTCTAGAGGCCTTCAGAGGTGACTAAGGGCCTTCAGTGACGTCTATGGGTCTTTAGAGGAATGGGGAAGCCTGCCATATGTCTATGTGGGTTGTCAATGGTTTCTCTAGGCCTTCAACAGAGTCTATGGTTCTGTGGAGAAAAGGAGGACTTATGGGGAAGCCTGCCATAGGTTTCTAGAGGCCTTCGGAAGTGTCTGACGGCCTTTGTTGACGTCCATGGGTTAGGGAATCCCCATTTGCCATATGTGGGTCGTCAGGAATGTCTGTAGGCCTTCAGCAGCATCTATGAGTCTTCCGAGAAAAGGAGGACTTATGGGGAAGCCTGCCATAGGTTTCTAGAGGCCTTTAGAGGTGACTGAGGGCCTTCAGTGACATCCATGGGTCTTTAGAGGAATGGGGAAGTTTGCCATATGTCTCTGTGGGTTGTCAGTAGTGTCTGTAGGCCAACAGCGTCTATGAGTCTTTGGAGAAAAGGAGGACTTATGGGGAAGCCTGCCATAGGTTTCTAGAGGCCTTCAGAGGTGTCTGAGGGCCTTCGGTGATATCCATGGGTCTTTAGAGGAATGGGGAAGCCTGCCATATGTCTCTGTGGGTTGTCAGTAGTTTCTGTAGGCCTTCAACAGCGTCTATGGGTCTTTGAAGAAAAGGAGAACTTATGGGGAAGTCTGCTATAGGTTTCTAGAGGCCTTCAGAGGTGTCTGAGGGCCTTCAGTGACGTCCATGGGTCTTTAGAGGAATGGGGAAGTTTGCCATATGTCTCTGTGGGTTGTCAATGGTTTCTCTAGGCCTTCAACAGAGTCTATGGGTCTTTGGAGAAAAGGAGGACTTATGGGGAAGCCTGCCATAGGTTTCTAGAGGCCTTCAGAGGTGACTGAGGGCCTTCAGTGACGTCTATGGGTCTTTAGAGGAAAGGGGAAGCCTGCCATATGTCTATGTGGGTTGTCAATGGTTTCTCTAGGCCTTCAACAGAGTCTATGGTTCTGTGGAGAAAAGGAGGACTTATGGGGAAGCCTGCCATAGGTTTCTAGAGGCCTTCGGAAGTGTCTGACGGCCTTTGTTTACGTCCATGGGTTAGGGAATCCCCATTTGCCATATGTGGGTCGTCAGGAATGTCTGTAGGCCTTCAGCAGCATCTATGAGTCTTCCGAGAAAAGGAGGACTTATGGGGAAGCCTGCCATAGGTTTCTAGAGGCCTTTAGAGGTGACTGAGGGCCTTCAGTGACATCCATGGGTCTTTAGAGGAATGGGGAAGTTTGCCATATGTCTCTGTGGGTTGTCAGTAGTGTCTGTAGGCCAACAGCGTCTATGAGTCTTTGGAGAAAAGGAGGACTTATGGGGAAGCCTGCCATAGGTTTCTAGAGGCCTTCAGAGGTGTCTGAGGGCCTTCGGTGATATCCATGGGTCTTTAGAGGAATGGGGAAGCCTGCCATATGTCTCTGTGGGTTGTCAGTAGTTTCTGTAGGCCTTCAACAGCGTCTATGGGTCTTTGAAGAAAAGGAGAACTTATGGGGAAGTCTGCTATAGGTTTCTAGAGGCCTTCAGAGGTGTCTGAGGGCCTTCAGTGACGTCCATGGGTCTTTAGAGGAATGGGGAAGTTTGCCATATGTCTCTGTGGGTTGTCAATGGTTTCTCTAGGCCTTCAACAGAGTCTATGGGTCTTTGGAGAAAAGGAGGACTTATGGGGAAGCCTGCCATAGGTTTCTAGAGGCCTTCAGCGGTGTCTGAGGGCCTTCAGTGATATCCATGGGTCTTTAGAGGAATGGGGAAGCCTGCCATATGTCTCTGTGGGTTGTCAGTAGTTTCTGTAGGCCTTCAACAGCATCTATGGGTCTTTGAAGAAAAGGAGAACTTATGGGGAAGCCTGCTATAGGTTTCTAGAGGCCTTCAGAGGTGTCTGAGGGCCTTCAGTGATATCCATGGGTCTTTAGAGGAATGGGGAAGCCTGCCATATGTCTCTGGGTTGTCAGTAGTTTCTGTAGGCCTTCAACAGCGTCTATGGGTCTTTGAAGAAAAGGAGAACTTATGGGGAAGCCTGCTATAGGTTTCTAGAGGCCTTCAGAGGTGTCTGAGGGCCTTCAGTGACGTCCATGGGTCTTTAGAGGAACGTAGAAGTTTGCCATATGTCTCTGTGGGTTGTCAATGGTTTCTCTAGGCCTTCAACAGAGTCTATGGGTCTTTGGAGAAAAGGAGGACTTATGGGGAAGCCTGCCATAGGTTTCTAGAGGCCTTCAGAGGTGACTGAGGGCCTTCAGTGACGTCTATGGGTCTTTAGAGGAAAGGGGAAGCCTGCCATATGTCTATGTGGGTTGTCAATGGTTTCTCTAGGCCTTCAACAGAGTCTATGGTTCTGTGGAGAAAAGGAGGACTTATGGGGAAGCCTGCCATAGGTTTCTAGAGGCCTTCGGAAGTGTCTGACGGCCTTTGTTGACGTCCATGGGTTAGGGAATCCCCATTTGCCATATGTGGGTCGTCAGGAATGTCTGTAGGCCTTCAGCAGCATCTATGAGTCTTCCGAGAAAAGGAGGACTTATGGGGAAGCCTGCCATAGGTTTCTAGAGGCCTTTAGAGGTGACTGAGGGCCTTCAGTGACATCCATGGGTCTTTAGAGGAATGGGGAAGTTTGCCATATGTCTCTGTGGGTTGTCAGTAGTGTCTGTAGGCCAACAGCGTCTATGAGTCTTTGGAGAAAAGGAGGACTTATGGGGAAGCCTGCCATAGGTTTCTAGAGGCCTTCAGAGGTGTCTGAGGGCCTTCAGTGATATCTATGGGTCTTTAGAGGAATGGGGAAGCCTGCCATATGTCTCTGTGGGTTGTCAGAGGTTTCTGTAGGCCTTCAACAGCGTTTATGGGTCTTTGGAGAAAAGGAGAACTTATGGGGAAGCCTGCTATAGGTTTCTAGAGACCTTCAGAGGTGTGTGAGGGCCTTCAGTGACGTCCATGGGTCCTTAGAGGAATGTGGAAGTTTGCCATATGTCTCTGTGGGTCGTCAGTGGTGTCTGTAGGCCTCCAACTGCATCTTTGAATCTTCAGAGAAAAGGAGGACTTATGGGGAAGTCTGCCATAGGTTTCTAGAGGCCTTCAGAGAGATCTGAGGGCCTTCAGTGATATCCATGGGTCTTTGGAGGAATGGGGAAGCCTGCCATATGTCTCTGTGGGTCGTCAGTGGTGTCTGTAGGCCTCCAACAGCATCTATGAGTCTTCAGAGAAAAGGAGGACTTATGGGGAAAGCTGCCATAGGTTCCTAGAGACCTTCAGAGTGGTCTGAGGGCCTTCAGTGACATCTATGGGTCTTTAGAGGAATGTGGAAGTTTGCCATATGTCTCTGTGGGTCGTCAGTGGTGTCTGTAGGCCTCCAACAGCATCTATGAGTCTTCGGAGAAGAGGACTTATGGGGAAGCCTGCCATAGGTGTCTAGAGGCCTTCAGAGGTGTCTGAGGGCCTTCAGTTACATCTATGGGTCTTTAGAGGAATGGGGAAGTTTGCCATATGTCTTTGTGGGTTGTCAGTGGTGTCTGTAGCCCAACAGCGTCTATGAGTCTTTGGAGAAAAGGAGGACTTATGGGGAAGCCTGCCATAGGTTTCTAGAGGCCTTTAGTGGTGTCTGAGGGCCTTCAGTGATATCCATGGGTGTTTAGAGGAATGAGGAAGTTTGCCATATGTTGTTGTGGGTTGTCAGTGGTGTCTGTAGGTCTTCAACAGCATCTATGAGTCTTTGGAGAAAAGGAGGAGTTATGGGGAAGCCTGCCATAGGTTTCTAGAGGCCTTCAGAGGTGTCTGAGGGCCTTCAGTGATATCCATGGGTCTTTGAAGGAATGGGGAAGCCTGCCATATTTCTCTGTGGGTTGTCAGTGGTTTCTGTAGGCCTTCAACAGCGTCTATGGGTCTTTGGAGAAAAGGAGAACTTATGGGGAAGCCTGCCATAGGTTTCTAGAGGCCTACAGAGGTATCTGAGGGCCTTCATTGATGTCTATGGGTCTTCAGAGGAAGGGAAGCCTTATGCAGAAAGGTGACATTGGTGTCTTTGGATCTTCAGAGGTATCTGTGGGCAGTAAGTGAGCTCATAAGTGTCTGTGGAATGTCAGAGGTGTCTATGGGTTGTCAGATGTGTCTGTGGGCCTTAAGTGCTGACATAGGTGTCTGTGGACTGTCAGAGGTGTCTGTAGGCCTTCAACAGCATCTATGAGTCTTTGGAGAAAGGGAGGACCTATGTGTCATAGGTTTCTAGAGGCCTTCAGAGGTGTCTGAGGGCCCTCGGTGGTTATGGGTCTAGAGGAAGGGAGCTCCCATGGGGAAGTTTGCCATAGGTGTCTGTGGGTTGTCAGAGGTATTTGTAGTCCTTCACCAGCATCTTTGAGTCTTCTGAGATAGGGAGAATTTATGAAGAAGTGCGTCATAGGTTTCTAGAGGCCTTCAGAGGTGTCTGAGGGCCTTCGGTGACATCTATGGGTCTTCAGAGGCATGAATATTCTATAATAGACTTTTAAAGACATGTTTAATGTGATTTTAATTGATTTTAATTAAGAGAGATGGGCAGGGTAGTAATAGGAGGAGTTGTAGTTTGGGAAGAAACCAGCACTCTTTGGCAGTGTAGAAGCACCCTGAGCAAGCACAGACACGGTATCAGAAGACCCTTCCCTATGGGAGATCCATATTCAAGAGCTAATGCACAACAAGCATAGTTTCTGAGTTATGCCACAAACTTTAGGGAAGCCAACAAAATGCCTCCCACCCTCCATCCGACATCAGAGAAAGACTCCATATGAACATCAGACACACCTGACACATGCAAAGAACATATGTTAGAGTGCATTCACCAATTCTAGCATGGGCTACGCAAGATGCCGCAGCATTGAGCCATGGCAGACCAAGTGCTGGGTTACATTGCGTTCTTTCTATAGAGGGTGTCCAAGCTTTGGTCCTCCAGGTGTTTTGGATTTCCCAGAATTCCTGACCATTGGACAAGCTGGGAGTTGGAGTCCCAAACACTTGGAGAACCAAAAGTTGGACACCACGGTTCTAGAGTGAAGATGCACCCCAGGTCTACATAGGTAAGAAGTAGCTCCACTAACATCAGCAGATGTTGGGTCATAGAGGCATAGTTGGAAGAGAACCCAAGGGCCATCCAATCCAACCCCCTGCCAGGCAGGAAAAGCACAGTCTAAGCCCATCCAAGGAGACTCCAACACACTCCACTGTCATATGGAGCATTTCGTGTAAGGAATGGAAATCCCGACATAGAATCCAGTGCCTTCTGCATTTTCCACCAGAGCAGTGGTCCTCTCATGGAGATGTTGTTGAAGACTTTCATGGCCAGAATCACTGGGTTGCTGTAAGTTTTCTAGGCTGTATGGCCATGTATAGCCAGAAACATTATCTTCTGATATATAACCCCAACAAACCTCACAACCTCTGAGAAACAGATGTGGGTGAAACGTCAGGACAGAATGCATACAGCCTGGAAAACTCCCGCAACTTTTCCCGTGAATTCCCCCAAGAGCCGGGCTAGAAAAAAAAAAAACGAAACTAACAAAATGAAGTTCAACAGGGACAAATGCAAGATACTTCACTTGGGCAGAAAAAATGGAAATCAAAGATACAGAATGGGGGACGCCTGGCTTGACAGCAGTGTGTGCGAAAAAGACCTTGGAGTCCTTGTGGACAACAAGTTAAACATGAGCCTACAATGTGATGCGGCAGCTAAAAAAGCCAATGGGATTCTGGCCTGCATCAATAGGGGAATAGCGTCTAGATCCAGGGAAGTCATGCTCCCCTCTATTCTGCCTTGGTCAGACCACACCTGGAATCACACTGTGTCCAATTTTGGGCACCGCAGTTGAAGGGAGATGTTGACAAGCTGGAAAGTGTCCAGAGGAGGGCAACTAAAATGATTAAGGGTCTGGAGAACAAGCCCTATGAGGAGCGGCTTAAAGAGCTGGGCATGTTTAGCCTGCAGAAGAGAAGGCTGAGAGGAGACATGATGAGAGCCATGTACAAATACGTGAAGGGAAGTCATAGGGAGGAGGGAGCAAGCTTGTTTTCTGCTGCCCTGCAGACTAGGACACGGAACAATGGCTTCAAACTACAGGAAAGGAGATTCCACCTGAACATCAGGAAGAACTTCCTCACTGTGAGAAGGGCTGTTCGGCAGTGGAACTCTCTCCCCCGGACTGTGGTGGAGGCTCCTTCTCTGGAGGCTTTTAAGCAGAGGCTGGATGGCCATCTGTCGGGGGTGCTTTGAATGCGATTTCCTGCTTCTTAGCAGGGGGTTGGACTGGATGGCCCATGAGGTCTCTTCCAACTCTACTATTCTATGATTCTATGATTCATGGAGACATCTTCTCCCCCAACTAAAATTGGATGTGGAGATCCAAGGTGGCACCTGAAAAACTCACAGCAAGTCATGGAGACATCTTCTCCCCCAACTAAAATGGGATGTGGAGATCAAAGGTGGCAACTCATGGAGACGTCTTCTCCCCCAACTAAAATGGGATGTGGAGATCAAAGGTGGCAACTCATGGAGACGTCTTCTCCCCCAACTAAAATGGGATGTGGAGATGAAAGGTGGCACCTGAAAAACTCACAGCAACTCATGGAGATGTCTTCTCCCCCAACTAAAATGGGATGTGGAAATCAAAGGTGGCACCTGAAAAACTCACAGCAACTCATGGAGACATCCTCTCCCCCAACTAAAATGGGATGTGGAGATCAAAGGTGGCACCTGAAAAACTCACAGCAACTCATGGAGATGTCTTCTCCCCCAACTAAAATTGGACGTAGAGATCAACGGTGGCACCTCGGACCTCTTCCGCCTACCTGTGAAGCAGACAAACCCACTCCCCACACATGAAGCAGCCCACCTACCGTTGAGCTGGCGGTAGACAATGTCTTCGAGGAGAGACAGTCTCTTCAAGACGGCATCCTGGACGGGGACGTTGGAGAGATTGGCGGCTCCCGGCCTGGGCCGCATCTCGTGGAAGGCCTCCCCATGCTTCGCCGCGATGGGCCGACACTTGGCCAGGAAGAGGACGAAGCCCGCCACGGCGAGGAGGTTCAAGACCAGCAGGACTTTCACTCTCCGCAGAGAAGCCATCAAAGAACGTCCCGACTAGGGAGGTGCACCTTGGGCGACTCAGTCCAGAAGAGAAGCAGAAGGGCTGGCTCTCCACCTGGTTTCGGCAACGGCAGCAGGTGGCGGGCCCCGAAGGTGAGCACACATTGCCTGTCCTTGGCAGGTCCGCCGTTTGCACAGCTGGGCTCCTTCACAAGGAGAGTTTGGAGGTGGGAAGGGATCAAAAAAGGGAACGCAGTCAACTTGCACACGCTGGTTTTGCCTGGGAAACAATCCAAGCATTGCTGTCTGGAGATACCCAAAGGAACATCTCCACGTCCATCTCGAAACAAGTTTGGTACCTTTCTCTCGTGCGCAATCCTCGATGCTGTTGATGCGAACCACGGGGAAGCAGCCCACGACTGCAGCAGTGTCGTGACTCACACGTCAGATCCTTTGGCGGGCCCAAAGATGTGAACCAACAATGTGGCCGAGCTTAAGCCACCTCCACCATCGACACCGCGTCCTCGATTCGCTCAAAAGGGCATTGAATGTCCCAAATGTGCCCAAAAGGAGACAGCTTTGGAGACACTGAAGCCATGCTCGGGGAAGAAAAAATGGGGTGTCCTTTCCTCAATAATAATAACAAGAGTTTTTCCTTCCTAAAATCAAAATATCAAGGTTTTCTTTGTCTGGGTTGGTTGTTTCAAGAGCTTGGAAGCAAAGAAGAAGCATCCAAAGAGCTGACCATGAAGCCTCCTCTTTTGTGATGGCACCAAAAACCCGACCTGGGTTTGACTCAAGCCTGAAGCCGCATCCAAGCCAAGAAAGGGATGGAAGCAGGTGCTCCTGAAAGGGAAGAGCCTCCTTTTCCTTCCCACTTGGAAACCCCCCTCCCAAAGGATTGCGAACCCCCTCCCCAAGGAGAGAAAGAGACCCACACAGTTGGCCTCCGTGCGTAAAAGGATGACCATGAAGCCTCCTCTTTTGTGATGGCACCAAAAAAACCCGACCTGGGTTTGACTCAAGCCTGAAGCCGCATCCAAGCCAAGAAAGGGATGGGAGCAGGTGCCCCTGAAAGAGGAGAGCCTCCTCTTCCTTCCCTATTGAGAACCCCCCTCCCAAAGGATTGCAAACCCCCTCCCCAAGGAGAGAAAGAGACCCACGCCGTTGGCCTCCGTGCGTAAAAGGATTGCATGGCACCAAAAACCGGTCCTGGGTTTGACTCAAGCCTGAAGCCGCATCCAAGCCAAGAAAGGGATGGGAGCAGGTGCTCCTGAAAGGGAAGACCCTCCTCTTCCTTCCCTACTGGAAGCCCCCCTCCCAAAGGCCTGCAAGCCCCCTCCCCAAAGAGAGAAAGAGAGACCCCCCACCTCCGTGCGTAAAAGGATTGCCTTCCGGTGCGTAAAAGGACGGCGGGGGGAAGAAGGCAGGAGGGGGGATCCAGAAGGGGATCAGGTCGCCAAGATCTCCACCGACGGCTCCCCAAGGATCCAAGGAAAGGGTCTCCTGGCCCGGTTGGAAGGGGTGGGCCCCGCCTGGACGTCCATCTCCGCCGCCGTTGCTGCAACCGAAGCGAGGAGAGCGAGGGATCGGCTCCCCTCCTTGGAGAGGCTTCCCATCCGCGTTGCAAGGAAAACCCGGGCTGGAGGAGCTGGAGGAGCCGGGAAGGGAGGCTAAGGAAGGAGAGGAGGGAGGGAGGGAGGGAGGGGGCCCTTCGGGGAAGGGGGAGGAAGCCCCGTCTGGCTGCTGCTTCGCCCCGGAGCCCAATCAGCGACGAGGACGCCCAGCGCCCTGCTGCACGGCATCCAGTTGCACCAGCATGGCGAGGCAGAGCTCTCCAAACACCTGGGCAGTGCATGTTCCTTTCTTCTAGCCTATCTCCTTGAGATATTATTGTTGTCCCAAATATTTGTGTCCCTTGAAGCCCTGGTTGAGGAGTTTCCTCACAATGGAGGGTTCAGGGCTCATACTTTCACCTGGGAGGGCTTTGGGGAGGTGGACAACAGTCCCCATCATCCCCAGGCAACACAGAAGAACTCCTGAGCACCTCCTCAAAGGCCCTACAATGGCTTAGTGGTCAGTACCTTTGCTGCCCCCAGGGTCTGTAGGTCTGTAGGTGTTTATGGACCTTCAGAGGTGTCTGTGGCCCTTCAGCAGAGTCCATGGGTCTTCAGAAGTAGGGAGGTTCTCTGAGATAGAGCACCATAGGTTTCTGAGGATTTTGAGAAGCGTATTTGGCCCTTCTGTGGAATCTATGGGTCTTCAGAGGCAGGGAAGTAAGCCATAGGTGTTTATTTTATTTTTATTTATTTACAGTATTTATATTCCGCCCTTCTCAACCCGAAGGGGACTCAGGGCGGATCACATTACACATATAAGGCAAACATTCAATGCCTTAACATAGAACAAAGACAGAGACAAACGCAGGGCTCCGAGTTGGCCTCGAACTCATGACCTCTTGGTCAGAGTGATTTGTTGCAGCTGGTTGCTCAACAGCCTGCACCACAGCCCAGCCCCACTATGACCCTTAAGAGGTGTCTGTAGCCCTTCATCGGAATCCATGGGTCTTCTGTGCCGTCCGCCGGACAATAAAAAACTATAAAACTGAAACGTGCTGTCCTTTATCCGGGCGAACTGCAAATCCCTACAAGCTGTCCTATAGATATTGAACGACTGAGTCTGGATAACTTCAAAAAGGATGTTTATTCATACAAGGTTGTAAACCTGGCACAGATCTTAAAGTTGCAGAAAATGAAACAAATTTCTATAGGTTTTAGTTGCAGAATTATCCCTGGTTCCAGAAGGCAAAGGTGATTATAAAACCACTATACCCTAATCACGCTGTCTATATTAGAAGGAGAAACTCTTTCCTTCCCTATCTTTACAGCAAAGATTAGTTCTAGAAGCGATGGAATAACCCTGCTCCTCTAACTAGAATTCCTATTCCAGATCAGTATAATTCAATACTTATCTAATTTGGATAGGCTTAGATTGGCCTGGTTTTGAGGATGATTTGTCCCAGTTAGCCTTGCACAGCTCCAGCACGTTGGAAGACTATAGCCAGAATGAAGCTCCAAAATGGAGACTAGACCCTGGTAAAAAGGGCGGTCCTAAGATGTTGCACTCTTTGACCAATCACTGCAAAGAAAACTGCAGCCAGCTCTTGCAGATTCCAAGCCATTTTTCCTAGGCTTTTGCAGCCAGAGGCTCAAACAAAATGTAAAGGAGGGAAAACAAACAAACGACCAATAGGTAAGGCAAACCATCGTCCTGGGGGACGGAACACTCCCCGCTTAAATTCCCAGGATGTGGGAATTTACCACTCAAAAACATACAAACACCTTTGCACATATGACAATACAAACACTAGAACTTTAAACATCTCCAATAAGCAACACGAGGTCACTAATTGGTCTGTCCAAAATGGACACTTTGCCTCTGTTGCAAGTCTTTAATTGAACTTTCCTGACCTTACCGTCCGGGCAAGGAAAGGTCTTTAATACAATGCCCATGGGCCACGCATGGCGGGGCAAGTCTTTGTCCTTTAACAACACAACGTTGTTAACCTCAATGTTGTCCTGTGGGCTTTGCCAGATTCTTCTAGCTTGAAGCTGGCTTAAGTACTCGGCTTTCCACCTTTTCCAAAAGTGGTTGGCCAAGGACTGCACCTGTTTCCACAGGGCACGGTGAGTTCCGTCCGGAACTGGCAACATGACGTCCTTCCATCCTGGCACCTTTTGTGTCAAAATAAGTGCAGGAGTCAGTGGTTGTAAGTTCTCAGGGTCACTGGTAAGGGGAACCAGCGGCCGGTTGTTGATAATTGCGGTAACTTCCGCCATAAGTGTCACCAAAACATCATGCGTCAATGACCTATGACTCAAAAACATGGCATTAAGGATTTTGCGACTAATACCAATCATCCTCTCCCAAACACCACCCATGTGGGAGGCGTGAGGAACATTGAAAGTCCACATAATTTGTTCAGTATTCGTAAAGTTCTGAACCTTTGGGTCTCTCCCAAACCTAGACACACAATTGAGTTCTTTGGTCGCACCTACAAAATTGGTGCCACAGTCCGACCGAATTGACTTAATTGGCCCTCTGAGGGCTATGAACCTTTTCAATGCGTTTAAAAATGATGAAGTGTCCATCCCTTCTATGACTTCTATATGGACAGCTCGTATTACTAAACAAGTAAACAAAACTGCCCACCTCTTGTTATTTACAACACCACCCCTGGTTTTCCTAGTGACAACCTCCCAAGGACCAAACACATCGATTCCCACATGGGAAAAGGGTGGGTCTGTCAAAGTCCTATCCTGAGGTAGTTCTGCCATCAACTGACTTTGACAGTTTCGCCTAAGGCGCCTGCATTTAACACATTTGAAAATACAACTGTTGACCAACCTTTTGGCATTAACTACCCACAGACCTTCATTTCTAAGGGCTGCCTCAGTTAGAGTTCTACCCTGATGATGGATCCTTTCATGGTGATGCCGAACGAGCAGCAATGCAGTGTGACTATTAGGGGGTATGATGATGGGGTTTTTTATGCACGCCTTGAGTTTAGCTTTGGCTAACCTTCCTCCAACTCTCAAAATACCCTCCTTGTCTAGAAATGGGTTTAACTCATTTAGAAGACTTTGATTAGGGATGTTGAGCCCTTGCTCTAGCCTAGCTATTTCCTGCTTGAAAGCAGATCTCTGCACTGACTTGAATATGACGCTCTTAGCCTTTATCATATCCTGGACCTGTAAAGGCTCACTATCTTTGCAAGCTAAACGATGTATAAGCCTAGCAACTGCTCTAAGAAGACTGTGCCACTCCGAAAAACATTCAAAACGGTGTGGTTTCAGGCAAGATCTTTGGCCCATCTTGATTTCTGTGGTTGAT
This sequence comes from Anolis carolinensis, assembly GCF_035594765.1. NCBI lineage: Eukaryota > Metazoa > Chordata > Lepidosauria > Squamata > Anolidae > Anolis > Anolis carolinensis. The sequence continues at coordinate 26,374,020 of NW_026943818.1, forward strand.
TTGCAGGCTTTCACCTCTGCACTTCGTGAGACTTGAGCATTCATAATGTCCGAAAACCTTTGCTCATCTTTCGAGAGCGCTGTGGCTTCGTCTCTCTCAGAGACTTTGAAGATGGAGGAATACTCTGGAGTTATTGCTTGGCAGTAGACTGAGATGTGACTTAGGCAACTGCGCACAAGTGTAGGACGTCCACCTTTAAGCACCTGTGCTTGATTGGAGTCCAACAACGATGGTGGGTGCATCTTGTTTATGCACACTGGGCCTGTAACTGTCCAGCCTAGTGGTAGCAGCTGAGCAATGGGCGCCCCTGGAGGTCCCTTAACTTGGTCGTTCACATAGAACAAGTTCGGACAGTCCGCACCAAGCAGAAGGGCAATGTCCACATCTGGACGGAAAGCAGGTATGGCATTCTTTAATCGTCGCAAATGTGGATGAGCCTCCACAACTTCTCTAGTTACAATTTGTTTTTTGTTCCGAGGGATGGAGGAACACTCAATCAGGTCTGGCAACTTGAACTGCCTCTTCTGGTCGCATGAGGAAACAACAAAGCCGGATGCTATGCGACCCTGCAACTTCTTTTTCCCTACACAGGTGGACATGGTGTAGTCAACCGTCTGGGTTTTTATGTCAAACAGTTGGAAGAACTCTGGAGTCGCCAGGGAGGCGTCGCTTTGTGAATCCAAAGCCACGTAAAGTCTCTTTTTAAGCCAAGGTCTTCTGGCTGGATATACATCTGCTAGGCAGATGGGATGGCAGACTCTGAACTGGTGCACGTCAGAGCATAGTTCAGTACAGGCGACCGATGGAACCTCCACCTGCATCTCTGGTACGACTGGCTTGTCGGTGTCTTCGACTGCTGACTTTTCTTTTGGTGAAACGTTCCCTTTGGGGTGGGAGATGACACTGGAGTTGTGCATTGCGGTGCAATGCTTGAGGCTGTTGCATTTCTCACACTTGACGTTTTCTTTGCAGTTGGACGCAAAGTGTGGAGTTGCTCCACAGCATCTAAAGCAGATTCCCTGCTTTTGAACTAGCTGTTGCCTCTCTTTGTATGACTTTCTACTAAACTCCCTGCAGTTGGCCAAGCTGTGAGGCTTTTGGTGGATAGGGCAAAGCAACTCTTTTACCTCCGACCTGGGTTCATCAGTCTTGTGTTGAGTTTCGACTGCCTTTACGCTGACAGGTCTATTGGCCTCTCTAGGTGGTTTCTTGTCCACTTCAGATGCCTTCCCTGGATGGGTCCCTTGGTATAAGGTGGGGAGGCCCGTCTGTGGATCATTCCTTTCTCTGGCTGCCCTGGTGATGAACTGGACCAAATGAGAAAATGGAGGGTATGCCTGGGAGTGGGCCTCCTTGTAGTTGAAGACCTCCTGTCCCCAGCGTTCTTGCAAAGTGAAGGGCAGCTTGGTCAAGATCTGCCTCTGGGACAGGTGCTGATCGAGGCACTTCAAACCGGGCAGTTCTGGATTCTCCTTGGCCGACTCTAATTCCGCAAGGAGATCGCTGAGGTCCCACAAAAGTTTGAAGTCTTTGAGTTTCAAAGCTGGGAACCTTTGGAGCTTGTCCATAAGAGATGCTTCAATCTCTGTGCTGGCCCCATACCTCTGCTGCAACCTGGCCCAGGCCTTTTCCAGGGCTTTGTCGGGATCGGCTACGTGGGCTGCGTAGATCTTCTTAACTTGTGAGGATGAGGCTGGGCCCAACCATGCAGCCAGAAGAGTCAGTTCTTCCTCAGGCAATAACTTTAAGTCTCTGATTGCTCTCTGGAAGGTGGCCTTCCAGAGAAGAAATTCCTCAGGCTTGTCCGAAAACTTTTCGACACCCTTGTCCTTAAGATCTCTTCTGGGGCTTCTGATGATGGAGACAAGCTGGGACTCTGGCGTCGAAGGGAACAATTGAGGAGTTTGCTGTTGTGGAGTGGACTCCCACCGTGTACCTTGCGTCAACCTTTGGCCTCTTGGAGGGATGACATCGACCACTGACGAATCGATGGTTCCCTGTGCAGCTGTCTGTAGGGGCCAACTAGCACTCGGCCTTGAGGCCCTGATTGACTGACCTAGGGTTTTAGCAGGAGGCACAGGTAGCTCGGGCAAGGGTGAGCTCCCCGCTATGACGCTCTGCTCTGCAGGAAACTCAAAAGTGACTTTGGGGCCCTGCTCTGGGTAAGGAGAGAAGTCTTCCTGTTCCTCATCCGAAAACTGGCTGTTTAAGCTATTAAGATGCACAAGCACCTTGGAAGAAGGGTCCTGCTTCGGCAACTGACTTACATTTTCTTCTGTGAGTGGCTCAATTAGGGCCTTGGCCAAAGTCTCAGCCCTTACCTTTTTGGCAGTAGCATCCATCCTTATTCTAAGCATTTCTATTTCACCTTGCCTTTGGGCCTGTTCCATTTGCATTTCGCTTTGTCTACGGGCCTGTTCTATTTGCATTTCGCTTTGTCTACGGGCCTGTTCTATTTGCATTTCGCTTTGTCTACGGGCCTGTTCTATTTGCAGTCGTTGCTCTTCTTCTTTAAAGGGAAGGGTGAGATCAGCTGCCTTAGCATCAGCCTCCGCCCCCGCTACCTTGCTCTTTAGCTCCAGACGTGCAGCCTCCTTAATGTGCAAGGCAGCTAGGGAAGAGATGGCACTCCCAGCAGCAGAAGACTTGCTAGAGTGGCTATGTTTAGATGATGCACACTCCCTTAGTTTAGATACCTGGCTAGAGCGGTTGGACTTAAGACTAAGTGCCACAGCAGGTGATTTTAAAAGATTGGTCTCATGGCTGCATAAGGAAGACTGATTTCCTTTTGGCTCAGACCTTAGATTAACAGATGGAGAACTAAATTCCAAGGCATCTAGAATTGCCCTCACCTTATTTTCTTTCTCATTAGTGTCAGCTAAGACACTCACTATTTCTAACTCTGAATCCTTGGCGTTAATGCGCTCGAGGACCTGGACTATCTTAGACACCAAACCCCTCCAGAGACCGAAGGTCTCTTCAAGGTCGGTCTGTAATATGGATGGCACCCTTGTAATACCCAAGCTCTCAATTCTGTCCATTAATGTTACAATTCGCTCCCATGCCGAACCTAACCTCACATGGAGGAGCTCCTTTTCATCTATTAGATGGGCTAGCATCTTGGCTGAAGGGTGCTTTATCCTTTGGGGCCTTTCATTCCTACTTTCAGCCTCAGAAGGAGGTATACCATCTGCATCATCTTGAAATTGCATAGACATTATGTATTCTTAATAGCAAGTAAATTTACAACAAAAGCAAATACAACATACCAGCAAGTAAATTTACAATAAAAGCAAATTCAATATATAATACAATTCACAGCACTTAACCATAGCAATATATATCACTAAGTAACTATACTTTACAAAGATTGTGACCTTTGGCGCCAGACTTTGGTGGGCAAGCTGCAAAATGTCAACTGACAGCAACTTGCCACTTGATACCTCCCTTGCCCGAGTGACGTAAACTGCCAAAATGGCGACTTCGCCAAATTTTCAAGCACCTCATGCTCTGCGGCTCGAGGCCTGCCGCCGAAGGAGCACCGAGGCTGGCTTTGGAAAGGAGGAGAGAAGAGACGCCTCCTCCCCGCTGTGAAGGGAGGTCACCACCGCAGGTCGATGAGGCAGGTCACCACCGCAGGACGATGAGGCAGGTCACCACCGCGGGACGATGAGGCAGGTCACCACCGCAGGACGATGAGGCAGGTCACCGCCGCAGGACGATGAGGCAGGTCACCGCCGCAGGTCAATGAGGCAGGTCACCACCGCAGGACGATGAGGCAGGTCACCACCGCCGGACCATGAGGCAGGTCACCACCGCAGGATGATGAGGCAGGTCACCACCGCCGGACCATGAGGCAGGTCGAAGCCGGCCGAGTGCTCCGGCCGAACTCGCAGCAGCGTTGCCAGGCCTGTCCAGGTTCTAGCCTGGTTCTGGTGGGCTTCACGCCTCAGAGCCAGCCAAAGAACTGTCGCTGGTGCTCCGCGGCTCGAGGTCTGCCGCCGAAGGAGCCCTGGACGTTGCTGGGAACTGCACAGCCTGTGCAAACCCAGAAAGCCACTGGGCCACGTGCGCACACGCGAGCCAAATAGCAAGGAAATAGAGCCCCACTATTTGACTCCTTCAGGTCTGAGAGCGGGCTCCACTGCCTCAGACGCTGGTAGAGTCTTTAGGTATGCAGACTGAGCTCAGGCGGAAAAGCCGCGGCCTATACTAAACTTCCTAAACTATAAAAAACTATAGGCTGTGCAAGCTAGCTCAAGCGGAAAAACCGCTGATCATCCTCAAAACTGTGCCGTCCGCCGGACAATAAAAAACTATAAAACTGAAACGTGCTGTCCTTTATCCGGGCGAACTGCAAATCCCTACAAGCTGTCCTATAGATATTGAACGACTGAGTCTGGATAACTTCAAAAAGGATGTTTATTCATACAAGGTTGTAAACCTGGCACAGATCTTAAAGTTGCAGAAAATGAAACAAATTTCTATAGGTTTTAGTTGCAGAATTATCCCTGGTTCCAGAAGGCAAAGGTGATTATAAAACCACTATACCCTAATCACGCTGTCTATATTAGAAGGAGAAACTCTTTCCTTCCCTATCTTTACAGCAAAGATTAGTTCTAGAAGCGATGGAATAACCCTGCTCCTCTAACTAGAATTCCTATTCCAGATCAGTATAATTCAATACTTATCTAATTTGGATAGGCTTAGATTGGCCTGGTTTTGAGGATGATTTGTCCCAGTTAGCCTTGCACAGCTCCAGCACGTTGGAAGACTATAGCCAGAATGAAGCTCCAAAATGGAGACTAGACCCTGGTAAAAAGGGCGGTCCTAAGATGTTGCACTCTTTGACCAATCACTGCAAAGAAAACTGCAGCCAGCTCTTGCAGATTCCAAGCCATTTTTCCTAGGCTTTTGCAGCCAGAGGCTCAAACAAAATGTAAAGGAGGGAAAACAAACAAACGACCAATAGGTAAGGCAAACCATCGTCCTGGGGGACGGAACATCTTCAGAAGCAGGGAGTTTCTCTGAGATAGTGCAACGTAGGTTTCTGTGGGTTTTCAGAAGTGTCTTTGGCCCTTCCGTGGCATCTATGGGCCTTCAGAGGAAGGGAGACCCTAATACTTTAATCTAGGAGGGCTTTACGGAGTTGGCCAACATCACGCCCAGACTACACAGAAGGTGACTGGTTCCCAATGAGCTCCTGAGCACTTCCCCAAAGGTCCTGCAGTGGCCTAATGGTCAGGGAAGTCATCTATGGGTGTTTATGGACCTTCAGACTCTGCTGTGGCCCTTCAGCAAAGTCCATGGGTCTTCAAAGGAAGGCAGGCCCTATGGGGAAGGAGGCCATAGGTTTCTAGAGGCCTTCGGAGGTGTCTGAGGGTCTATGGGTCGTTAGAGAAAGGGAGCCCCTGTGCAGATGTGCGCCATAGGTTTTGTACGGGTCTTCAAAGGTATCTGTGGGCCTTCATTTGCATCTAGGGGAAGCCCTATAGGGAAGGGTTCCATTGGTGTCTTTGGATCCTCAGAGGTGTCTGTGAGCCTTAATTGCTGCCATAGGTGTCTGTGGGTTGTCAGACGTGCCTGTAGGCCTTCAACAGCATCTATGAGTCTTCGGAGAAAGGGAGGACTCAGCAGGTGTTGAGTCATAGAAGCATAGTTAGAAGAGACCCCAATAGGTTTCTAGAGGCCTTCAGAGGTATCTGAGGGCCTTCAGTGATGTCTATGGGTCTTCAAGGAAGGAAAACCCTTTGCGGAAGGCTGCCATTGGTGTCTGTGGATCTTCAGAGGTGTCTGTGGGCCTTAAGTAATGTCGTAAGTGTTTGTGGGTTGCCTAGAAGTGTCTGCGGGTTGTCAGGGGTGTTTGTTCATCAGCATCTTTGAGCCTTCAGAGATGGGGAGGACCTATGGGGAAGTCTGCCATAAAGACCTCCGGAGGTTTCTGAGGGCCTTCCGTGACGTCTATGGGTCTTTAGAGGAAGAGCGGTCCCATGGGGAAGTTTGCCATATGTAGCTGTGGGTCGTCAGGGGTGTTTGTAGGCCTTCATCAGCATCTTTGAGCCTTCAGAGATGGGGAGGACCTATGGGGAAGTCTGCCATAGAGGCCTTCAGAGGTGTCTGAGGACCTTCAGTGACATCTATGGGTCTTTAGAGGAAAGGAGACCCTACACAAAAGTGTACCTTAGCTTTCTATGGGTCTTTAAATGTGTCTGTGGGCCTTCAGCAGCATCTGTAGGTCTTCAGAAGCAGGGAGGACCTATGGGAAAATATGCTATAGGTGTGAGTCTTCAGCATTGTCTCATGGGGCCTTCCATGGGTCTTCAGAGTAAGGGAGACCCTGATGGGGAGCCATAGGTGTCTGTAGGCCTTCAGTTGTGTCTATGGGACTTGAAAGGAATAATAATATAATAATACTTTATTTTTATACCCTGCCTTTGTGGATCTTTAGAGGTGTCTGTCATTCTCTTCTATCCTATGTCAATTATATATTGTGGCTCCAAACATTTCAACATGTGTGTCCCCATATCCCTTAAAGCCCCGGTTGAGGAGTTTCCTCACAATGGAGGGTTCAGGGCCCCATACTTTCACGTGGGAGGACTTTGGGGAGGTGGACAACAGTCCCCATCACCCCCAGGCAATACAGAAGAGCACCTGAGCACTTCCTCAAAGGCCCTACAATGGCCTAGTGATCAGTACCTTTGCTGCCCCCAGGGTCTGTAAGTCTTCAAAGACAGCGAAGGTGTTTATGGACCTTCAGAGGTATCTGTGGCCCATCAGTGGAGTCCATGGGTCTTCAGAAGTAGGGAGGTTCTCTGAGATAGTGCACCATAGGTTTCTGCCGACTTTCAGAAGCGTATTTGGCCCTTCTATGGGTCTTCAGAGCCAGAGAAGTCAGACATAGGTGTTTATAGACCTTCAGAGGTGTCTGTGGCCCTTCAGTGGAGTACATGAGTCTTCAGAAGTAGGGAGGTCCTCTGAGGTTTTCAGAAGGTCTTTAGCCCTTCCGTTGCATCTATGGGCCTTCAGAGGAAGGGTGACCCTAATACTTTCATCTAGGAGGGCTTTTCGGAGTTGGCCAACATCACCCCCAGACTACACAGAAGGTGACTGGTTCCCAATGAGCTCCTAAGCACTTCCCCAAAGGTCAGGGAAGTCAGCTATGGGTGTTTATGGACCTTCAGACTCCGCTGTGGCCCACCCGCGGAGTCCATGGGTCTTCAGAAGTCCAGGGGTTCTCTGAGTAGTGCACTATAGGTTTCTGTGGGTTCTCAGAAGCGTCTTTGGTCAGTCCGTAGCAAATATGGGTCTTCAGAGACAGGGAAGTCAGCCATAAGTGTTTATGGGCCTTCCAAGGTGTCTGTGGTCTTTCAGTGGAGTCCATGGGTCTTCAGAAATAAATGGATTCTCTGAGATTTTCAGAAGTGTCTTTGGCCTTTCTGTGGCAAGTATGAGTCTTCAGAGGAAGGGAGGCCCTAATACATTCACCTAGGAGTTGGATAGCAGTTCCCATCATCCCCGGGAACACAGAAGGTGACTGGTTACCAATGAGCTCCTGAGCACTTCTTCAAAGGCCCTACAATTGCTGCCCCTAGGGTCTATAGGTCTTCAGAGACAGGGAAGCCCAAAAGGGAATTCAACCATAAGTGTTTATGGACCTTCAGAAGTGTCTGTGGCCCTTCAGCGGGGTCCATGGGTCTTCATAAGTAAGCAGGGTTCTCTGAAATAATGCACCATAGGTTTCTGTGGATTTTGAGAAGCGTCTTTGGTCCGTCCGTGGCATCTATGGGTCTTCAGAGACAGGGAAGTCAGCCATAGGTGTTTATGGACCTTCAGAAGTGTCTGTGGCCCATCCGCAGAGTCCATGGGTCTTCAGAAGTCCAGGGGTTCTCTTGAGTAGTGCACCATAGGTTTCTGTGGGTTCTCAGAAGCGTCTTTGGTCAGTCCGTAGCATCTATGGGTCTTCAGAGACAGGGAAAATATGTCATAGGGTGTGAGTCTTCAGGGTTGTCTCTGGGGCCTTCAGTGCCATCCATGGGTCTTCAGAGGAAGGGAGACTCTAAAGGAAGCCATATGTGTCTGTAGGCCTTCCATTGTGTCTATGGGTATTCAGAGGAAGGGAGGCCCTATATACCATTGGCGTCTGTGGGTCTTCGAAGGTGTATATGGCCCTTTGCAGAGTCTGTAAGTCTTCAAAGACAGGGAGGACTATGCCATATGAGTTATATCTGGGCCTTCAGTGGCATCTATGGGTCTTCAGAGGTAGGGACGTTCTATGTGGAAGTGTGCCATAGGTGTCCGTGCATCTTCAGAGGTGTCCATGGTTCTTCAAAGGCAAGGAGGCTCTATTGGGAGATGCCAAAAGCGTATGTGGGGCTTCTGTAGGCCTTCAGCAGTATCTATGGGTCTTCAGAAGAAGGGAGGCCATATGCAGAAGGAAACCTTAGGTGTCTTTGGCTTGTCTGGGGTGTCTGTAGGCCTTCAGCAGCATCTATGGGTCTTCAGGGGCAGGGAGGACAATGGGGAAATATGCCATAGGTGTGAGTCTTCAGTTGTCTCAGGACCTTCAGTAGCATCTATGAGTCTTCAGAGGAAGGGATGCCCTAGGTGCATGTGGGTCTTCAGTTGTGTCTGTGGGCTTTTGGCGGCATCTAAAGGTCTTGTAAGATATGGCGGTTGTATGGGGAAGAGGTCTATAGGTGTCTGTGGACCTTCAGTGGTGTCTGTGGGCTTTTGGCGGCATCTATGGGTCTTGTGAGACATGGAAGTCGTATGGGGATGAGTTCTATAGGTGTCTGTGGACCTTCAGTGGTGTCTGTGGGCTTTTGGCGGCATCTATGGGTCTTGTGAGACATGCAGGTCATATGGGGAAGAGTGCTATAGGTGTCTGTGGACCTTCAGTGGTGCCTCTGGGCTTTTGGCAGCATCTAAGGGTCTTGTGAGACATGGAGGTCACATGGGAAAGAGTTTTATAGGTGTCTGTGGACCTTCAGTGGTGTCTCTGGGCTTTTGGCGGCATCTATGGGTCTTGTGAGACATGCAGGTCGTATGGGGAAGAGTTCTATAGGTGTCTGTGGACCTTCAGTGGTGTCTGTGGGCTTTCAGTGGCATCTATGGGTCCTGTGAGACATGGAGGTCATATTGGGAAGAAGTCTATAGGTGTCTGTGGACCTTCAATAGTGTCTGTGGGCTTTCGGTGACATCTATGGGTGCTGTGAGACATGGAGGTCATATGCGGAAGAGTTCTATAGGTGTCTGTGGACCTTCAATAGTGTCTGTGGGCTTTCGGTGGCATCTATGGGTCCTGTGAGATATGGAGGTCACATGGGGAAGAGTTCTAGAGGTTTCTGTGGACCTTCAGTGGTGTCTGTGGGCTTTTGGCGGCATCTATGGGTCTTGTGAGACATGGAGGTCATATGGGGAAGAGTTCTAGAGGTGTCCGTGGATCTTCAGTGGTGTCTGTGGGCTTTTGGCGGCATCTATGGGTCTTGTGAGACATGCAGGTCGTATGGGGAAGAGTTCTATAGGTGTCTGTGGACCTTCAGTGGTGTCTGTGGGCTTTCGGCAGCATCTATGGGTCCTGTGAGACATGGAGGTCATATGGGGAAGAAGTCTATAGGTGTCTGTGGATCTTCAGTGGTGCCTGTGGGCTTTCGGTGGCGTCTATAGGTGTCTGTGGACCTTCAGTGGTGTCTGTGGGCTTTTGGCGGCATCTATGGGTCCTGTGAGATATGGAGGTCACATGGGGAAGAGTTCTAGAGGTTTCTGTGGACCTTCAGTGGTGTCTGTGGGCTTTTGGCGGCATCTAAGGGTCTTGTGAGACATGGAGGTCGTATGGGGAAGAGTTCTATAGGTATCTGTGGACCTTCAGTGGTGTCTGTGGGCTTTCGGTGGCATCTATGGGTCCTGTGAGATATGGAGGTCACATGGGGAAGAGTTCTAGAGGTGTCTGTGGACCTTCAGTGCTGTCTGTGGGCTTTCGGTGGCATCCATGGGTCCTGTGAGACATGGAGGTCGTATGGGGAAGAAGTCTATAGGTGTCTGTGGATCTTCAGTAGTGTCTGTGGGCTTTCGGTGGCATCCATGGGTCCTGTGAGACATGGAGGTCGTATGGGGAAGAAGTCTATAGGTGTCTGTGGACCTTCAGTGGTGTCTCTGGGCTTTCGGTGGCATCTATGGGTCCTGTGAGATATGGAGGTCATATGGGGAAGAGTTCTATAGGTTTCTATTAATATTAATTAATAACAATACAGTTAATAAGATAATGATATTATTATCCTGCTTTTCTCTCCTAAGCAGCTCACATCAATAATAATAATAATTTAATTTCAATAATATATTAATAATAATGTTGATAATTAAAACTATTATTATTTACTTGCGACATTTATAACCTGTCTGGAATTCCCCTGTTTTTCTGAGTGTTGTTCTTTATTTACTTCCCTGATTTTAGAGTTTTTAAAAATAATGGTAAGCCACGTTTTGTTCTTTTTTGCAGCCTGCCAATGCATGTCAATTGTATCGTTTCAGTCATTTTAACAGTTTTAAATTTATTTATTTATGTATTTATTTATGACTCTTTTATCCCACCGGCATTGTTCTTTTGAAAAATGGGTATATTCCATTCTATAAAATTCGGTATTTATATTAAGCAATGACGTTCAATGACATTGTTTTTATTTTTTATTTTTATTTTTATTTTTTATTCCTGCAATGTTTCAATTTGGCCACTGGATGGCGACAAAGAGACGCCTCTCAATGCAGCAAAGGACAATACATGGGGGACTCATTGGGTCAGAATAGATTAATAATAATAATAATAATAATAATAATAATAATAATAATAATAACAACAACAACAACAACAACAACAACAACAACAACAACAACAACAACAATAATAATAAAAATATTGTTTGCTTTGTCATACTATGTCTTTGTCACTAATAATAATATGGTGATGATGATGATGTTTAGCATTATTATTCTGCTCTCCTCTCATTGAGATATAATAATAATAATAATAATAATAATAATGTTTATTATTATCACCCAGTATTTCTTTCCTAATGGAGATCCCAAGTAGTAATAATATTAATATTAATATAATAATTATTTTTATTCTTCTTTTCTCTCCTTATCGAGACCCAAAGCAGCTCACCTCAATAATAATAATAATAATAATAATAATAATAATAATAATAATAATAATAATAATAATAATAATAATAATAATATAACCAGTGCAGGTGGTCCCGGTGGTGATGGGCACACTGGGTGCCGTGCCAAAAGATCTCAGCCGGCATTTGGAAACAATAGACATTGACAAAATTACGATCTGCCAACTGCAAAAGGCCACCCGACTGGGATCTGCGCGCATCATCCGAAAATACATCACACAGTCCTAGACACTTGGGAAGTGTTCGACTTGTGATTTTGTGAAACGAAATCCAGCATATCTATCTTGTTTGCTGTGTCATACAACATCGTTGTGTCAATAATAATAATAATAATAATAATAATAATAATAATAATAATAATAATAATAGTTCTTTCCTACCTTTCTCTTTTCTTAGAGACCCAAATTATTATTATTATTATCATGATTAGATACGTTCCCAGAGGATTCCAGGGATACCTCTGAGCATGTATGGAGTGCATTTATCCATGCTGATGCCAGGAAGGCGTCTTGATAATTCCTTTCCAACAAAGCTTCTGAGCATGTCCAGAGTGCATTGACCCATTCTGACCTCAATGGCATTGAATAAGAAGAATAATAATGATGTTTATTATGTTGTCGAAAGCCTTTGTGGCCGGAATCCCTGGATAGCTGTGAGTTTCCCAGCCTGTCTGGCCATGTTCCAGAAGCACTCTCTCCTGACGTTTCGCCCACATCTATAGCAGGCATCCTCAGAGGTGGCGAGGTATGTTGAAAACTAGGCAAGTGGGGTTTATGTATCTGTGGGTGGGAGAAAGAATCATTATCGGTTATGTTGCCATTGGCCACCTTGTTGATTAGCATTGAATGGCCTTGCAACTTCAAAGCCTGGCTGCTTCCTGCCCGGGGGTGTCCTTTGTTGTGTTAGCTGTGTTAGCTGGCACTGATTGTTTCCTGTCTGGATTTCCCCTGTTTTCTGAGTGTTGTTCTTTATTTACTGCCCTGGTTTTAGAGTTTTTAAAAATACTGGTGCGCCACGTTTTGTTCATTTTTGCGGCCTGCCAATGCATGTCAATAGTACCGTTTCAGTCATTTTAACAGTTTTTCAATGTATTTATTTACCACTCTTTTATCCCACCGGCATTGCTCTTTTTAAAAAATGGGTATATTTCATTCTATAAAATTCGGTATTTATATTAAGCAATGACATTCAATGATATTGTTTTTATTTTTTTTGTTTTTATTTATATTTTTAAATTTTATTTTTTATTTTTATTTATTTTTAATTTATTTTTATTATTTATTTTTATTATTTATTTATTTATTTATAATTTATTTTTTATAATTTATTTTTATTATTTATTTATTTATTTATTTTTATTTTATTTTTTATTCATGAAGGGCTGCAATGTTTCACATTGGCCACTGGATGGCGACAAAGAGACGCCTCTCAATGCATTGCCTATGGCTCAGCTGTCTGCATAGAAGCCTATGGCTGCGCTCTAAGGGCGCAATGCTCGCTATGTCCACCGGAGGGCAGCAAAGGGACATACAAGAGGGCGCTGTATACAAATAGGTCACTGGGTCAGAACCCCTTCCTGGCCTCGGAATTAATAATAATAATAATAATAATAATAATAATAATAATAATAATAATAATAATAATAATAATAATAATATACATCACACAGTCCTAGACACTTGGGAAGTGTTCGACTTGTGATTTTGTGATACGGAATCCAGCATGTCTATCTTGTTTGCTGTGTCATAATAAAATAATAATAATAATAATAATAATAATAATATGATGATGATGATGATGATGATGAGCATTATTCTGCACTTCTCTTTTGAGACCCACATCAATGACAACAACAACGACCTGTAGCTCTTGATCTATTTATTATTTAAATACATATATATACACACAAATAAATATATACATATTATGTGTATATATATACTATACAGATATAATATGTCTAATATATAATATGTATAATATATATGTATATAATATATAATATATGATTGTACATTATTTCTGAGAATATTTTTATTATTTTGATTTTTTCCACTATTTTGGTGATTATTTTCGAGAATATATATTATTATTTTGATTTGTTCCATTATTTTGGTGATTATTTCCGAGAATATTTTTATTTTATTTATTTTTCCATTATTTTGGTGTTTAATTTTGAGAATATTTATTATTATTTTGATTTGTTCAATTATTTTGGTGATTATTTCTGAGAATATTTTTATTATTATTTTGATTTTTTCCATTATTTTTGTGATAATAAATATATACATAAATAAATAAATAGGGCTAGGAATTAGTAGTATTATTGATACACTCATTCCTCTGAGCATGTACAGAGTGCATTTATCGCTTCTGAGGTCAAGGAGAGTTCTCTTTTTGACCGTCCTTTCCCAGCAAGGCCTCTGAGCATGTCCAAAGGGTGCTACATTCAGTGGCTACATTATAGCCAGCCTTTCTCCTTCCTTCAATTTATTTCATTTCATTTCTTTCCTTCCTTTAATGGGGAAAATATAATGAACGGATGCCGTTTCTCAATTTGGCCACTGGATGGAGACAAAGAGGCGCCTTTCCATGCCTTTGGCTCTCTAAGGGATGCAATTTCTCAATTTGAACACTGGATGGCAGCAAAGAGGCGCCGCGCCATGCCTTGTTCAGGCCTATGGCTCATTTATTGCCCTCTAAGGGTGCAATGCTGGCTGTGTCCACCTGAGGGCAGCAAAGGGCCATACATGAGGGCGCTGCATATAAAGGGTCAGAATGAATAATAATTATAATTATTCTGTTCCTTTTTTGAGACCCAACGCAGATAATAATATTAATATTAATAATAATAAAATAATAATATAATAATAATAGACGAAATCCAGCATATAAAATAATAAAATAATAATAGATGAAATCCAGCATATATCTCTCATCATCATAATCATCATCATTATCATTATTATTATTATTATTATTATTATTATTATTATTATTATTATGACACAGCAAACAAGATAGACATGCTGGATTTCGTATCACAAAATCCCAAGTCGAACACTTCCCAAGTGTCTAGGACTGTGTGATGTATTTTTGGATGATACGCGCAGATCCCAGCAGGGTGGCCTTTTGCAGTTGGCAGATCGTGATTTTGTCAATGTCTATTGTTTCCAAATGCCGGCTGAGATCTTTTGGCACGGCACCCAGTGTGCCCATCACCACCGGGACCACCTGTACTGGTTTCTGCCAGAGTCTTTGCAGTTCAGTCTTGAGGTCCTGATGTTTTTCCTGTTGTTTTTCGTCAATGCGACTGTCACCTGGGATGGCGACATCAATGATCCAAACCTTTTTCCTTTCCACAACTGTGATGTCTGGTGTGTTGTGTTCCAGAACTTTGTCAGTCTGGATTCGGAAGTCCCACAGTATCTTTGCGTGCTCATTTTCCAAGACTTTTGCAGGTTTGTGATCCCACCAGTTCTTTACTGCTGGGAGGTGGTACTTGAGGCATAAGTTCCAATGAATCATTTGGGCCACATAGTTGTGCCTCTGTTTGTAGTCTGTCTGTGCAATTTTCTTACAGCAGCTGAGGATATGATCCATGGTTTCGTCGGTTTCCTTGCACAGTCTGCATTTTGGGTCATCAGCTGATTTTTCGATCTTGGCCTGAATTGCCTTTGTCCTGATGTCTTGCTCCTGGGCTGCAAGGATCAGGCCTTCTGTCTCCTTCTTCAGGGTCCCATTTGTGAGCCAGAGCCAGGTCTTCTCCTTCTCAGCTTTTCCTTCAATTTTGTCAAGGAACTTTCCATGCAAGGTTTTGTTATTCCAGCTGTCAGCTCTAGTTTGTAGTGCGGTTTTCTTGTATTGTTTTTTTGTCTGCTGTGCTTTGAGGAGTTTCTGATTTTTGACTTCAATCAAAGCAGGTTCTTCCCTTTGCTTTCCATATTCTGCCAGGGCATGTTCTTCTTCTTTGACTGCTTGTTTGACTTGTAAGAGTCCTCTGCCCCCTGATCTTCGAGGCAGATATAGCCGGTCAACATCACTGTGAGGGTGCAGGGAATGATGAATGGTCATGAGTTTTCTTGTTTTTCTGTCCAAATTGTCCAGTTCCGCCTGTGTCCAATTTATAAATGCCACCAGGATATCTTATGACAGGTATGGCCCAGGTGTTTATGGCCTTGATGGTGTTGCTTCCATTGAGCTTGCTTTTGAGAATTATTATTATTATTATTATTATTGGCAGGCTTTCCAGCCCAGGCATGGGCAAATTTTGGCCCTTCAGGCATTTTGGACTTCAACTCTCACAATTCCTAACAGTCTAGCAGCTGTGTTGTTGAAGGCTTTCATGGCTGGTATCACTAGGTTGCTGTGAGTTTTCCGGGCTGTCTGGCCATGTTCCAGAAGCATTCTCTCCTGACGTTTTGCCCACATCTGTGGCAGGCATCCTCAGAGGTTGTGAGGACTGTTGGAAACTAGGCAAGTATATCTGTGGAAGGTTCAGGACGGGAGGCAAGTGTGAATGTTGCCATTGGCCAGCTTGACTAGCATTGAATGGCCTTGCAGCTCCAAAGCCTGGCTGCTTTGTGTTAACCTTAAGCCCTGGTTGTTTCTTGTCTGGAACTCCCCAGGTATGCAAACCCCACTTGCCTAGTTTCCAACAGACCTCACAACCTCTGCCGATGCCTGCCCTAAATGGCAGCCAGGCTTTGCAGCTGCAAGGCCATTCGACGCTAATCAAGCTGGCCAATGGCAACATTCATCCTTACCTCCAACTGACACTGAATGGATCAGAATGGATGATAATAATAATAATAATAATAATAATAATAATAATAATAATAATAATTAGCATTATTCTGTTCCCTTTTTTTTGAGACCCAAAGCAGATTATATTCCCAGCATCGAATGGCCTCACAGCTTCAAAGTCTGGCTGCTTAGTGTCTGGGGGGAATTGGCTGTCCGTGAGGACGTTACCCAGGGGATGCCCACATACATGGACGTTATCCAGGGGTTGCTCGGATGTGTTACCATCCGGTGGGAGGCTTCTGTCACGCCCCGCATGGGAAGTTGGAGCTGACAGACAGGAACTCACCCGGACTCACAGATTGGAGCTGCCGACCTTCAGGTCTTCAGGTCAGCAGGCACAAGGGTGTAACCCATTACTAAACATAATGGGGAAATCCTTCCGCAATGCTATTCTTGGAAGGTGTCCGCACACTTACCTGAGATCCCGCTGGCTGTATACCGGGCACATCTCTCCCGCCCTCAAAGTAATTGGGAAACGGGCCGATGCCGCTGGCTATATACCGGTCACATCTCTCCTGTCCTCAAATCGGCAGATCCACTGGCTATATACCAGTTACATCTCTCCTGTCCTCAAAGTAATTGGGAAACAGGCCGATCCCACTGGCTATATACCAGTTACATCTCTCCCACCCTCAAAGTAATTGGGAAACGGGCCGATGCCGCTGTCTATATACCGGTCACATCTCTCCTGTCATCAAATCGGCAGATCCACTGGCTATATACCGGTTACATCTCTCCCGTCCTCAAAGTAATTGGGAAACAGGCCGATCCCGCTGGCTATATACCGGTCACATCTATCTTGTCCTCAAATGGGCCAATCCCACTGGCTACGTACCAGTTACATCTCTCCCGTCCTCAAAGTAATTGGGAAACGGGCCGATCCTGCTGGCTATATACCGGTCACATCTCATCTGTCCTCAAATGGGACAATCCCGCTGGCTATATACCAGTTACTTCTCTCCTGTCCTCAAATGGGCCAATCCCACAGGCTATATACCAGTTACATCTCTCCCGCCCTCAAATTAATTGGGAAACAGGCCGATCCTGCTGGCTATATATCAGTCACATCTCTCTTGTCCTCAAATCGGCCGATCCCGCTGGCTATATACCGGTCGCATCTCTCCCGCCCTCAAAGTAATTAGGAAACCGGCCGATCCCGCTGGCTATATACCAGTCACATCTCTTCCTTCCTCAAAGTAACTGGGAACGAATCAGAACATTGTGATTGTTCGGACGGCACTGGACATTGTTCCTCGGGCCCGTATCCCTTCCCGTATCTACCCAACTGGTCCTGATCCAAAACAAAGAAGGGCCCGACCGGTCAAGTTCACATTTTTTAATAACATGGCACAAATGTACATTACACAAGTCTTTGCTCATGAGGGAACATGCGGTGGATTGCTTGTTGCTTTGGGGTTGGTTGTAAATTTTTTTTTCCTTCTCACATAGGATCTAGAAAGGACTTTTTATTACACACAGGAGTTAACAGCAAAAAAGAATCAGTATATAACAATGTCTTTACAATATTGAAAGCTATCGCTACGGCGCCGGCAATACATTTGCCCCCTTTTTCAGGTTTTTTTCTCGTCTCTTTCTCAAAAATAAGAAAACACACCGCACAACATCTGGAGTTCACAAAAATCCAAAGTTCACAACTAAAACTTTTTCTTTTTTTAGTTGACTACTAAAATAGATTTCTGATCCTTAGAAACAGCGGTCCGTAATTCAGACTTTTTTTTTCTTTTTGTCAAAACAGGAAAACAACTTGAGATTATCACTTTAATACACAATGGAACTAATTTTGTTTTATTCCATACACATATGTTGTTGTTTTTTTACAGTCCGGTAGTATGCAAAGGGAAGTGTACGCTTTCTGATAAAGTCATATTTTCTCCAAAAACCGTATGCAAACAGAAGTTCTCGAAAAATGCCAAAACAATTTTAAGGTTCTTATAAAATTAATATTTATATATATTTATATATATTTATATATATAAACTGTCCTAACCTTGTGGTCAGGACAAGCTAGACTAGACATTGTAAACAAACAGTTAAAAATTAAAAATATTTCAAAAGCATCCTAACTGATCTTCCCCGACGCAGCAGCTCTCGGATATGTCTGACTACAACTCCCTCAGTCGGGATGGGGATGGTGGGAGTTGTAGTTCAACACACCCAGAGGAGCTTATGATTGACCAGATCATAGCGATACCCCAAATCCTCATACGCCTCCAAAGAGAGCTACTCTGGCACGTAAAACCCCGGAAGTACTGGGTTGCTGTGAGTCTTTTGGGCTGTATGGCCATGTTCCAGCCCAAAAGACTCACAGCAACCCAGTGATTCCGGTCAGGAAAGCCTTCGACCATACCCAGAAGTATTGTCTCCCTGACGTGTGGCATTTCGAAGCGGTTACTCTATCAGATAAGAACCTCCAGCTTCAAAGCCTGGCTGCTTCATCCTTGGGGAAATCCTTTGTTGGGAGGTGTTAGCTGGCCCTGATTGTTTCCTGCCCGGAATTCTCCCGTTTTCTGAGTGATGTTCTTTACTTTACTGTCCTTGTTTTAGAGTTTGTAATAAATTAAAACAGTAAATATTAGCATTGAATAGCATTGCAACTTCAAAGCCTGGCTGCTTCCTCCCTGGGGGAATCCTTTGTTGGCAGGTGTTAGCTGGTCCTGATTGTTTCATGTCTGGAATTCCCCGGTTTCCTGAGTGACGTTCTTTATTTACCGCCCTTGCTTTAGAGTTTTATCAAAACAGTAAATAAAGAGAGATACTCAGAAGACGGGAGAATTCCAGACAGGAAACAATCAGGGCCAGCTAACACCTCCCAACAAAGGATCGTCTGGGGAGGCCCTGCTCGCGATCCTGCCTGTTTCACAAGCGTGGCTGGAGGGGGACGAGGACAGGGCCTTCTCGGTGGTGGCCCCCTTCCCTAGCAATATAAGATATTGAACAGCTCTCCTTCGGGTCAGGAGGTTCTTTCGAATGTTCAGGGGAATCGCTTTTCCTGCCATTTGAGCTACTAAAGGTTGGAATGAATTTAATGCCGTACCACAGCCATGTAAATAAAACCCACTAGTGGCCGTTGATACCCACATTCTGTTTGCTGAATCCTTAGGATGGCTTATTTCTTGTATCAAAAAACAACGTAAGAAAGAGGTTACTACGGGTTTGTTCAGGGAAAGTATGACTTTAAGCGAGTGGTGGAGTGTATCGACGAGGCTCCGTTGGAGTCCGTTGGAGTGTAAAATTTCATTGCATAGTTGAAGGGGTTTTAGCGGTCTCAACAAAAATAATAATAAGAGGTGCTGCACATAATGAAAAGTCTGCCAAGAGCACAGTTTTCAGAAGTATTAATGCATTATGTTACTTCGCTCCTCCTATGGTACATATTTACAAAGTAAAGCTTTCGTCTTACCCAGTTTGCATATATGACCCAACGAGCCAGGAAATGATGTTTCCGGAAAACAAACACGAACCCACTCTTCTGTGGGAAAACAAACTTCATCTCGACTTTGAGAATTTTGCCAGTTTGGAACTCAAAACGACAGAAAAGGAAGCTAAAGAAAAGATGCAAACTTGCTTCCAACGTACGAGGGTTATCCGGAAAGTAAGGCACGTAACTCTCGTGGGGAATTTTCGTGCGGGACGCGCTGCCATGTTGCGAACGAGCAGTGACAGTTGTTAGTAGTTCATCGATTGGCATTGTGGTGAAAGTTATGAGATAAGTGTCCCTATTCCCTTTCCCTCCAAGTGGAAAGTAAAGTTACAAGGCATGTAACTCTAGCAGGGAATTTTCGCGGAGGAAGTTGGTATCACTGCCGTGTTGCGATCAAGCAGTTAGTAGTTCATGGACTGGTGTTGTGAAGGTTGGAGATGAGCGTCCTCATTCCATTTCCCTCCAAGTGTGAGGTTCACGCTGTAATACGCTTCCGAAATGGTAAATCGTGAACGCCGCTCCGATTTGTCAAAAAATCGTCACATGGTGCAGAAAACTTTCAATATTTCAATTGGTTACGATTTCATGGAAACAGTTCGTGAAATGTTTGGACAACGTTCACGCAGGTCGGCAATTGTCGAATGGCGATCCGACAGAAGATTTTCTCGAATTTTCTGCACTACATTGTCAGTCACAACGGACGGCCATCCACTCCCGTCTTCATCGTGAATTTCCGTCCTTCCAAAATCGTAATTCCGGACCCATGCTGTTTTGACATTACGTCCTCTCCATAAACTCAAACAATTTTGTGATAATCGCAGCGGTGTTGATGCCCTTAGCGTTTAGGTAGCGTATTACAACACGAACTTCGCACTTGGCGGGAAACGGAATGAAGACGCTCATCTCTAACCTTCATCACAATGCCGGTCGATGAGCTAATCACGACTGAGACTGCTCGTTCGCTTCTGCTGGTTTTCCACTACCCGGCAGTGACACCAACTTCCCCCACGAAAATTCCCCGCGAGTTACGTGTCTTGAAACCTTACTTTCCACTTGGAGGGAAACGGAATGAGGACACTCATCTCTAACCTTCACAATGCCAGTTGATGAACTACTTACAACTGGCATTGCACATTCGCTTTCTTCCCGCTACCCAGCAGCAATTCCAACTTCCCCCACGAAAATTCCCCGTGAGAGTTGCGTGCCCTGTAACCTTACTTTCTACTTGGAGGGAAATGGAATGAGGACACTCGTCTCTAACCTTTACCACAACGTCGGTCGATGAGCTACTGACAATTGGGACTGCTCGTTTGCTTCCTCTGGCTTCCCGCTACACGGCAGTGATACCAACTTTCCCCGCGAAAATTCCCCATGAGAGTTACGTGCCTTGTAAACCTTACTTTCCGGATAACCCTCATATAATATCCAACCCAAGTAAAGAAACCAACCTACCACACGCCTGGATGTATGCGTTTTGTACAGCTGGGCCATAACCAAAGTCTACATTTATCGAGTAAGAGATTGGAGAGGTTTCCCCACCAAATCAAGTCCTCTTATCGCGCTTCTATGTCCTTCAGTGTGTGGGAGGGCGGCCTGTCCCGCATTTCTGTCGACAAAGGGGTAGTCCTTCGCGGAGAGCTAGGCCGAGGTCCCAGAGTGGAAATTAAAGGGGGAGGTGCGCTCAGAGCCGCGGTGGGGGGCGTTTTGTTGAGAATCCCGTTTGGGAGTCCGGACGAGGGGCTGACTCTGGGGTAGTGCATGCTTGGAAGTCCTGGGGTGAGCAAACCCGGGTGGGGCAAGTGGCCGTCCAGGGCCGCCGGGTGGACCGAGTGGAGCCGCACGTGCTCGTAGTCCTCTCGGAGCATGTGCAGCCTCTCCCGCTCGTCCAGGTGAGCCCCCCGCTCATGCTCGCGCCGAGGGTCAATGGAAAGCGCAGGGTGGTGGTGATTGTAGTCGTGCGGCTCTCGGTCCCTGAAAGGCCTCTCTGCGTCATACAGCCGGGGCGCCGAGAGGCGGTGCAAGGGGTCGTTCCTCAGGAGGAACTCTCTCCCTAAGGGGTCTCTCCGGTGGAGGTCCAAATCCCGGTAGGGGTCTCTCATGGGATCCCAGTGGAACGACGGGTACGGGAAGCGCTCGCCGCCTGGGACGGGGCTGATCCCCATGAAGGGCGTCATCATGCGAGTCCTGTCCAGGCCGCTGATGCTGTTCATGGGGTGGATCCCGGTGACACCAACAGTCATGGGCATTGACACCAAGGGGCCTGGGTGGACACCGGAGGAGGGCACTGGGAGCGGCGGCTCCGACTGTCGATGAGGCTGCGACGGTTCAGGCGGGATATCGTGGTCTTCCTTCCTCTCCTCCTTCACTTTGATTTCACTGGATTTCTTTAGGTTCTCGTACGCGGGTTCAGCCTTTTTCTCAGCCTCCCGGCTCGAGGTGCTGTTGGGTCTGGTGTTCTCCACAACAGGAGGCCGGGTATAGGGCGACGGCACCCTCGACGCCTGCTTAGACTCCTCCGACGGCCTGCTCTCGTGAGTCAGGCTGTCTTTGTCCGAAATATAGTTGTCCTTGACTTTGTGCTCGTCGGTGCCAGCGTCCTTGCGGGATTCGGAGTGTTCCCTGTCCCGCTCTTTGTTCTTCTCTTTCTCCCGGACTTCGGGGTTCAAGTGACCACTCCGGATCTGCTCGGCCGAGCTTCGGCTATGTCCAAGGGAGCTCACGGAATGGAGAGGCGCAGGGGAAGGATGGCTTGAGTGTCTCTTCTCAAGGCTCTCCCTAAACATAGCAAAGAGCAGACAAGCATTGAAGCACTGCAACAGAGTAGTCCACACTGTCGAAACTTTGCATTGTCATCATACATGAAGATAGGGACCAGGAGCCATCCAGATGTGGTCAGAAAGTTTCCCTACTCCTTCTAGAACAGGTCTGCGCAACCAGGCAACTTCCACAAGCCCCAACCAGCTTGTCCAATGGTCTGGGAACTAGTCCAAAGCACCTGGACGACCAAGGGTTATGCAGACATGTTCTAGAAGGCTCCAACTCTTTATCAACCCATCCTTCTACAACAGTGGTCCTCAACCTGTAGGTCTCCAGTTGTTTTGGCCTTCAACTCCCAGAAACCCTATCAGTTGGTGAACTGGCTGGGATTTCTGGGACTTGTAGTCCAAAACATCTGGGATCCTCTCTACAGTCCTCGCTCTACAGTCCTCCATATCAGACAAATGCTTTGAAGCCAAGCATGCAAATCAAGATATGTATGTGGATGACGTGCAGATGGTTCTCACGGCTAATTTATATACAGGCAGTCCCCAAGTTAGACATCCAACATAATACGACTCCTAGTTCAGAATGCGGGCGAGACCACGGGAAGCAAGAGGAAATAAAATATATTTACTTATCCGAAAGCAAGGCAATTACAAAACTAAAAAATGGATGTTTCTGGAGCTCCATACTTCACTCCTCGGTTTCATAGTTTTTAAACTGCCTTGCCTTTGGATAAAGGAAGAAAGACAGGATTAGTCCCAAATGACTCTGCGACTATTACGTGAGGAAAACAAAAATAAAATTTTGGACAACTCAAAAACCAGGGTGAGACTGTTATGTGTTGGCGTCTATTATACAATGAAATATGATACCTTCCTTAGCCGCAAATGACTTTGCAATTATTATACAAGGAAAACAAAAATACTACTTTGGACACACCAAAAATGGGGGGTGGGGCTGTTATGTGTTTTGGCGTCTATTATACAATGAAATGTGGTACCTTCCTTAGTCGCAAATGACTGCGACTATTATACAAGAAAAACAAAAATATTATTTTGGACACACAAAAATGGTGGGTGGGACTGTTATGTGTTGGCGTCTATTATATGATGAAATATGGTACCTTCCTTAGCCCCAAATAACTCTGCGACTATTATGCGAGGAAAACAAAAATATAATTTTCAACACTTCAAAAACAGGGTGGGACCGTTATGTGTTGACTTCTACTTTATGATGAAATATGGTACCTTCCTTAGCCCCAAATGACTCTGCGACTATTATGTGAGGAAAACAAAAATGATTTTCAACACTTCAAAAACGGGGTGGGACTGTTATGTGTTGACTTCTATTATATGATGAAATATGGTACCTTCCTTAGCCCCAAATAACTATGCGACTATTATGCGAGGAAAACAAAAATATAATTTTCAATACTTCAAAAACAGGGTGGGACTGTTATGTGTTGACTTCTATTATATGATCAAATATGGTACCTTCCTTAGCCCCAAATGACTCTGCGACTATTATGTGAGGAAAACAAAAATGATTTTCAACACCTCAAAAACGGGGTGCGACTATTACACGATGGAATATGGTACCTTCCAGATCACAACAGTGCAATGGCAAGGACGGATCTCGAAAGGACCGTCGGGCCGTGTCTCTCGCTCCCCAGGGCTGCCTTCCCCATCCCTCTCATCCAGCGCGTTCTTCCATACCTTTCTTTGTCCTCTTTATTAAGAGAAGAGTCTCCTTTATCTAGATCTCTATCTCGCTCATGAGCTGCCGCAGAGGTACTGCGTTCCAGCTCACCTGGCTTCAGCCAGGGCGGAGGGGTCGGGAACGAAGGAGGAGTTCGGTGCAGACGGTTCCAGGGCTCGTGAGGGTTGCTAAAGCTCTGCATACTGGGGCAATCCTTGTGGCCGAACATAGCGTTGGGTGCTGAAATGGCGAAGTGGGGTGGGGGAAAGTGATAACGCTCAGTTGACGGTACTTACCAATCAAAAGAAATGATTTTAATTTTTTTTAAATGAATACATGTTATGGATCGCTGGAAAAGG
The DNA here is from genome assembly GCF_035594765.1 of Anolis carolinensis. Classification (NCBI taxonomy): domain Eukaryota; kingdom Metazoa; phylum Chordata; class Lepidosauria; order Squamata; family Anolidae; genus Anolis; species Anolis carolinensis. The sequence goes on from NW_026943818.1 coordinate 26,398,265, forward strand.
AAAGGAGATTAATAAATAAGCATTAGCATTGAGCGTCCGGAACAGGAGGAAGGCAACTGACTACAAAAGGACCGTTGTTATTGTGTTGTTGAAGGCTTTCATGGCTGGAATCACTGGGTCGCTGCGAGTTTTCCGGGCTGAATGGCTATATATTCCAGAAGCATTCTCTCCTGACATTTCACCCACATCTATGGCAGGCATCCCCAGAGGTTATGAGGTCTGTCGAAGGCTTTCATGGCCGGGATCACAGGGTTGTTGTATGTTTTCCGGACTGTATGGCCATGTTCTAGAAGTATTCTCTCCTGACGTTTTGCCCACATCTATGGCAGGCATCCTCAGAGGTTGTGAGGTATGGAGAAACTAGGCAAGGAAGGTTTATATACAGTAGAGTCTTACTTATACAACATAAACGGGCAGGCAGAACATTGGATAAGCGAATATGTTGGATAACAAGGAGGGATTAAGGAGAAGCCTATTAAACACAAAATTAAGTTATGATTTTACAAATTAAGCACCAAAACATCATGCTAAAGAACAAATTTGACAGAAAAAGTAGTTCAATATGCAGTAATACTATGTAGTAATTACTGTGTTTACGAATTTAGCACCAAAATATCACGATATATTGAAAACATTGACTACAAAAATGCGTTGGATAATCCAGAATGTTGGATAAGTGAGACTATATCTGTGGAAAGTCCAGGGTGGGGGAAGAACTCTTGTCAGTTGGAGGCCAGCGTGAATGTTGCAGTTAATCACCCTAATTTGCATTGAATAGCTTCATCTACTGGCTACTTTGTTAGCTGCCTCTAGTTCTCATGTCTCAGAGTGTTGCTTTTATTTACTGTTCTGATTTTTGAGGTTTTTTAAATACTAGTAGCCAGATTTTGTTCATTTTCATGGTTTCCTCCTTTCTGTTGAAGTTGTCCACATGCTTGTGAATTTCAGTGGCTTCTCTGTGTAGTCTGACATGATAGTTGTTGGAGTGGTCCAGCATTTCTGTGTTCTCAAATAATATACTGTGTCCAGATTGGTTCATCAGGTTCATCATGCTACGGCTGGTTTCTTTGGTTGAGTTAGTCTGCAGTGCCTTTCATGTTCTTTGACTCGTGTTCTGAGACATGGGAACTAGGGGCAGCTAACAAAGGAGAAAGTAGCCAGTAGATGAAGCCATTCAATGCAAATTAGGGTGATTAACTACAACATTCACACTGGCCTCCAACTGACAAGAGTTCTTCTCCCACCCTGGACTTTCCACAGATATATATATATGTAAACCTTCCTTGCTGAGTTTCTCCATATACCTCACAACCTCTGAGGATGCCTGATATGGATGTGGGTGAAACGTCAGGAGAAAATACTTCTAGAACATGGCCATACAGCCCGGAAAACATACAACAACTCCGTTATGAGGTCTGTGGGAAACTAGGCGAGTGGGATGGGAGAAAGAAGTCTTCTCTGTTGGAGGCAAGTATGAATGTTGCTATTGGACAGCAAGATTAGCACTGCAGCTTCAAAGCCTGGCTGCTCCCTGCCAATGGTAGACAAGAGTTCTTTCTCCCACCCTGGACATTCAAATGACTCTGCGACTATTATGCGAGGAAAACAAAAAATACAATTTTAGACACCTCAAAAACTGGGGTGTGACTGTTACATGGTGGCGTAATTTCCAACAGACCCCACAACCTCTGAGGATGCCTGCCATAGACGTGGGTGAAATGTCAGGAGAGAATGCTTCTGGAACATTGGCCATACAGCCCGGAAAACTCACAGCAAACCAAATTTGTAACACATAGTAATCAGGACAGTGATTACAGGTCTATAATCATGGCGTCTTACAACCAGTAACTATGATAACAACAGGATCTCCAATGGCAGAAAATGACAACAGGAACATAATATTATTATTAATAATAATAGTAATAATAGAAACTTAATTCTGAAAGCCACATTTTATAGGATAGTGGGAAATGAGGCAGACTATGTAAATATCCCAGAGCAGAGATCGACTTAATGAAATACCAAGACAAGACATTTTTCTTGGAACATAATATTAATAATAATAATAATAATAATAATAACAACAGCCTGTGGCGCAGGCTGTTGAGCAACCAGCTGCAACAAATCACTCTGACCAAGAGGTCATGAGTTCGAGGCCAGCTCGGAGCACCGCGTTTGTCTTTGTCTTTGTTCTGTGTTAAGGCATTGAATGTTTGCCTTATTACACATATAATCTGCCCTGAGTCCTCTTCGGGGTGAGAAGGGCGGAATATAAATACTGTAAATAAATAAATAAATAATAGAAACTTAATTCCGAAAGCCACATTTTATAGGTTAGTGGGAAATGAGGCACACTATGTAAATATCCCAAAGTAGGGATCGACTTAATGAAATACCAAGACAAGACATTTTTCTTTAATTCGATTTTTGTGTAATTTTTTTGTTATATTATTGTTTTTATGGGATTTTTAAAGAACTGCTAACACTTCGAAAGGTTCTGGAAAGGTGCTGTAATCACTAGACGGAAATGCTATTATTAATTCTAGTTCCTAATGAGAAACTAAAGGGTTACCTTTCACTCAAGGCATTCCATTGGATCTGCTTTATATAATCTGAGTAAGGGCTGAAAAACCCTGCTTATACTCGAGTATATACGGCATATGCGTTTCCAATTTAATGGCCCAAAAGCCCATTAAAACGACGACAGTATTGAAACGGGTTTCACCACAGACCTGTGCCTTTAAAAATATATATAAATCCGTTGTTCTGAACCAGGCTCATCCTAAACCACAACATTGACAACACTCTCCAAGGAGAGAGGAGTGGAGGAGCCATGGGGAGCGGAACACAATTACAGTGTTCCCCCCGCTACTTTGTAGTTCACTTTTCATGGACTCGCTGTTTTGCGGGGAAACGGGGGTATATTTAAACATTATTTTAATTGTTATGTGGCCACAGGACAGGCAGAGGCTGCAAAAACACCTGGCGGGCCGGATAAATGTTCTCAGGGCCGTAGTTTGAGGACCCCTGCTCTAGATGATAACCTAGAACCGAAGCCCAACCCAGCCAGAGCTGGAGGAAAAAATTACTCACTAACAGCAGGGTTCCCGAGTCCCCCGAAGGCATTGCTGCTCACAGCCGCGAGACTGGTGAACGTGGTGGGCCGATTAAAAGTCTCTGAAACCAAACGGAGAGATGCTAATGGGACAGGCGTTCCCTACGAGTGTGTTGCGGGTTTGTTCTAAGTAACCATTTCTATCGTTTTCAATCCATATTCTGCTTCATGGCCACCCTGATCATATCTTTCCTCCATAATGGAATGCAGGACTGAGAGTATTTTCATTTGGAGTCCCATCCAGGCCCAAACCTATACCGTACTATATCATTTCATGGCCCGAATTGTCAGAAATGTCCCCACACAGGATCGGAGCATCAACACATCTGCTTTATCGGTTAGCACAACTTACCTAAATGGGCAGCCGGGTTGAGAAAGTTGCTGTGGTGGGCTGGGGGCCCGAAATGAGGGCCGGCGGGGTGGGCAGCGCCTACCAAAAAAAATTCAAAAGAGAAAAGGAAAAAAACCAAACAATTAGAACGCCAAAGGAAAGCTCGGAAAACATTTTAAAAAGCATGCGCAGGTCTCTTTGCTAGGCGTCAAAAGGTTAGCAAGAAATTACGGCTCGGCCGTTTGCACACTCACTGGCTGCGGAGAAGAGGGTTGAGGGTCGGGCCAAGTCGTGAGGGTGATGGATCGCTCCAAAGAGGCTCGGACCTGGCGGTCGACTCAGAAATTCGGGTTTGAGACCGAAGTCCAGTTTGTGGGGATCCGACTGCATCTGCTTCTGTAAGTCAGGACAGAACAATATGACTACAGACTTATGGATAATGTTATACTCTGGAGAAGTAGAGCATAAACCAGGGATCCTCAAACCTTTTACGTGGAGGGCCAGTTCACGGTCCCTCAGGCTGTTGGGGGGCTGGACTATGAAATAGTCCAAAATTAGGATTGTTGTTGTTGTGTGCCTTCAAGTCGTTTCAGACTTAGGTCAACCCTAAGTCTAAAGTTTAGGACAGAGGCCAGGTCAAGACCTTGAGGGCCTTAGTTTGGGGACCCCGATCTAGACGATCTCATAAGACCATAGGTAAGAAGAGAAACCTCCAAAGACCATCTAGATGGTCTCATAAGACCATAGATAAGGGACCTCAAAGACCATCTAGATCAGGGGTCCTCATACTTTTAAAGCAGAGGGCCGGTCCACAATCCTTCAGACTGTTGAGGGGCCGAATTATCATTTGGGGAAAAAAACCGAACAAATTCCTATGCACACTGCACATATCTTATTTGTAGTGCAAAACAACAACAATAACAATGAAATAACAATACAATATTTAAAAATGAAAATAATTTTAACTAACATAAACCTATCAGGATTTCAATAGGAAGTGTGGGCCTGCTTCTGGCCAATGAGATAGTCAGGTTAATTGTTGTTGTTGTTGTTGTTGTTGTTGTTGTGTGTCTTCAAGTCATTTCAGACTTTGGGCGAGCCTAAGTCCAAAATTATTTATTTATTCATTTACTACATTTATTTACTACATTTATATCCCACCCTTCTCATCCCAAAGGGGACTCAGAGCAGCTGTATGTACATACAATATATTATATTATTAGCATAGCACAATATTAGCATTATACTATATTGAACTATACCACTATACTGTAATATTATATGTAATATATAACATATAATTAACATTATTATATGATATTATTGTTAGTATTGTATTGTATAAATGATATTATTATTATCAATATTATATGTATATACAATATATTATATTATTAAAACTGATATAAAAATATTATATTATAAATGAGGGCGAGGGCCAGGTAAATTACCTTGGAGGGCCGCATCCGGCCCCCGGGCCTTAGTTTGGGGAACCCTGATCTAGATGATCTCATAAGACCATAGGTAAGAAAAGAGGTCTCCAAAGACCATCTAGATGGTCTCATAAGACCATAGGTAAGCAAAGAGACCTCCAAAGACCATCTAGATGGTCTCATAAGACCATAAATAAGGAAAGGGACCTCAAAGACCATCTAGATGATCTCATATAAGACCATAGGTAAGAAAAGAGGTCTCCAAAGACCATCTAGATGGTCTCATAAGACCATTGGTAAGGAAGGGGACCCTCAAAGGACATATTGATTATCTCATAAGGCCATCAGAAGACCACAGATACGGAAAGGGACCATAGGTAACGAAAGGGGACCCCAAAGGCCATCAAGACAATCTCATAAAACCATAGGTAAGGAAAGGGACCCTCAGAGGCCATCTAGACGGTCTCATAGGGCCATAGGTAAGGAAAGTGACCTTCAAAAGCCATCTAGATGGTCTCATAAGGCCGTAGCTAAGCAAATAGACATTCAAAGACCATCTAGATCTCATGAGACCATAGATAAGCAAAGAGATCTCCAAAGACCAGGCAGACTTAGGCCAACCCCAAGTCTAAAGTTTAGGATAGGGGCCAGGTCAATGACCTTGGAGGGCCGCATCTGGCCCACGGGTCTTAGTTTGGGGACCTCTGGCACAAACCATACTTTTAAAAACTTGTTAAATAAATTACAATCGCATAAACTCACCTTTACTTTTTGCTGATGGTGGTATATCTGCCACGCAATATGGACATGCATAGCGCACCATTTCCCAGGTTTCTATGAAAAAGAAAGTACAACAGATGAAAATGATACATGTAGTTTGACATTAAAATGCTTTGACACTGTTTTATCAATGCTGTTGGAATTTGGGAAAGGCAGAACTGAGGTCAAATAGTGCTTAGCCTTCTTACCCGCAACATGGGCCTGAACGGATCGGTCAACTGCAAAGAAAGAGAGAGGAAAAATAAATGAACATTTCTGCCAATGAAACAATTTCACTGAGATTCCTAGACACGGGAGGGGGACAGAGGAGAGCGGAATGCATCTCAGAACGAATTGCATCCTGCAGAGTCTTATCTTCTCCTGATTATGGACTATGTTAATCTATGGGATTATTGATCCTCGCCCCCTGATTGGAAGCTGTTGTGATTATCATTGATTGTCATTTTTAGTGTAAAATTTTATTTTGTGTAATAATGTGTTGCTATATTGCTATGTACTGTATGTTGTGTGTTATTATTGTAAACCGCCCTGAGTCCCTTTTGGGAGGTAGGGCGGTATATAAATAAAGATTGTTATTATTATTTAATTTAGCTTTAGGAGTGACACAATGGTGGGATTTACCCGTGGATCTTTCTGCAGGAGGGTATGCGGGACGGCTCCAGGTCTGGTCGTGACGTCAATAGCATTCGAACTCTGCATATACAAAACATACAGGTACAAAGAGTAGGTCAGCATTAATAAGCAGGCTTCAATCAGTACTGTTGTTAATTATTCAACTATGACAATTCATTTTATGCAGCTTTGGGACAATGTTGAGTATCTTAGGCTGGGCTATGGCCCAGGCTGGTTAGTAGCCAGCTGCAACAAATCACTCTGACCAAGAGGTCATGAGTTCGAGGGCAGCCCGTGCCTGCGTCTGTCTGCCTCTGTCTCTGTTCTATGCATTGAATGTTTGCCTTATATGTGCAGTGTGATCCGCCCTGAGTCCCCTTCGGGGTGAGAAGGAATATATTTACTGTAAATAAATAAATAAATATCTTAGATCCATTTCAGCTTGGAGCCAAGTTTACCTTGATTTGCCGTTGGTTCAAATCACACAAGCACTTTGGAAAGTTGTGGGCAATCTACACTAATCCAATATCCCAAATGGTGTGCGAATCAGCTTTGGGGTGGCTGCAAGATGCATGGAGCTGATTCGGGTCTACAATATTGGCACCCAACCTGGGGCCCAAAAATTTGATTGCAGCTCTCCCATCTCAGAACAAAAGTTAGGAACCAGGTCTCTGTAATGTACATCATATTGACATATAATACAACAAACAAGCACAAAATATACGCAATATAGCTGCTGTTTACCTTGGGTTGAAATGCTCCTTGGAGTGAGCCAAAAGGACCTGTCGGAGGAATCATAGGAGGGATCCCTGATACAGCCGGAGGGTAGGAGTGGAACAACTATGACAAAAAGGAGGCCAACATTAGTCAAGGACCCCAAACACTCCCCTCTATATCTATTTATATACTAAGGTTGAATGAAAAGTAATGCCTTCACCTTCGTTACTTGGGTTTGGATGGGAGTATTTTAATAAATCACACGCAGAAATAATCCTTAGAATGTGCTCTTTAACTACCACTATTCACTTTTCCACATAATCTCCAGACAATTGGATAAATTTTTGCCAATGATGAAGAAGTTTTCTGAAGCCGTCACAGAAGAAGTCGACACTCTGTTCCCGCAACTGGCGTCTCACAGTCTCCATCGTGCACAGGTCTTCCGATAGCCAAGCAAAGCAATAATGTGACCCACACGTTCTTGTGAAATGCCGATTATGCTTGAAATTTCTCTCTGTGTGATACAACGATCATCCTGAATCAATCTGTCAACCTTTTGCTTGTGAAACTCGGTAGTCCAACTCTTTGTTTGTCATGCAAGTCAGATGTTCCCACCTCAACATCTTTAAACTTACTCGCCCAACGACACACAGGACTCACATCAACACAATCACCCTAAATAGCTTGCATTATCTGATGAATCTCCTTTGGGGCGACACCTTCAATGACTGCACGTTGCATAAGTCGCATTGACCAACCATCTGCGCAGGGTTCCATACTTTGCACTTTAACAACACAACCGTTCAATGCTAAGGCTTCCCGCCAAATGGCACTGTAGAGGAGAGCCTACTGAACAAGCCAGTACCTGCTGCATACCAGGACTGCCATCTGTTGAGGAGTTACGAAGGTGAAGACAATTCTTTTCATTCAACCCTCGTATATGTTTCATAATATCAACAAGAGATGGAGGCAGTTGATTAACTATTGTATATACTCATGTATAAGTCAAGGGCACATTTCACAGGCCAAAATTATGGATTTTTTTTGATATGACCAATGGACAAGTTGACTTAGAGATGGATCAAAAAGTCCAGAAGCTGCTCCATGGCAGAGAGAATGGAGTGGATACTTCTTTTAGGTCCTCCCAGGAATCCTAAGTTCTCGCCTGTAGCCTGATTTTTGACTGAGATTTCTAGACTTAAACATGAGCATATAGCAAGACCGCTTCTAATAAGCTCCTGATGATGCAGTTGTAAAAAATCCTTATGGACTAGTGAAGAATTATAATCAATGAAGGGCAACAGAAAAGCTTATATAGCTATGAAAAGATTTCAGTGAGGCAGGCATATTGAACATTCACGGAAAGTGAGACGACACAACGAACAGGTAACGTGCCTGGAGACAACCGCTCATTCAAGAAAATGAGAGGGATATGATGCAGTATGAGCCAACAAAAGCATAGTTCAACAGAAAGCAGATATCTCTGCAATGCTATATACTGATTATTTTGAATGATAGCAGTTTTCATGAAGGGGGAAGAATTCCTTTCTAGCCTTATCTAAAGTTTATGGTGACAGAAAATATGATATCCTGTATGTGAAGACGACTAAACTATAGCCATACAGTGCTGATAACCTGCGAAGGAGACCCCCATAGGTGCGATTTCACAGAGACCATGCTGAAGAAGCACACAACTCCTGTCCCTTCGTGCAGTATTAAAAATAAATAAGTAGTGTCTCCATTAAATAAATATGATTGATTTAGTACTACACGGTGAGGAAACCTTATTCGAAAAGCTTGGGACCAAAAGTAATTTGGATATTTGAATACCTGTATTTGGATATGCATGCAAAATAAGACAGCTTGGAAATGGGATCCATATAAGCAAAATAATAATAACAAATTAATAATAAATTAATAATAATAATAATAATAATAATAATAATAATAATAATAATAATAATATATGCTTCATATACATTTTTAACAGAGGTAATTTTCTACAATTTTTTAAAACATTGTCAAATCGCATCTCCTTGTATAACTATCTCGGGCACCTCGGTCAGCAGAGGAGGCCCTGCTCTCAGTCCCACCCCCATCACAAGCGCGGCTGGTGGGAACGAGAATGATGGGAACGAGAGAGAGGGCCCTGCTCTCAGTCCCACGCCCGTCACAAGCTTGGCTGGTGGGAACGAGAGTGGTAGAAACAAGAGAGGGATCCCTGCTCTCAGTCCCACCCCCAAAACAAGCTTGGCTGGTGGGAACGAGAGAGGGCCCCCGCTCTCAGTCCCACCCCCGTTACAAGCGCAGCTGGTGGCAACGAGAGTAATGGGAACGAGAGAAGGGGCCCTACTCTCAGTCCCACCCGTCACAAGCGTAGCTGATGGGAACGAGAGTGATGGGAATGAGAGAGGGGCCTGCTCTCAGTCCCACCCCCATCACAAGTGCGGCTGGTGGGAACGAGTGGTAGAAACAAGAGAGGGAGCCCTGCTCTCAGTCCCACCCCCAACACAAGCTTGGCTGGTGGGAACGAGAGAGGGGCCCCTGCTCAGTCCCACCCCCATCACAAGCGCGACTAGTGGGAATGAGAGAGGGGCCCCTGCTCTCAGTCCCACCCCCATCACAAGTGCGGCTGGTGGGAACGAGTGGTAGAAACAAGAGAGGGAGCCCTGCTCTCAGTCCCACCCCCAACACAAGCTTGGCTGTTGGGAATGAGAGAGGGGCTCTGCTCTCAGTCCCACCCCCATCACAAGCTTGGCTGTCGGGAACGAGAGAGGGGCCCCTGCTCTCAATCCCACCCCCATCACAAGCGCGACTAGTGGGAACGAGAGTGGTGGGAATGAGAGAGGGGCCCCTGTTCTCAGTTCCACCCCTGTCACAAGCACGGCTGGTAAGAACAAGAGAGAGGGCCCTGCTCCCGGTCCCATCCCCATCACAAGTGTGGCTGGTGGGAACGAGAATGGTGGGAATGAGAGAAGGAGCCTTCTCCGTGATCGCCCCCCACCTCTGGATCTCCCTCCCTAAAGAAATAAAAATGGCCCCACCCTCCTCTCCTTAAAAGAAATAGTTAAAGACACATCTATGCACCTTAGCATACAGAGAGGAGGAGGACTAATATAACTGCCACCCCATAGCAGCTATGGCCAAGTGAAACTAGAACAAATACTGAACATTTTCAGCAACTTGGTAACTTAAATCAGTCCAGGTATACATTCACTCTGTGCAATAATATTCTTACTGAGTGTCATGTTTACATTTATTATTTTTTCTAATGTGGACATTTTATTATGAGTATGTTATTGTCATGTTATATTTTTGATATTAATGAAGTAACTGTGGCATTGAATGTTTGCCGTTTAGATGTATGTTAACCGCCCTGAGTCCCTCTTGCGAGAGAGGGCTTTCTAGAAATAAAATTTTATTAATATTATTTTATTATTAAAAATTATATTATGACCAGGACAGAGTGAGCTCCTGGGCTTTAGCCCAGCTTCTGCCTACCTAGCGGTTCAAACGCAAAATCAAGAAATTAGCCAAATGCTAAAACCAATGACAGGACTAATGGACATGATAGGAATGAGTGAAACACATGCAAGTGCTTGTTCTGACATTGACTGAGTTGTGATCTTCCCACTGACGAAAAGCAATGGATGCATTTTTTAAAACTCACACTGTGACGGTAGAAAGGGTCAACTTTTGTAGGGTATTTGTCAAACTGCAAAAGGATTAGAACACAAACTCATTATGTTGTAAGATTCAGCAGTGAAGTCTGAAAGCCTGCCTATCTAATGGGGGTCAGAATAATAACAACAACAAAGACAATATCCAAGACAGGAAGGACTGACAGGCAGAAATCATAAAGGGAAAGAGGATCAGGAACAAAGCTTTCAGGATAAATTAAGTTTGGGGTGCACCCTTATTGTAGATTTAATGCAGTTTGACACCACTCCATAAATTCCCATTCTCCACACCCAGATTCAAAGCCTCCCAAAGAACTCTTTCGAGACACGACAAGAACCTTTGCAACAAAAGAGAGTTGTGCTCTACTTATCCTCACATTTCTGCCTGGGGTACGCACCATGGGAGGTGCTGGCGTTGGCATGATGGCAGTGGGCGGGATGGCGTGGGGAAACGGGGTGAAGGTGTGCTGGTGCGTGTGCTGGTGCGTATGCTGGTGCTGGTGCTGATGTTGGTGGAACTCGGTCCTCAGGTAGGGGGGCGGGCCCAGCGAGGCACCACGGTCCGCACTCTGGGAAGCTAGAAACCGGGTGTTCAGTTCCTGGCGGAGAAGGTCTTGCTCTGAAAGGTGAAACAACAATACAGTCCCTTTCATTTCATTCTATTCAACTCCAAGCTTACCACAGTGCAGCTTACTGCCTGACTGTTCCCACTAGCCCGCGTCATTTCGCGACACAGTCATTCAGTTTTACTATCAAACCGAAGGCTAAACCAATCCCAACCAAGGTCTCACCAAAGCAAAATAGAGCAGGACTATGGCTGTCCTTGAACCAGAATTGATTTTGAAATGTTTTCCAAACATTTCACTTTTTAGGTCCACATCATTTCGCGACACAGTCATTCGGTTTTACTATCACACCAAAGGCTAAACCAATCCCAACCAAGGTCTGACCAAAGCAAAATTGAGCGGGACTATGGCTGTCCTTGAACCAGAATCCATTTTGAAATGTTTTCCAAACATTTCACTTTTTAGGTCCACATCATTTCGCGACACAGTCATTCGGTTTTACTATCACACCAAAGGCTAAACCAATCCCAACCAAGGTCTGACCAAAGCAAAATAGAGCGGGACTATGGCTGTCCTTGAACCAGAATCCATTTTGAAATGTTTTCCAGACATTTCACTTTTTAGGCCCGCATCATTTCACAACACAGTCATTCAGTTTTACTACCAAACCGAAGGTTAAACCAATTCCAACCGAAGCAAAATAAAAAGGACTATGGATTTCCTTGAACCAGAACCGATTTGGGTCCTTACCTGAATAAGCGCTCCCAGCAGGATGGCCTGGAACCTGCAGCGTCCCCGATGTCAGAGGAGGAGGAGGGGGCAATGCCGTGGGAGGGGCAAACATATTGGGGTGATGGGAGTGTGTAGGAGGCTGGAGGGTGGGAGCAAATGTATGGAGCGGGCTGTGGTTTGGTAAGGAAAGGGGGAAGGGGGACGCCGAGGAGTGGTGGGCGATATGTGGAGGTGGAAGGGCTGGCGGAGGCGGCTGAGCCTTTGCGGGCGTACTGCTTCTGCTGCTGCTGTTCAGGAAAAACAACGATAATAACGATGTCAGGGGAACACTGAGGACCAGAAATCATGACAGCCTTGAACACCAAGAAGCTTTAAGGTGGGTGACAGTGCAGGAAACTAGGGACTTATTGAGAGGAGGAGCAAATCACCAGCAGCAATAGATCTTTACCAACTGAAAGGTTGGCAGTTTGAGCTTGGGTCGGGGTGAGCACCCGACCTTCAGCCCAGCTCACTGTCCACCTAAGCAGTTCGAAAACAGATATGAGCAGTGAGGAGATAAATTAAGCTCCGCTTCAGTGGGTAGGTATTTTACGACACCATAAAAAGGAAAGACCGGACAATGCCGGTGATCAAAGAGCAGGAGGAAAAGTCTGTAATCAAGGGCTCGTAGTTAGAGGATGGAACAACAGCACCTCCCCGTGGCCGAGATCGAGCACAACCTCTAGGGCGCCGAAGTTGGAAAAATGCCAACATATACCTCTATCTGTTGTCTGTCCTGTATGTCTAATGGCATTGAATGTTTGCTGTGTATATGTTCTGTGATCCGCCCTGAGTCCCCTTTGGGGTGAGAAGGGCGGAATATAAATGCTGTAAACAAATAAATAAATTTTCCCATGCTATATGCCATTTTTGGTTTTCGTTCTGCAATTCAGGTGTTTGGAACATACCAAGCTAATAAGCACATTCCCTTTCTCTTAAATATTAATACAGTAGAGTTCTGGTTATCCGACGTGCTTGCCAGAGGTACAAGACTCTTCCCTTCGGCAAGCACGTGGGACCACACTTTGGAGAAGCCAGGTGCACGTTGCCTACCAACACGCATCCGGCTTCCCTAAACCGGGCGGGCACTGACCAGAGGGATGAGGCTCGTCCCTCCACAACCGCCCACACTTGCCGGTTATCCGACATTCCGCCCGCTCGTTTATGTCGGATAACCGGAACTCTATTGTACCTCTAAGTTTGTAACCCAAGTGGTTCTTTGAAAATATACAAACTAGGAGGAACTGGGCTTAGTGTTCCTTACTAGGAGCATTAGGCAAAAAGGTACTCAACTGGCAACCCAGATGGGACACGGTCTTGAGCCCTGAGCAACTACACCTGACAAGATTCGGCTCTTTGCCGAATCCTTGGGACCCCAGAGCGGCCGCGGATACACCAATGAGGTTCTCACCTCAAACTGTTGAGGCTCAAGCTGCTACTGTTATACGATGACAACTGTTGTGCAAGGCTGCAGGATGGAGGACGCAGCTGGGACGATGGCAGACTCTGATTTGCTGGCTGTCCAGGAGAAAGCGGTCTCAGGGGGTGCTGCGCTTGGGATGGAGGCGCTGAGGGGTGCTGGTCCACCTCAGAGTTCTGAAGCTTCTGGGTTGCTTCAGGCTGCGAAGAATGAGAAGGCTCCGATCGCTGGATCACAGCAGGTTTGGGAGAATGTGTCTCTGACGGCGGTTCCAAATGAGGGGGGATGGAAGGCTGAGAAACCTGAGGGCAAAGATTTTGAGGCACAACCAGGTCAAGCAGTGGATCTTTATCGCTGTCCTGACTCTTCTCTTGACTCCGTTCTAGTCCGGATATTTTGGGGACTGACAACGTCCTGGCATCTTCCTCTTCATTTTCTTTCAGTGAACCAACCCCTAAGTCTGTATCTGGAAACAAGCACAAGCAGATACAAGAAGGGTAAGTATAATGTGGAAAATTACGTATCTATACACATAATAAAAGTGAAAATATGTATGTACGTGTGTGGCTGGGGTGTCCACTGACACAGAGAAGCTCCCACTTCCACAAATAACTATAGCTCTAGCGATACCAACGGCCCTCCCTCCAATGACATTGCAGATTATAGTAAACATGTACAAGAGTCCTACCGAAACACCATACTGTCTACCACCCAAGTGAAGGCTTTCATAAGGGGACAATTTCATCCTATATTTTCTGTTATTACTCCATCACGGACACCCCAGTGTTTCTTATTCTCTCCATTGGTATGGTATTTGCATGACCCCGCCCACTACCTCTCCCATAACCCTTTCCTATTCTTTTCTATGGCACACAGCAAACAGAGAAATTGATCAGCAACTGAATGTACTAGAGAGGTTTGGGGAGAATTCACCATGATTCATAGGAGTTGTAGGGACTGGGATGTATAGTTCACTTGCATCTAAGAGCACTCTGAACTCCAACAACGATGGATTTGGAACTAACTTGGCACAGAACACCCATGACCATGAAAAATTACTGGCAGTTTTTAGAGGGATTTATAGGAGTTGTAGTTCACCTACATCCAGACGCACTGCAAACCCACACAATGATGGATCTGGACCAAACTTGACATGCATATCCGATATGCCCAAATTTGAATACTGGTGGGTTTGGAGGGGAATTGACCTGGATATTTTGGAGTTGTAGGTACTGAACAACCCATCCCCTCAATGGACTGTCACCTTGTCGTGGTGAGGAGGCGTGCGTGTTCCAATGAGCCTGTGGGCACAACCACTGGAGTCATGCACTCCCAGGAGGGGCCACAGGGGAGGATCCAGACCAAGAACAATCCGAAGACCCTAAGACCTCAATGGCGGAGCAGGCGGAGGATAACATGGCACATGTTACAATGGCTGTGTTGTGACTCAGCTGGAACCTCAGATTGACTCTGATGGGGATTATGGGATTCAGGTTCAAAATCAGGTTCAGAATGTCCCTGTTGTAGAAGATGAGGAACAGAGAGTTTTTCCCACAGCAGGGAATGATGTTGATGATACTGAAACTAGCCAGGTGCAAACTGACTCAGAAAAGGAGGACAGTTCTCAGTCTGACAGCAAGCAGACTGATGCTAACGAGCAGGTTGACCTTGATGAAACGGAATCTTTAGATCGAGCTGACCGTTTGGAATTCAGGGTTTATTTATTTATTTATTTACAACATTTATACCCCGCCCTTCTCACCCGAGGGGACTAGGGCTCGAAGGAGTGTGAGAATAGCAAACAAGAAGGAGGTCAGAGGCCAAAGAAATGCTTTCATGCTTGGCAAAGGGTATTAAAGCAGTGTGTTTAGAGATGAACCTTTGTCAAAGCAACTTTCGTTCAGCCAAGAAGCAAGTTTTTGTTTTCCTGGATTATCTTCATGTTATTGGGACTTTGCCATGCTCTAATGGGAGTTTGTTTATTCCTTGCAATTTCTTGGATTATTCACCAAGGCTTTGTTTTGTAACTATCTTTTGGAACTTTACTTTTGTTTTTAAAAGAACTTTTTATCTTCTAATAAACTACAAAAGACTTCAACCTGTGTGCAGTCTGGTATATATAGCAAGGTGAAGCTAGCCTGAGGTGTGGCAGGCTGTGAAGGCGGAAGAAGGCTGCAACAGACTGAGAAGCCACTGTTGTCGTGTCAATCATGCCACTGGCTGGGACCTCACTCTGTGAAGACTGTTTGTTGATCGGCCGTGCACTGACCTCCACACATTAAAAAAAATCACCCACAGGCATATTCCAAGAAAAAATAAAAACAAACCAGCAAAAGTCCCATGGCGATCAGTGAGTGGCGACGGGGGCAGGACTGTGAAATCTGGAAGCCCCTAGTCACAGACTGGCACATGGGTGATGGCTATGGACTCAGTGGTTCTACCTCAAGGTCCGAGGCAGTTGAGTAGTCCGGCAGCTGTATCCATGACTGAGCAGCCCTTTTTAGGATCCGCTCTGCTCACCCCACACGGGGAAGGGTCTAGAAAAGGTGCCCTAAACATAGTTCACCTCTCTTATCCCTGACTAAACATAGTCCACCACCCTGTAGTCAAAAAAGACCTACGGACGCACCCCAAGACCCCACAATTGGAGGAGATGATATACTACTAGTTTGGCGGGAACTAGTCAGAACTAGTTCCTGGAAGATCTCGGAATAAAGGCACGCTCACAAAGGTAAATCCTTGGAAAAAGCTTGCCAAAGGGAATCGAAAGCTAGTTCTGACTAGTTCCCACCAAACTGGTAGTATATCTAGCTGACCCATGTCCCCTCCTACTATCTACTTCTAACGGCTACATTCCATTCCCACAGAACATGCTACATTTCCCAGGTTTCTCCCCAGTCCAGATGGCTCTTATCAGAAGCCAGAGCTCTACTCCCATCCCAACCAAACTGGCATGGAGTCGGCGAAGCAGCTTGTTGTTGTAGCTCGTACGGACACATCCTGACACCATCATCCTCCATCTATGAGGGATCGCCTAAGTAAGTAAGTAACTGGGAATTATAGTTCACCTCCAAACAATGAGTCCTTTTGGTGTTAATGTTGGAAAGTGCTCCCTGGTCAAAAAAAAAAAGGTTGGGAACTACTGTTTTAGAAGAAAGGCCTGGTGAAGAATGAAAACTACACAGTTGCCTGAGTTTCCCTTGCCTAAGAAAACCCTATGAAAATTCATGGATTTGTCGTAAGTCAGCGGGTGACCCGAAGGCACATAACGCTCACACACATTGGGTAGAAATGTTGTTTGTCAAGACGAGGTCTTCCAAAGCCTCCATTTTCTCTTTCAAAGCATGGTCTCCAAGGTGACTAATCCTGCCCTGAGGGCCGCTGTCAGTTTATCACTTGAATTGGATGGAGAAAGCTCCCTTTTCTCTCTCTTCGACATTCAACCCTCTTGGGAGAGACCTCAATGGCTTTGTTTACCAATCCCAAAGGATGTTGCCTTTGGATTAAAATTAAATCCCCAACCCTGTAGAAGGGTAAAACAGATCCATCATAGATTTGTTTGTACATCCTGGATTTAAGCACAATTGAAAACCGAGGCATGTGGCGGCAGCGAGGCAGAAAGGAGCAGAAGGGGAACGGGGAAGGGTATCTCCTGGAAAGGGGAGAACACCCCACATTACAACCTTTTGTTGCTGGCTCCAACTGTCAGCAAGTTAATCCCATCTTCTTACTCCATCATGTCATGACTCGTTAGCTCTCTACTCCTTTGTTTACCCAGATCTGCATTCATTAAGCTCCATGAAGGAGGGGACCGCCCAAAACACACAAGCAAGAAGATAAAATTCACCACAACACGACATAACTATCTGACAATACACTCCAGAAAACATGACGCTGAGAGAAAATGCAAATTCCTGGGAGAAGGACAAGGAATAATAAACATCATTATCCTATAGCCTCTTCAAAAGGTTCTAGAGCTCATGTTGCCTACCACAAAGCATCTATTCAATGCCATCTGTATAGACTTGTTTCTGATTTTCTAAACACAGACTTGGTTGTACCTTGGCTTGAAAAATGAAAATGGCAAAACTATGGTTTAATCCTCCTGTCTTGTATATCCATTATAGAATTCAAGGAGCAGCTTATGTGGTTTCCACCATTCAAGAAGGTGTCCATAGTTTCCACCACATGATTCAAAAAGTCCATGGTGTTTCTATCATAGGATTTGAGGACTCCATTGGGTTTCTAGCAGAGGATTCAAGGAGGAGTCTATTGGGTTTCCACCATAAGATTCAAGGTGTCCATAGCATTTCTATCACAGGATTCAAGGAGAAGTCCATTGGCTTTCCACCATTGGATTCAAGGAGGAGTCCATAGTGTTTACTACCATTAGGTTCAACTAAGTTTCCACCATAAGATTCAAGGAGGAGTCCATTGGGTTTCCACCACAGGATTCAAAGAGGAATTCACTAAATTCAAGGATTCAAGAAGGAGTCCATAGTGCTTCTGCCACTGGATTCAAGGAGGGGTCCACTAAGTTTCCACCATAGGATTCAAGGAGGAGTCTATTGGGTTTCCACCACAGGATTTAAGGAGCCAATCGTATTTCTATCATAGGATTCAAGGAGAAGTCCATTGGCTTTCCACTGTTGGATTCAAGGAGGAGTCCATAGTGTTCACTACCATTGGGTTCAACTGTTTCCACCATAAGATTCAAGGAGGAGTCCATTGGGTTTCCACCACAGGATTCAAGGAGCCCATAGTATATCTATCATAGGATTCAAGGAGGAGTCCATTGGGTTTCCACCACAGGATTCAAGAAGTCCATACTATTTCTATCATAGGATTCAAGGAGGAGTCCATAGGAGTTTTCCAGGAAGTGTTTGAATTATCAATTGAGGCAACTTCCTAATTTCATTAACTTTAGTAAAGCTATACCATCAAGACACTTAATGCCTTGATGGTATAGCTTTACAGCATTATAGCCTTGTATCGGTTGTTGTGTTAGTGTAATTTTAATCCTTGATTTTCTACTATGTTCTTTCAACTTTTAATGGCTGACATCACTGACTGTTCAGCTGCATTTTAAGATTTAATAATAATAATAATAATAATAATAATAATAATAATAATAATACTTTATAACCCACCCTATCTCCCTGAGGGGACTCAAAAACCCTAAGAAACTTATAAAAACCCTTGATTCCCCAGCACAAAATCTGTTGTAGTCTTACACCAAGCTGTCAGAAGCTCATCCTACATTTATTAGGATCTCTGGCACAGTGTGTACAGTAATGAGGACCATATTTTTCTAGACTGTCATTCCAGCATGACAGCCTTAGCTACTCTTCGGAATAAAAAATCCTACTCTAATACATATTAGAAACAAGCAAGACTGTGGCTGTCACTGAACTATCACCCATTTCAGAAATGCAGAACTGACAGGCCGATATCCACAATTACTTAGTACTGAAATATCTTCATATGAACTAGAATCATCCCACCACAATTTTTAAAAAGGTCACTATCTTGGCTCAGGTGGACATCTACACTGACCATTTAATGTGATTTGAAGGCAGCTTAAGAACACATCATTTAAATCAGTGGTTTCCAGCCTGCATGGACCACCAGTGGTCCCCAATAATTAAAATATGGTCCGCGGCCTCACTGTTATTACACTGTTGGAACAAGAGCAATCCACAAAAGGCACGACAACAAGCCTCCTGACTGTTGCTTCTCCTCCTCCCTCTCTGAGTGGAGCCGTTTCCTATCTCCTCTCCCTTATTGCTTTGTCACGGTTGGGATACTGTCATTGCAGGCCCAGAGAGTGACCGGAATCATTTTCATGCCCAGTGGAAATCCCAAAGGCCAAAGCAATGAGGGCGAGGAAAGGGTCACTGTTAAGCGATCCACAAAAGGCATGACAACAAGCCTCCTGACTGTTGCTTCTCCTCCTCCTGACTCTCCGAGTGGAGCCGTTTCCTCCTATCTCCTCTCCCTTATTGCTTTGTCACGCTGGGGATACTGTCATTGCAGGTCCAGAGAGTGACCGGTATCATTTTCGCACCCAGTGGGAATCACAAAGCCCGGAGCAATGAGGGCAACGAAAGGGTCACTGGTGTCTCGCTCTGCTCCTGGCCATTGATATGTCAAGGACAGGATTTCCAAACTCCGGTCCGCGAGCCAGATGTGGCTCTTTAAGATCATCTACGCAGCCTCTGCCCTAAACTTTAGGCTTAGGGTCACTCTGAGTCTGAAACGACTTGAAGGCACACAACAGCAGCAACAACAACAACCTAATTAACCTGACTGTGTTGTCAAAGGCTTTCATGGCCGGAATCACAGGGTGGTTGTGTGTTTTCCGGGCTGTATGGCCATGTTCCAGAAGTATTCTCTCCTGACATTTCGCCCCATATCTATGGCAGGCATCCTCAGAGGTTGTGAGGTATATACTGTCAGGAAATAGTTAAACTGAGACTAAACCACCTCTCGGTCTCAATTCCTCTCGACATTCTGGCAAAACTGCTCAGATGCACGGAACAAAATCCAAACTTCTCAGTTGTCAGCTGAAACAGCGGCTTGAACTTTATTGCAGTTATTTACACAATATTTACACTTCCCATTGAAATATACCTCCCATGCGCAAACACCCATATTTTGAGTTTTGTAAGCCTTGTAAGCTTCCCAACTTGGACAACGGGTAAATATATTTTTCTTCTTTCCTGGGAAGGGTTTTCCCCACTGCAGAAAAGTATATTTATTTTAAATAGACCTCGGATCATGGAAATGTTATTGGGTGCTATTTTGCTCCTCCTCTTTCTCTCATTCCGTTTCCACTCCAATTAACGAACAATTATTTAACATTAACAGTAATTACAGGCACCCGTTAAGCACCTACAGATGTCAACTGTTAGCTTTTGTACCTAATCACTCAATGAAATGGAGAAAGTTCAAAAAACATCAATTAGCCAGGCAATTAGTTTCAGTGAGAAAAGTGCATGTTATCATGTGGGAGCTGATTTGATTTATTTTATTTTGGCAGGAAAAAGGCGCATGGGCTGGCAAGCCTTTGTACACGGTGGGGAGATAAGATAAAGCTAGATTGTGCCTACCGCAGGGCGAGCTTTGAAAAAACTTTGAGATAGTCAAGTTAATATCTCCACTTAACATTGGCAGTCCCATTCCAATGGGGAAAGGTTTGAGGGACAGGACTTTATGACCTAGACCTGTGGAGCCCCAAGAAACGTTCATATATTATCTTATCTATACACATAATAAAAATGAAAATATGTATGTGTGTGGCGGGGGTGTCCACTTACACAGACAAGCTCCCACTTCCACAAACATCTATAACTCCCACTACTCAGGAGACACCAATGGCCTTCTCTGCAATGACATTGCAGGTTATAGCGAGCGCCATAAACATGTCCAAGAGCCCTTCCAATGTCCTCCACAAACATCACACTGCCCACCACCCAAGGCTTTCAGATGGGGACAATTTCACCCTAGATTTTCTGTTTTTCCTCCACCATAGACATCCCAGTGTTTCTGACTCTCCAATGGTGTGGAATTTGCATGACCCCGCCCACTGCCTCTCACATAACCCTTTCCAATTATTTTCAACAAACAGAGGAATTGATAAGCAATTGAACATACTAGAGAGGTTTGGGGAGAATTCAGCATGATTTATAGGAGTTGTAGATACCGGGATGTATAGTTTACCTGCAATCTAAGAGCACTCTCAACTCCACCAAGGATGGAATTTGACCAAACTTGGTACACAGAGCCCCCATGACCAGCAAAAAATACTGGAGGCCTTTAGGGGAAATTCACCTTGATTTGGGGGGAGTTGTAGTTCACCTACATCCAGAGAATACTGTGGACCCAAACACTGATGGATCTGGACCAAACTTGGCACACAAATCTGATATGCCGAAATTTGATTACTGGAGGGGTTTGGAGGGAATTTACCTTCCTTTCTTTCGAATTGTAGTTCACCCACAACCAGGGAAACTGTGGCCTCCATCAATGATGGACCTGGACCAAACTTGACGCACAGAACCACATGACTAACTCAACCTACTGGAGGGGTTTGAGGGGACTGACTCACCATAATGGGAGTTGTAGTTTAGCCTACAGCCAGAGAGCACACTCAACCCCACCTATGATGCATCTGGAGTAAACTTGCTCGACATAACAAACTTTAAGGACTGATGGAGCTTCTGGGAGTTAACCTGGCATGTTGTTCATTATGCATTTTGTACAATTAAAACACTGACTTTTTCAAATAACCCGGGCAACGCCGGATACCCAAGCTAGTATAGAATAAAAAACAGGTAGACTACTACAGCAACCTTAAAAATAAAAGTCTAGAAGTAGTACAGACTCATCACAAAGACAGATTGGGGGTCAGACTAAGCATTACACTGAATAACATTGTGGCTACAGTGTCTAATATTGTCCCGTTGATAAGGAGGTTCAACATTTTCCTCACCCTGAAAAATCATAACAAGAATGGTCTCTGGCCCCACAGAGATAGGAGGCTTAAAAAGAAATCCCACCGACACAAAAAGGGGATTTTCCCTCAGATGGGGCGATTCTGATCATGACTGACAAATGAATGGATAAGCCTCTCCATTCTGCATGCTGCGTTCCCGGGGAGAATTCTAATCCCACCCGTGTCTATAAAGAAAAACAAGACACACATGTAGGATAATGTGCAATTTGGCCTTTGGTCAAGAAGTACGTGTGGAGCAGAAATCAAACATAGAGTCCTACAAGGGTAGCCGTTATTGTACAGTACCTCCACCTTTTTCAGAAACAAGTCACCATCCCCACATTTTTTTATGTACTAAGCTCGATATGCACCTATTAACAAGAACAAGATTTGTTTCTGAGCTCAATTCAAGGCTATCAACTTGATGGGGCCAGGAGACCTGAAAAGATGGCCTCCTCCCATATGATTCTATGCAGGAAACCCCTATTAAAAATGGCTGCCAGTTCCAATGTAGAGGCTTACGCAGGAAGCCCTTATGAAAAATGGCAACACCATTGTTCCTTGAGTCATTCTGAATTCCGCCCAACAGCAAATATTTTGCTATTTCTTAAAATTACACATAGCTGCTCTGTTGTTTTACAGCAACAAATAATCATCATCATCATCATCATCATCATCATCATCATCATCATGGACATTCCACAGTTTTATAAACACCCAATTGCCTAGTTTCCAACAGACTTCACAACCTCTGAGGATGCCTGCCATAGATGTAGGTAAACATCAGGAGAGAATGCTTCTGGAACATGGCCAGACAAAATTACACACAAAGCCAGAACTCTTCTAGAAAGTCTATAAGCAAGCCACAAAAGAGGTTACCTCTCCACAAGAAGAGCTATCCAGTTGCCTCCCAAACTGACAAGAGACATTAGTGCAGCTTGGGAACAGCTGGCTGATGTACACGGAGTGCAAACAAACTGTCTGCAAACAAACGCAAAACATTTAAAAGCCCCAATAGAAACAAAACACTGGGCTGATCAAAGGAGGAAACTGAAACCACAGCACACAGGCTGAAAACTTAATCCAGTCAAACACAGAGCTGTCAGCTGAAAAGACTGCTCTCCACTTATTTATTTAAAATGCATGAGCTTTTGCACTTAACTGTCTGAAATGTTGAGAAGTGTTTATTTCACTTGCAGAGACACCGCACTTGAACTCAATTACGCCACGGAACAGGATCTAGAAGGATATTACAAGCTTGACAAGGTGTCGTGTTTCCAGACAGGATCCTTGCTTCAGACTACAGTATTGTGTGACACTGTACATATTAAATCCCAAGCCTTACACAACACACAACCAAACAGGCAGGGCTCACAGGGAAACCCAGAGTGAGCGACAGCCTTTTTGTGCGTCACGTGCTCCTGAAAAGCGTGGAGGAGGAGCCGTGATCGCCTGCCACGTGGTCCCGTTACAGACGGGAAACCGTGACCACTAGACCTTTGCTGTTACGGCCATCTGACCAAGCCGAAGAAGTCGGATGGGCCGAAAGAAAATGGCTAAAATGAATCCCTGCACAAGCCTACTAACAAACATTTTCCTTATATGTATTCGTTATTTATCTGAATTCCTTTTTGGTGATTTCCCCCCATTTCTTGTACACATTTCTTTCAAATCTTAGCTCAGTTTAAAGTTCTTTGGACATCAATTTTGGTTATTTTACATTTCTCCGGGCTACAGTGCAGCTGGTTATCAGCCAGCTGCAATAAATCACTACTGACCGAGAGGTCATGAGATCGAAGCTCAGGTCTGACTGAGGGGCCGACCATTAAATAGCCTAGCTCGCTGTTGACCTAAGCAGCTCGAAAGACACTTGCATCTGTCGAGAAGGAAATTTAGATACCGTTTTATGCTAACTAATTTACGACACCATAAAAACTTTAGCAGCGTGCGGAAGAAAGAGGAAGTACTCATAAAGGACTCAGTGTCACGAGTGAATGCTGAAGCGGTAGCTCCCCCTGTGGCCGGAATCGAGCATACCCTCACAAAGCTGGAAAATGTTAAATTGCCTCTGTGTCTGTCTAAATATGTCGTATGTCTAATGCATTGAATGTTTGCCATGTACGTTGCATTGCAGTCTGCCCCGAGTCCCCTTCAATTTAACATTTTTCCAGCTTCATGAGGGTATGCTCGATTCTGGCCACGGGGGTGGCCGACGTTTCACCGTCCACTCATAACACCGAGTCCTTGATGGAGTACTTCCTCATTCTTTCAAGACTGATGAGAATAATGATTTGATCAGAGCTGGACAGTCTTATCTTAAATTTGAGCTTTATATAAATGTTCAAAAACATTTAACCTGCTGATGACTCAATTAATGTAATTTAATTGGTATCGCAGCTTATACTGGAGTCAATGTTTTCTCAATTTTTTGTGGTAAAATTAGGTGACTCGGCTTATATTCGGGTCGGCTTATACTCGAGTATATACGGTAAATACTGTAAATAAATAAATAAACAAATTTTCTAAGTTGCTGACACTGTTTGCAATTGTGCCTTCAGTATCTCACTTTGAAGAAACTCCCATCCATCATTAACTGAGCATGGAATCATGCTCAGTATTTCTTTAAATTTCCTGAAGTCCTAGAATATTTGACTTTGTTTCTCCCTTCCTTTGTATCACAAACTCCGGGAGCACATGGTTGGGAAAGGTCATTTTACGGCTTTTTTCTTCAAAATTAAAAAAGAAAACTCATCTTTTTCTTTAATTGTCCTTATACAAAGTCATTATATTTTTCTTTCTTTCCTTTTATTTGGAAGCACCTGGATGAGCACGTGGTCTGAAGAAGGAAACCTCTGGAGGACAAGCAGAAAAAAGCTTCCATTTGGATGGAAATCAGGGGCAAAGGCATAATCCCACCTCAGCTAAAAAGCCGATCTTCAGACAGCTTCCCAAGCAAAGGCGATGAAAGGCCTGTGTTGACTTTAGCTGACACAAAAGAATCCTTAGCCTTTCATGGGAACTAAACCTTGGCCAGGAATGAAACCCAAGCGAGGCCCATTCGCCACTAAACACTCATCCATTTAAACCGATAAAGTCAACAAAGTAAGAATGTGGGTGATGGTGTTTCACCGAAAACAAAAGAGGTTCATGGAAAAGAAAGGGGGAAATGAATGTGTCCCCTCGTTGTCCATGAATACCCATCAATCTGTATCAATTTAACAATGTAATAATATATACCGTATATACTCGAGTATAAGCCGACCTGAATATAAGCCGAGGCACCTAATTTTACCACAAAAACTGGGAAAACATTGACCCCAGTATAAGCCGAGGGTGGTAAATTTCAGAAATAAAAATCCTTACAAGAGCCCGAGAAAGTCCTAATTAGAGGGAGAGGAATAATTGTCTTTAGCCAATTGCTGCCAGTTAGAAGACTAAGCTCTGCCCACTTGGTCTCCTAGCAACCGACTCAGCCCAGGGGACAGGCAGTTAGGCCTCACTTAGGCCTCTTCTACAGATTATCTAATTTGCACTGGATTATATGGCAGTGTAGACTCAAGGCCCTTCCACACAGCTATATAACCCATTTATAATCTTATATTATCTGCTTTATCTTGAGTCCACACTGCCATATAATTCACTTCAGTGTGCATTTTATTCAGGTGTGTAGAAGGGGCCTCATATAATCCAGTTCTAAGCAGATAATATATGATTATAAATATACAGTAGAGTCTCACTTATCCAACATAAACACCCTGGCAGAACATAGGATAACTGAATATGTTGGATAATAAGAAGGGAGTCAGGAAAAGCCTATTAAACATCACGTTCCTTCACAACCCTATCTGCTGCCAAACTGGCATCCTCAGAGATTATGAGATCTGTTTGAAAACAGACAAGTGGGATGTTTATTTCTATCTCAGCAATGATATCCAGGATGGGACAACTCTTATCTGTTTGAGGCGACTGTGAATATTCCCCTTGGCCACCTTGATTACCATTGAATGCCCTACACGTCTATCTTCCACCCTGGTCATTCCACAGATATATAAACCGCACTTCCTTTCGTTACAACACATTTCAAAACCTCTGAGGATGCCTGCCATACACACAGGCGAAACATCAGGAGAGAATACATTTCGAACATGACTAGGCAGACCACAGAACTCAGAGCAATTCAATACAAAGAGAAAAAATAATAATAAAATAAATACAAAAAAACAAATAAAAAACAAAATAATACAATTAAAAAAACATAAATAAAAATATTATCAATTTTTTTTTGTGTCAGGAGCAACCGGAGTTGCTTCTGGAGTGAGAGAATTGGCCGTCTGCAAGGACGTTGCCCAGGAGACGCCCAGATGTTTTGATGTTTTTACCATCCTTGTGGGAGGCTTCTCTCATGTCCCCGCATGGAGCTGGAGCTGATAGAGGGAGCTCATCCACACACTCCCCAGGTGGGATTCGAACCTGGCAGCTTTCAGGTCAGCAACCCAACCTTCAAGTCACTTAGTCCACTACGCCATCTGGGGGCTCCATTATCAAATAATAAAATAAAATACATACAAATAATAAAATAAAATAATAAACACAAATAATAAAAGAATAAAAATAACATAAATACAAATAATACAATAAAAAATAAAAACACTAAAAAATAATTAAAAACACTAAAAAATTAATACAATAAAATACTGTAATAACAGAAAATAACTAAAATTAATACAAGAAAATAATAAAATATAATAAATAAAAAGATAAGTTACAATAAAATTAATTAAAAAAATACAAATAACATCAAATAAAAATTCCACAACAATTTTTAACCAATACCAATACCACATTGCCACAGCAATGCGTGGCCGGGTACAGCTAGTTAGTCCTAAAAGGCCTCTCAGGAGAAGTATAGAGGCTCAGCCCTGTCTCGGGCTCTTGCAAGGAGGCCCTGCCCCTTCCCTAACTTCGCCCTCTGTGTCCTAACAGGCGCCTCAGGAGAGAGATAGATTCTCAGCCCTGTCTTGGGCTCTTGGGAAGAAGCCACGCCCACTCCTCTAGCTCCGCCCCTGTGTCCTAACAGGCGCCTCAGGTGCTCAGCCCTGTCCCCGGCACTTGGGAAGAGGCCCCTCCCCTCCCCTGGCCCCGCCCCCGTGTCTAATAGGTGCCATCACCGCCCCCCTGGATCACTGCAGCGCCCACCAGGGGGTGATAGCGCCCACTTTGGGAATCACTGAGCTAAACTATTAATGGTCGGGAGCTTACTCTGACCAGGGCCGGCTTCGAACTCATGACCTCTCGGTCAGTAGTGATTTACTGCAGCTGGCTACTAACCAGCTGCACCACAGCCCAGTCCATCCAATTCACCCTGGAAAAAGAAAATGAAGGAAAACTGCAATTTCTAGATGTCCTAGTCAACCACAAACGCAATCAATAATTGGGCCCCAACCATCACCCAGGTGAAAAAAGAAGCACAATGAAAGTCCTGGCAGACCGTGCAAACAGAATCTTCTCCAAGGTGAATTGAGCCACCTCAACTGGGCTCTACAGGCCAATGGAGACTCCACCACAGATATCAGAAGAGCTTCAAGGCCAAGAACAAGCCATGAGAGTCAAGACAAAGATCCACCCAGAGGAAAAGTGCCCTTGCCATACATCAAGGGATCCACTGATCACATAGGGAAGCTGAGGAAGAAACACAACCTACAAACTATCTATAGACCCACCAACATTCAGCAAAGGACAAGAGGGATCTTCTCACCTCTGCAGGAGTCTACCATATACCATGCAGCTGTGGACAAGTCTCCACAGGGACCACCAAACGCACAAATCAAGGAACGTGAAAGGCACTGCAGACTAACTCAACCAGAGAAGTCACTGGATGAACCAACACGGACACCACGTATTATTTGAAAACACAGCAATGCTGGAACACTCTAACAACCACCATGTCAGACTACACAGAGAAGCCATTGGCATCTGCCATGGTATTACTTCTGGTCTTTCTGAATGTCTACCATCTCAAAATCCCTAAACCTGCCCTAGACCTATACATGAAGTCAACTTCCACATGAGTATATACAGTAATTCCAAGATTTATGGAGGGCGTGGGGAAGCCTGACTCTTCCTTGCCTTGATATCTCGGATTCTCCAGATTGCACATCCTAATCTCCATATATCGATCCTTGAACGCCGAGGGCATCATTAGTTTGAACAAACAAGGTACAGTAGAGTCTCACTTATCCAAGCCTCACTTATCCAAGTTTCTGGATTATCCAAGCAATTTTTGTAGTCAATGTTTTCAATATATTATGATATTCTGGTGCTAAATTCGTAAATACAGTAATTACAACATAACATGACTGTGTATTGAACTACTTTCTCTGTCAAATTTGTTGTATAACACGATGTTTTGGTGCTTAATGTGTAAAATCATAACCTAATTGGATGTTTAATAGGCTTTTCCTAAAAGATATTAGCTTATCCAAGCTTCTGCCGGCCCGTTTAGCTTGGATAAGTGAGACTCTACTGTATATAACTGGGGAATTTCAGTCTCTTGAATGCAAGCATCACTTCTTGTCATTTTTTAAAAAGTCTAAGTTCCTCTGTGCATGTCAAGACAAATAAATCCATTTAGGTCTTCTTTCTCCCCATCTTTGTTTTAGTTTGAAGTAGGGGAGGGATCCCTCTGTTCAGAACTTCAAAGGGATGTTAATACATCACAGGGCCAGGGCTCCATTATGCAATTAAAAATGGATTGAATTCAATATACATCAAAGTCATTTCAGAAGGAGAACCGTAATTACCTAGAGAATCGCAGGCCTAATGAGTGGGCTTCGCATAGGCCTGGTATATATATATTCCTAAGGCAACAAAGGGAGCTTGGGCGGGAGCAAAGCGGAGCACCACATAAGCACCCTCCTCACTACAAAAATAAGCCAAGAAATAGACACAATGGGAAATAAACCACAACGTTTCAACGTATTTCCCTAGTACTAAATTTAGGTGGGCAGAAGGTACACATAAAGGATTTCTGACTCTAATTTATTTATTTACTACATTTATATCCCGCAGCTTACAAATAATATGTACATACAATAAATTAGATTATCAGCATAGCACAATACTAGCATTACATATTACTATATTGTACTATACCAGTAGACTGTAATATTATTAGTAATGTGAATATTATTTAAATAATTTAATATTATTTAATATTATTTTAATTAATATTATATTGTATATTATTATTATTATATTGTATTACATTACAACATTATGATCAATATGATATGTATATACAATGTATTATATTATTTTATATCTTATATTACCAGCATACCATGTTACTGGGGAGAAGGGCCCACAACTGATGTCACTAGGGACAAGGTGGAACTGTCTTCCTGGCTCCCCTTCTTTGCTCTGGCCTCAGAGCATCAGTTGTTTTCTAACCACATACTTGTTCAGCTGATTCTTTGTTTCCTAAACGCTTGCTAGAGACCAGTAACCAATGGCTCATACAACATCAAACCAGTAGTTTGTCTTTAGGACTCACCATGGATACAACAAACGATCTGTTTTTATTGATCCGCGGCACAATTAGCTGCTTCCCAAATAAATGAACTTAAGACTGAGAGGAAAAGGACTTACGTCAAGGAAGAATTATAGTTCTTTGCTACATATAAGGGACGTGGGATGACTCTTGTGGTTCTCCAAACCTGGCCAAGGTCTGATAAAACCAATCATCGTGTCATCCACGTACCATGGGAGGCCTTGATTCACACAAGGAGCACAAGTGCTTTCCTGAAGGGTCACCAACCATCACCAGGATCCCGCCCACTGCCTCTCCCTTAATCCTTTCCTATTCTTTTCTACAGCACACAACAGAGAAATTGATCAACAACTGAACATACTCGCCTCAATCCCAGTGTTCCTTTCTCTCTCAACCAGTATGGAATTTGCATAATCCTGCCCACTGCCTCTCCCTTAACCCTTTCCTATAATTTTCTATGGCACACAACAAACAGAGGAATTGACCAGCAACTGAACATACTTGCCTCAAACAGACAAGAGTTCTTTCTCTCACCCTGGACAGTCCACATATATATATAAACCTCTGAGGATGCCTTCAATAGAGGTGGGTGAAACATCAGGACAGAATGCTTCTGGAACATGGCCAGACAGCCCTGAAAACTCACCGCAACCCAGTGGTTCCAGCCACTAAAGTCTTCAACAAAACGAGATATCCTTTATTTATTGAAATTATTAATTATTGCTGTGCAAAATACCCAACACCGTTGAGAATACCAAAACAAAACACATTTTGGAGCATCAAACCACTTATGTTTCTCACTGCAAACGTGAAATTTGGGTTGAGATGAACATGGAAGTAGATATTATAGGATATGGGACAAATGCAGACTTACCTTTCTTTGCAGTTGTGTTGAACAACTTTTCAGAACCGGCATCAGAGGCCTAAAAACGGAGAAAGAAAATATATGAGGCCATGGCATAGCCAAGAGAATGACATAAAGGAATATATTACATCTCTAAGAGGAGGCAAAAAAGGATAGGAAGAACAAAAGAGAGAAAAAGGAGGCCAAAATCCAAAATGTCCAGAAGATGGTGCTAGCTCACTGCCTCAGAATATTTAGGCAAGATAGGAAGTTGTGTGGAAAAAAGGCAAGAGAGGAGAAAAAATGGGTATTTCTACAGATTTAATTATTCCATACGCAGAGATTCAGTATGTGCCAAAATCTAAGCAATGATATGAGAGAGATGCCATAATTGTTCTTCATCCAAGGTAACGTCAAGGAGGGATACACAGAATTACTGATTTAAAACAACTCTTTGAACCAGGTTAGATTGAACATGAAGATGTTGAACCTAAAAATATCCCATTGTCAACAATTCCCATGAATCCATAGCAGTTTATTTATTTATAGTATTTATATTCCGCCCTTCTCACCCCGAAGCGGACTCAGGGTGGATCACAGAACATACATATGCAACAAACATTCATACATAGACAAGCCAGACAAGTGTACATGGA
Organism: Anolis carolinensis; assembly: GCF_035594765.1. Classification (NCBI taxonomy): domain Eukaryota; kingdom Metazoa; phylum Chordata; class Lepidosauria; order Squamata; family Anolidae; genus Anolis; species Anolis carolinensis. The sequence continues at coordinate 26,429,236 of NW_026943818.1, forward strand.
TAGAGATACATATAGGCTTTTCCCATCTTCGGCATCTTGGAGGAATGTGCTCGGTTCTGGCCACAAGGGGTGCTATTGCTAAACCTCCCTGGAGAAGAGCTTTGTTCGTAAGCTTCCTCCTTGATCTAATCACCAGCATTTTATGAGTGCCTTAAAATACCTCCCTGTTTTTAAAGCTGTACCTATTTATCTACTCACATTTTCGAACCACTAGATAGGCAGAAGCTGGGCTAAAGGCCAGGAGCTCACCCCGACCCGGGCTTCGAACTGTCAACCTTTCAACTGACAACATTTACTGGTGGATTAACCTGCTGTGCTAAAGCCCAACCCAGTTAAAGTGGTGTCAAAGTGTGTTAATTCCACAATGTAGATTTGCCATTATGAACACACAAAGTTTATCATATCCTACAGATGGGCCCAATTATTTCAGATTTAACTGTGGCTGAAGAAAATAGAATTAAAGCCTTTTACTCTCAATGATATTACTATGCTTCAAAAATAATTATTTCCTTTTAAACGTTTACAATCAAAACAAGTAAAAACAATGTAACACCAGAAGAGGGCTGGATGTATCAATAAGTAAAATAAGGCCTTGCTTAGACCATTACTATCTGGTGCAATAGATATGCAATATGGAATCCTGGGAGTTGTAGTTTGAGGAGGTACCAGCCCTCTTTGGAAGAGAAGGCCTGAGCCTTTGCAAAACTACAACTCCCGCGATTCCAGGACAGTTCAAGTGGGGTCAACTTGCAGTGTAGATGTACCCCGAGAAAAAGAACAAATCCAAAACATATAACCTGGTTCATAATTTAAGATCCCTTGCATATAGTGACAACAAAGCGGAAGCTATAATAATAATGATAATTTTATTTTTGTACCCTGCCTCCATCTCCCTGCAGGGACTCAGGGCGGCTAACATGAGGCCAAGCCCAAATAACCACAATAAAACAAAATAAATAACGTACAACACAAAGCAAAAATGTAAACAGAATAAGTTCTATAATATTGAAAAAAGGTAGTTTGAACGGCATGAAAATAGAGCGAATCAATGTGTGACAACCACGTTGTGCAGCCATTCCAAAATACATTGACGTTAGAACCACAGAACTGTAGAATTATTGCTCAATGCTATATAATCATCACAGTTGTAGATTAGCAAAGCCTTTAAGCCCTCTTTCTCAAAACTACAACTCCCAGGACTCAAGTGGTGTCAAACGCCATTCGTTCTACACTGTAGATGCAGCCATAGGTTCTTGAATAAGATGGTTTTACTTCCAAACTGAGAACCACACTGGGTGTGCCCTTGTAAATAGTGTTTATATGTATTTTGTGTATGTGTGTATATATATACAGACGGACATATATACACACACCTATATATATGCACACATATGTGTATTATACACACACATGTGGAAAAGGTGGTAAGAGAACAGCCCAATGTATAAAACATGTGGACCAAACAAGATTGAAAAAAAATCCAGAAGGCAGATATATTCCAGAGGATATTATTAGGGTTTTGACGTGGTTCTCTAACCTTGCTGATGAAGGCAATGGAAGCTAGCGTTCCACTGTGGGCTTCATCCCACATTGCGGCAGCACAATGGGTTAAACTTTTGTGCTGGCTGAACTGCTGATCTGAAGGTTGGTGGTTCGAATCTGCAAGACGGGGTGAGCTCCCATCTGTCAGCTCTAGCTTGCAAAGACATAAAGAGAAGCCTCCCAACAGGATAGTAACACATCTGGGCATCCCCTGGGCAACGTCTCTGTAGACGGCCAATTCTCTCACACCAGGCGCGACTTGCAGTATGTTCTCAAATCGCTTCTGACACGATAAAAAATTATCTCATTTCCTAAAAAATCTGAACTCGGTGTATGTTGTTTCTCCTCTGACAGATCCATCCGTGGACCAAAAGTTATTTTAACATTTGCACCATTTTAATGTTTGGAATGAACCGACACAATTGCTTTCCACACTCCCACTCATTCCATCTCTAAAGCAAAACAGAAAGGCTTTCTTGAAGAGCAGGAAATTATTAAGAAGCATCTCCATCCGTTTATGTTCTTGGCCACAGCTAATGGAAAAGCCTCGCATGCATATTCAATGACATATTACTTTCAAAATCACAGCCTTGGTTACCAACTATTGCTCATTACCGTCCGAGAAATTCTGAAAAAGGCAAAGAGGACCCAAAGGCAATAGGAAACGTGCTTTGATTCCTTTTTTTAGGGAACAAAACAGAAAATGCCCGATCGTTCGCTAACTAATACATGAACCATAGCAAAATATAAGCAGTTTCCATTACAACGACGAAATGCCAAATTCTGTGTGCTTGCTTAAAAATAAATGCAAATAAGACAGAAGAAAAATATATTGTTGTTCTTGTAAAAGCAAGGAAGGGAAAATGTCAGGAAAACAACAATATCACTTGTAGCATCTATAATATCCAAAACAATAAAAACAGGCAAAGGATGCCGAGTCCCACTCTCAAAAATTGCATGTGTATGGAACAATTCCCAGAAATTAATCTCAAATATTCTAACTGGTCAGGCTTCTTAAACAATAAATGAGCTTGCGTGGCAAGGTTGAATCCAACCTGGGGAGAGCGCGGATGAGGTCCCTCTCTCAGCTCCAACTCCATGCGGGGACATGAGAGAAGCCTCCCATAAGGATGGTGAAAACATCAAAACATCCAGGCAACATCCTTGCAGACGGCCAATTCTCTCACACCAAAAGCGACTTGCAGTTTCTCAAGTCACTCCTGACATGAAAAATAATAATGTTGATTTATTCTGTTTACACTGTGTATTGTGTAATATAATATATTGTATATGCATATAATATTAATATTATAATGTAATACAATATAATAATAACAATATTAATACACTATTCTAATGGTATATTTATATTACAGGTAATATTACTAATAATATTACAATATAGTGCAATAGTACAATATAGCAATATATAATGCTTATATTGTGCTATAAAAATAATATAACATATTGTATGTATATATAACTTGTAAACTGCCCTGAGTCCCCTTCAGGGTGAGAAGGCCGGGATATCAATGTAGCTAAGAAATAAATAAATATTGCATTTTTATGTAATTGACATTTTAATTGTGTTGTTGGGCCTTGCCCCATGTGAGCCACCCCGAGTCAGTCCCCTAGGGGAGATGGAGGCGGAATACAAAAATTATTATTATTATTATTATTAATCCATCCTGTATATTTGCCACTGGGTGACCAAACATGTGCAAACACATATCTGAGATGAAGAAAAACCACTTCAATCTTTCAACACCAACAAAAAAAACCCCACCTCCTAATCGTGGGTGAAGAGGAAACTATTTCTGCCCTCAACCCGTACTTAAAAATATATAAACTTCCAGCTACCAAGCACTCCTTGGACTCAAACGCTAAGAGTCAGCAAAGCTTCGGGCTACATGAACCCGTTCCCTCTCTCTCTCTCTTGCTTTTTACGGAGGAATTTATTGCCATAGAGGGGGATGCATTACGGGAAATATTTCCTGTCCAGACAGAAAGGGTTGGCGCTTTTGTCTCCTGGCGTACGTACGGCGGAGGCCAAGCGCTTGCAAAAACATCGGCTCCGACATGAAAGGCTTTCGGAAAGCGGTATCCATCCCACGAGCCACCTCCTGCCGGAGCAAAGAAGGGGGGCTCCAATCCTCCCCGAACCATAATTAGGGGCCGAGAGGCTGTTTTGCATCAAGGAAATAGGCACCAGCCGGGGAGGGAGACTTTGCCCACTGCAGCCTATTAGTGGGATGCACTATTATCCCAGCAGCACTAGGTGGAAGGGGGGGGAAGGAGGAGGAAAAGAGGGAGGGGGAGAAAGCCAGCTGCTTTTCTATTCATCCCCCCAACCCACAAGCAATCCTTTCCTTCCAACCCATCCTTTTCAACCAGGACAGGGATCCTACAAGGGGCTAGTTGTCTACCTGAACATTACAGGGAAGCAAACACCTCAAAAACAAGCAGTCGCTGCGATTTTGCTATTGCGTCTACAGATGGGCATGCCACACACAAAGGCATATATTTCGCCTGGAGAGTTTCCACCCATATAAACAAACCCATTTCAGGGTTGTTGTGTGTATACCTCACAACCTGCCATAGATGTGGGCGAAACGTCAGGAAAGAATACTTCTGGAACACGGCCATACAGCCTGGAAAACATACAACAACCCTGTGATCCCGGCCATGAAAGTCTTCGACAACAAACCCATTTCAGAAGGATATACAGGGCAGGATGAGATCAGAGTGAAACACAATAATCTGCAACTATCCAGATGCACTCCTGCCAACCTAGCAGTTCCAAGACATGCAAATGTGAGTAGATCGATAGGTACCGCTCCGCCGGGAAGGTAAGGGCGCTCCATGCAGTCATGCCGGCCACATGACCTTGGAGATGTCTATGGACAACGGCGCCTCTTCGTCTTAGAAATGGAGATGAGCACCAACCCCCAGAGTCGGTTTCCCTGGGCTTAACGTCAGGGGAAACCTTTACTATCCAGATGCATTTCCAACAGCCATCACCCAAAACAACAGCGAGACAATGTGGTTGTGAGGTATGGCAACCTCTGAGGATGCCTGCCATAGATGTGGGCGAAATGTCAGGAGAGAGTACTTCTGGAACATGGCCACACAGCCCGAAAGACATACAACAACCCTGTGATCCCGGCCATGAAAGCCTTCGACAACATAATGTGGTCACCCTCAAATACAGGCGCAAATGTCCACTGAAAATTCAAAACAAGCCGCGACGGTTGTACGTACAAGTGAGGATCGTTTTAAACGGCGACGGAATAACAAAACCAGTTGTCGACTATGCCGGTACGCTCAAACCAACATTCGAACCAATAAAAACAAGGGAAATTAGCGAGAGATAATTGGGATTTATGGCAGCCAAGATGACCTGAACAGAACACAATGGAAAACACATGACAGAGCAAGATAGTTCTGGATCCCGGAGACATTGACGGAGACTGACACAAGTTCTCTGGGAGAGAAAACACCACAAAAAGAAACACACGGCACAAAAGGTTGGCCTGGAAGACGGCAGTGAGACCCCTTCACAACAAAGTGGTTGCGGTTAGTGAGCAGAGGAGGAGGGGCGGAGGAGTGCAACGGAGGTGCCATGTTTCATTGTTCCGACGCCACTGCAAACCCAAAGTGCGGAAAGTGGAAGGCCATTCGGAGCACGACCAACTTCGGACAAGACTCGGGACGGATGTCACAGCACCTTGGCTTTGGGAACGGCTTTGGGAACGAGGGAGAAAGTCACTCTCATCAAACTCGGCAGACAAAAGGCTGTGGGCGCCGATGGGTCTCCAAATCTCACCACATCCGTCAGTACGTCCTTGATTATTCCACCGAATCTGGATCCTCGGTCCGACGGCACCCAAGCTATTCCTCCAAAGCAAAGCACGCTTGATAAGGAGCTGCGGCCGTCTTTGGGGTGTCTTTCTTTGGTGTGTCTTCTCTCTGTTTGTTTTGGTCCAGAGGAGCACAGTGCAGGGCGGTCGGGAAAGCATCCATCCCTGCCCCGTTCATCTCTTCTTGGCTTTCTTCGGGGTCTGAAACGCCTGTCTCCCCACAAATGGCCCCACGTCAAACCCAATGCAGCTCATAAAAGGAAACGCTCTCCCAACACACAGATACAGTCCTCTGGAAACAGTCGCCCCGATGCAAAGAACGGGAGTCAATGCAGAATTGTAATGATTACATTTACTTATTCTCCACTCAAAGCAGATTGCAACCCAAATGACTCAATGTAAAAAAATACCTATTATATAAATACATATTAAATATTAAAAATAAATATTAAAACAGAACGGTTAGTATTGGGTTGCGGTGAGTTTTCCGGGCTGTATGGCCATGTTCTGTGTTTCTGGAACATAGCCATACAGCCTGGAAAACTCACAGCAACACAGCGATTCCAGCCATGAAAACCTTCGACAACACAACAGTTATATTTGCTGATTCCTACTTTTCCACCCAGACCCAAAGCAGCTCACAACCAGAAACACAATCCAAAGGCAAAACTTACAAACTATAAAAATCAAAACAGCACTATAATTGTATTTATTTAGTCCCAGTATTCTTTCTCAACTTGACAAACAACCCAAGGAAAAACCAATGCAATATAGAATTAAAATAGGAATATTACTATGATGATGATGTTTATTTACCCCAACTATTCTCTCTCAACTGAGGCTCAAAGAGAATTGCAACCTGGATCCGTGCTGAACTGACAAAATATAGGTTGTGAGTTTTTCAGGCTGTCTGGATTCCAGATGCATTCTATCCTGACATTTCGCCCATATCTATGGCAGAGGGTGTGAGGTCTGTTGGAAACTAGACAAGTGGGGTTTATATGTATCTATGGAATAATGTCCAGGGTGGGAGAAAGAACTCTTGTCTGATGGAGGCAAGTGTGAATGCTTATTGATTAATATTGAATGGCCTTGCAGCTTCAAAGCCTGGCTGCTGCCTATAGCAGGCATCGTCAGAGGTTGTGAGATATGTTGCAAAGTAGGCAAGTGGGGTTTACATATCTGTGGAAATCCGGACAAGAAACAATCAGAGCCAGCTAACACAAAGCAGCCAGGCTTCGAAGCTGCAAGGCCATTCAATGCTGATCAACATTCACACTTGCCTCCAACAGACAAAAGTTCTTTCTCCCGCCCTGGACATTATTCCACAGGTATATTAATTAATTTATTATTTTTATTTATTTATTTGCGGCATTTAGATCCCACCTTTCTCAAGTTTATACGTGTGTACAATGTATTACAGCAGAGTCTCGCTTATCCAATATTCTGGATTATCCGACGCATTTTTGCAGTTAATGTTTTCAATACATCGTGATATTTTGGTGCTAAATTAGTAAATACAGTAATTACAACATAACATTACTGCGTATTGAATTACTTTTTCTGTCAAATTTGTTGTCTAACATGATGTTTTGGTGCTTCATTTGTAAAATCATAATCTAACTTGATGTTTAATAGGCTTATTATCCAACATATTGGCTTATTCAGCATTCTGCCAGCCCGTCTATGTTGAATAAGTGAGACTCTACTGTATATTAATAGTATAGCACAATATAGGCATATTAACCCCACTTGCCTAGTTTCCAACAAACCTCACAACCTCTGAGGATGCCTGCCATAGATGTGAGCAAAACGTCAGGAGAGAATGCTTCTGGGAGATGACTATACAACCCGGAAAACTCACACCAACCCAGGGATTCCACAGTGAGAAAATATAAACCTTAAAAATAATGAATATGGACAAATTAACATACCTGCTAAAGAATAGCCAAGGCCGTCCAAGAAAGGAAACCGACTGAGAATTGGTTAAAAATTACTTAAAAGAGGAAAAAATGAGAATTATCATATGAGATCCAAGTATGCAAAACTAAAAACTGAGCCTTACAATAGCAGAATAGGAGCGGACCGAGCTAGAATAAATCTGAGAAGTTATGAAGAAAAAAAAGAACCTTAAAGTCACCGTGCAATAGATGGAAGTCGATTTGAGTGTTATTTCTTTTGGTTTCTCTTCTTCTTTTGTCTTTTTTTCCCTCTTCTTTTCCTTTTCTCTCTCTCTCTCTCTTTTTCACATTTTCAACCCTGCTCTCAATTTTGCATTTTACTTTATTATATGTCCATGTCTAGGTCATTGTTGATTTGAAAAAAAACTTGAATAAAAATGTATTTTGGAGAAGAAAAAACAATACCAAAGACATTAAAGTCAGAAATATTATATTGATTGACTGGGATCCAAGCTCAGAGGCGAACCAAAGTGAACACCAGAATTAGAATCAAGGATGGAAACAACACCAAACATGTAAACATGAGGGAAAAACAACTCAAAATTGCTTCTGAGCACTAAAGGTGGAGGCTAGGGGGCTCTAAAGGACATCCAGTCCAACTCCAGAAATGGAAGGCAGCATCCAAGCCCTCCCGACAGATGGCCAGAGGGACTGAGCTTCGAAATGGCCCAACGGTCTGATTACCTGAGGGCCAAGCTGCCCTTAGTCCCAAAAGCGGCGGCGAGGTATTCCTTCCGCCATGAGGAGAGGCTCCCTTCGCCGGAGAAAGGCCTCCATGGTGCCAAGGCCTTCTCTCCGGCCCTCAGGTGAACTCCATGGGCGTCCCTCACAATCCCGAGCCGAGGCCTGGGCCTGAGCCGGAAACAACCGCGAGCAAATCTCCACACGACTCTCCCTCAGCTCCGCCGCCGCCTTCTGACGCGCCTCAGCCAGCCAGCAGGCGTTCCCGCGCTTAGGCCCGCCCCCTCTCCCTCGCTCGGCCAATCACACGCCGCGGCTCGCAAAAGCGCCTCCTTTTCAGCAACGCCCCTCCCGACGCTGACCAGTCGGCTTCTCCCGAGGCCCCGCCCACGCCCTTCAGTCAGCCCGAGATGGCCCCGCCCCCACGGAGCCAGGCAACCAATCAGCGGCGCTTCTGAGTCCAACCACGCCCCCTCCACTCCTTTGTAAACAACAGCAAGCCAGGGGGAATTTTATAGTAGAGTCTCACTTATCCAACACTCGCTTATCCAACGTTCTGGATTATCCAACGCATTTTTGTAGTCAATGTTTTCAATACATCGTGATATTTTGGTGCTAAATTCATAAATACAGTAATTACTACATTGCATTACTGCATATTGAACTACTTTTTCTGTCAAATTTGTTGCATAACATGATGTTTTGGTGCTTCATTTGTAAAATCATAACCTAATTTGATGTTTAATAAGTTTTTCCTTAATCCCTCGTTATTATCCAACATATTCGCACATGATGTTTTGGTACTTCATTTGTAAAATCATAACCTAATTTGATGTTTAATAAGTTTTTCCTTAATCCCTCCTTATTATCCAACATATTCGCTTATCCAACATTCTGCCGGCCGTTTAGCTTGGATAAGAGAGACTCTATCTATCTATATATAAAAGAGTGATGGCATCATGGCGACCCACAAAACAACAAAACTACATACCCCACAACCTCGAAATTTGACAACACAACCCATCATCCACGCCTCTAGGTTGATACAACAAAAAGAAAAGAAAAATAAAGTCCTAATTAGAGAGAGAGGAATAATTGCTTTTATCCAATTGCTGCCAGTTAGAAGGCTAAGCTCCTCCAACTTGGTCTCCTAGCAACCCAATAAAAAATAATAAAAAACACTAAAAAATTAATACAATAAAATACTATAATAACAGAAAATAACTAAAAATAATACAAGAAAATAACAAAATATAATAAATAAAAATATAACTTACAATAAAATTAATAAAAAATGCAAATAACGTCAAATAAAAATTACATAACAATTTTTAACCAATACCACCACTTTGCCACAGCAACGCGTGGCCGGGCACAGCTAGTTGTATATAAAAGAGTGATGGAATCCCGGCGATCGGCAAAACAACAAAACTAAACCCTCCACAAGCTCGAAAATTGACAACACAACCCATCATCCACGCCTCTAGGTTGATACAACAAAAAGAAAAGAAAAATAAAGTCCTAATTAGAGGGAGAGGAATAATTGTTTTTATCCAATTGCTGCCAGTTAGAAGGCTAAGCTCCACCCAATTGGTCTCCTAGCAACCCACTCAGCCCAGGGGACAGGCAGAGTTAGGCCTCACTTGGGCCTCTTCCACACTGCCTATAAAATACAGATTATCAGATTTTAACTGGATTAGATGGCAGTGTAGACTCAAGGCCCTTCCACACAGGTATATAACCCTATATATAAGGTATATAATATAAAATCTTATATTATCTTATATTATCTGCTTTAACTGGATTATCTGGACTCCACACCTTTACCCTTTACCTTAGCTACCACCAATTCCTCAATACTTTATTTCCCATACCACCATACTTCGCCACAGCAACGCGTGGCCGGGCACAGTTAGTACAATAATATTATTAGCAGAGCACAATATTAGCATTGTACTGTATTACATTACAATATTATGATCAATATTATATGTATATACAATATATTATATTATTAGCATTGTATATTACTATATTGTACTAGACCACTATATTATATTATTAATATTGCCATTGTATATCACTATATTGTACTAGACCACTATACTGCAATATTGTTAGTAATATTGCATTTAATATATAACATGGAATTAATATTATTACATTGTATTATTAGTACCGTAGAGTCTCACTTATCCAACGTAAACAGGCCAGCAGAACGTTGGATAAGCGAATATGTTGGATAATAAGGAGAGATTAAGGAAAAGCCTATTAAATATTAAAATAAGTTATGATTTTACAAATTAAGCACCAAAACATCATGTTATACAACAAATTTGACAGAAAAAGTAGTTCACTACATAGTAATGCTATGTAGTAATTACTGTATTTACGAATTTAGCACCAAAATATCACGATGTATTGAAAACATTGACTACAAAAATGCGTTGGATAATCCAGAACGTTGGATAAGTGAGTGTTGGATAAGTGAGATTCTACTGTAGTATTATATTGTATTACATTACAATATTATGATCAATATTATATGTATATACAACATATTATAATATTAGCATTGTACAGTAGAGTCTCACGTTCTGGATTATCCAACGCATTTTTGTAGTCAAAGTTTTCAATACATCATGATATTTTGGTGCTAAATTCATAAATACAGTAATTACTACATTGCATTACTGCGTATTGAACTACTTTTTCTCTCAAATTTGTTGTCTAACATGATGTTTTGGTGCTTCATTTGTAAAATCATAACCAAATTTGATGTTTAATAAGTTTTTCCTTAATCCCTCCTTATTATCCAACATATTCGCTTATCCAACATTCTGCCGGCCCGTTTATATTGGATAAATGAGACTCTACTGTATATTGTATTACATTATAATATTTTCAATATTATCTGTATATACAATGTATGGTATTATTATTTATTTATATTGTATGTTATATACAATATTATATATTACAATATTGTACTACTGTATACCACTATACTGTAATATTAGTAATATATTACAAGATGTAGTACAATATGGTAATTTATTGCCAGTATTGTGCTATGCTAATAATATAATATTGTATGTAAATTTAATTTGTAAGCTGCTCTGAGTCCCATTTGGGGTGAGAAGGGCAGGATATAAATGTATTAAATAAATAAATAAATATTATTAGTATCATATTGTATTACATTATAATATTACTAGCTGTGCCCGGCCACGCGTTGCTGTGGCGAAGTATGGTGGTATGGGAAATAAAGTACAGTAGAGTCTCACTTATCCAAGCTAAACGGACCGGCAGAAGCTTGGATAAGCGAATATCTTGGATAATAAGGAGGGATTAAAGAAAAGCCTGTTAAACATCAAATTAGGTTATGATTTTACAAATTAAACACCAAAACATCATGTTATATATCAAATTTGACAGAAAAAGCCGTTCAATACACAGTAAAGTTATGTTGTAATTACTGTATTTACGAATTTAGCACCAAAATATCACGATATATTGGAAACATAGACTACAAAAATGGCTTGGATAATCCAGAAACTTGGATAAGCGAGGCTTGGATAAGTGAGACTCTACTGTATTGAGGAATTGGTGGTAGTTAAGGTAAAGGGTAAAGGCTTTTTCCTGACATTCAGTCCAGTCATGTCTGACTCTGGGGGTTGGGGCTCATTTCCATTTCTAAGCCGAAGAGCTGGCGTTGTCCGTAGACTCCTCCAAGGCCATGTGGCCGGAATGAATGCATGGAAACAATCAGGGCCAGCTAACAATCAGGGCCAGCTAACATGGAAACAATCAAGGATGTTAAAATCTGATAATCTGTTGAAGAGGGTAAGTGAGGCCTAACTGTGCCTGTCCCCTGGGCTGAGTAGGTTGCTAGGAGACCAAGTGGGCGGAGCTTAGCCTTCAAACTGGCAGCAATTGGATAAAAACTATTCTTCCTCTCCCTGTAATTAGGACTTTATTTTTCTTTTCTTTTTGTTGTATCAACCTAGAGCCGTGGATGATGGGTTGTGTTGTCAAATTTCGAGGTTGGGGGCCTGTAGTTTTGTTGTTTTGTCCGCTGCCCTGATGCCATCACTCTTTTATATATATAGATCAGCTCTTTGATTGTAGACGAACTATAAATCCCAGCAGCTACAACTCCCAAATGCCAAGGTCTATTTTCCCCAAACTCCACTGGTGTTCACCTTTAGGCATATTGAGTATTCATGCCAAGTTTGGTCCAGATCCATCACTGTTTACATCCACAATGCTCTCTGGATGTAGGTGAACTACAACTCCCAAACTCAAGGTCAATGCCTACCAAACCCTTCCAGTATTTGCTGTTGGTCATGGGGGTGCTGTGTTCCAAGTTTTTCCAAGGCGGAGTACAGAATGCTCTTTGATTGTAGGTGAACTATAAATCCCAGCAACTACAACTCCCAAATGACAAAATCATTCCCTCCTGGTTGAGGCTCGATAGGTAATAATCCTCCCTCCCTCTTTCTTTGGTTCTTTCTTTCACTTTGACAAATATGCATAGTTCTCTCCCACCCCCTTTTTTTTCTTCTTAAGGGCCATGACTGACAGATTAATATATGTCTAGCTAGGTGTCTTCGAAATCCAAAGGAAGGTGCTGTCAGAACGGCTTGTCAAAAAATGAGATTAGGCGCACTTGTCATTTCCCAGATAAGGTTGCATTTAATGAGCACAAAAAGCCTCCTTGTGAAAAAAAAAATAAGGGGGAGACGGGATCGAAAGAAGTGCGATTTCCCCCCCCCCTCCCTCCCTCCTTTCCTTCCTGCTGTCACTCAAATGCTTTCTCATGCACAGGTTGCATCTGTCAAGTAGGAAATGTAGGTACCGCTTTATGCGGGGAGGCTAATTTAATTAATTTAAGACACAACAATAATAATAATGAGCCAGCTGCAATAAATCACTACCAGCCCGGGTCAGAGTAAGCTCCCGACCATTAATAGTCTAGCTTGCTGTTGACCTATGCAGCCCGAAAGACAGTTGCATCTGTTGAGTAGGAAATGTAGGTACCGCTTTATGCGGGGAGGCTAATTTAATTAATTTACGACACAACAATAATAATAATGAGCCAGCTGCAATAAATCACTACCAGCCCGGGTCAGAATAAGCTCCCGATCATTAATAATCTAGCTTGCTGTTGACCTAAGCAGGCCAAAAGACAGTTGCATCTGTTGAGTAGGAAATTTGGGTACCGCTTTATGCGGGGAGGCTAATTTAACTAATTCACGACACAACAATAATAATAATGAGCCAGCTGCAATAAATCACTACCAGCCCGGGTCAGAGTAAGCTCCCGACCATTAATAGTCTAGCTTGCTGTTGACCTATGCAGCCCGAAAGACAGTTGCATCTGTCGAATAGGAAATGTAGGTACTGCTTTATGTGGGGAGGCTAATTTAACGAAATTACAACACCAAAATAATAATACTACTAATAATAATAATAACAATGATGATGATGATGGACCAGGCAGTGGCGCAGCTGGTTAGTGGCCAGCTACAATAAATCACTACCAGCACGGGTCGGAGTAAGCTCCCGACCATTAATAATCTAGCTTGCTGTTGACCTAAGCAGTCTGAAAGATAGTTGTATCTGTGAAGTAGGAAATTTAGGTACCGCTATGTGCAGGGAGGCTAATTTAACAAAATTACAACACCATGATAATAATAATAATAATAATAATAATAATAATAATAATAATAATAATAATAACAACAACAACAACAACAACAACAACGATGATGATGATGGACCATGCTGTGGAGCAGCTGGTTAGTGGCCAGCAGCAATTAATCACTACCAGCACAGGTCGGAGTAAGCTCCCAACCATTAATAATCTAGCTTGCTGTTGACCTAAGCAGGCCGAAAGACAGTTGCATCTGTTGAGTAGGAAATTTGGGTACCACTTTATGCGGGGAGGCTAATTTAACTAATTTACACCACCATAAAACCTTCCAGCAGCAAGAATGAGGAAGTACTCCATTAAGGACTCGGTGTCACAAGTGGATGGTGAAGCGGGAGATCCCCCTGCGGCCGGAATCGAGCATACGTTCATGAAGCTGGAAAATGTTAAATTGCCTCTGTGTCTGTCTATATATGTCGTATGTCTAATGGCATTGAATGTTTGCCATGCATATGTGTGTTGTGATCCGCCCTGAGTCCCTTTGGGGATGAGAAAGAAGGGCGGGATATAAATACTTTAAACAAATAAATACTGTAAATAAATTTAAAAAAAACAAGTCCGGGAAAGAGCAACAAGAAGCCCACAATATGGTTCAGATTTGTTGGAATCTCTGTGTCTTTGTTTCCATTTGAAATATTCCCCCAACCATCACAAAATTGCTTGCAGAGCAATTGCTTTGCTGTTTGCCTAAATCTGTGTTAAATGCAAATTCATGCTCGCTTTCTTTGAACCAGCAGTTTATGGGCCTCTGCTTAAAACTGCAATCTGTTCTGGATAAAAGGCAGGGATTACAAGGTTTTTCTAGTTTTGCAAAGGCGGCAGAAAAAAAAACCCAAAGTAATGGAAAAGAGAGAGGAAGAGAGGAACGGAGGAAACGGGATTGGCATTAGGACTCTGCTACTCAACGCTGAAAAGGGCAGGGAGGGGATTTGATAATATATTCAAAAGTTATCCAGTGAGTTGAATATGTCTGGTGCGGTCAGTTTTGTTTTGTCCTCCAGTTTGATCCTGCAGGATTCGAAGCTTCTCATGAGCATTAACAGGCAGAAGCACACAGGACTTGCAATGTGTACTCATATATAAGTCAACCTCATGTATACGCTGGCCAACATTTCTAGACGTATATACATGAGTAGATAGAGGAAAGTGGGCTAGCTACACAGCCACCTTTGTAGAAAGTGTGTTAGTTACACATCCACTTTTGAAGAAAGGGGGCTAATTACACATCCACCTTTGAGGAAAGTGGGCTAGCTACGCATCCACCTTTGAGGAAAGGGGGCTAGCTACGCATTCACCTTTGAGGAAAGTGGGCTAGCTACGCATCCACCTTTGAGGAAAGGGGGCTAGCTACGCATTCACCTTTGAGGAAAGTGGGCTAGCTATGCATTCACCTTTGAGGAAAGTGGGCTAGCTACACACCCACCTTTGAGGAAAGTGGGCTAGCTACGCATTCACCTTTGAGGAAAGTGGGCTAGCTACACATTCACCTTTGAGGAAAGTGGGCTAGCTACGCATCCACCTTTGAGGAAAGGGGGCTAGCTACGCATCCACCTTTGAGGAAAGTGGGCTAGCTACACCTTCACCTTTGAGGAAAGTAGGCTAGCTACACATCCACCTTTGAGGATAGTGGGCTATTTACACATCCACCTTTGAGGAAAGGGTGTACTACGCATCCACCTTTGAAGAAAGGGGAAAAGCTACACATCCACCTTTGAGGAAAGGGGGCTAGCTACGCATCCACCTTTGAGGAAAGTGAGCTAGCTATGCATTCACATTTGAAGAAAATGGGCTAGCTACACACCCACCTTTGAGGAAAGTAGGCTAGCTACACATCCACCTTTGAGGATAGTGGGCTATTTACACATCCACCTTTGAGGAAAGGGTGTACTACGCATCCACCTTTGAAGAAAGGGGAAAAGCTACACATCCACCTTTGAGGAAAGTTGGCTAGTTACACATTCAACTTTGAGAAAAGGGTGTACTACGCATCCACCTTTGAAGAAAGGGGGAAAGCTACACCTTCACCTTTGAGGAAAGTGAGCTAGCTACGCATCCACCTTTGAGGAAAGTGGGCTACCTACACATTCACCTTTGAGGAAAGTGGGCTAGCTATGCATTCACATTTGAAGAAAGTGGGCTAGCTACACACCCACCTTTGAGGAAAGTAGGCTAGCTACACATCCACCTTTGAGGAAAGGGTGTACTACGCATCCACCTTTGAAGAAAGGGGAATAGCTACACATCCACCTTTGAGGAAAGGGTGTACTACGCATCCACCTTTGAAGAAAGGGGAATAGCTACACATCCACCTTTGAGGAAAGGGTGTACTACGCATCCACCTTTGAAGAAAGGGGAAAAGCTACACATCCACCTTTGAGGAAAGTTGGCTAGTTACACATTCAACTTTGAGAAAAGGGTGTACTACGCATCCACCTTTGAAGAAAGGGGGAAAGCTACACCTTCACCTTTGAGGAAAGTGAGCTAGCTACGCATCCACCTTTGAGGAAAGTGGGCTACCTACACATTCACCTTTGAGGAAAGTGGGCTAGCTATGCATTCACATTTGAAGAAAGTGGGCTAGCTACACACCCACCTTTGAGGAAAGTAGGCTAGCTACACATCCACCTTTGAGGAAAGGGTGTACTACGCATCCACCTTTGAAGAAAGGGGAATAGCTACACATACACCTTTGAGGAAAGGGTGTACTACGCATCCACCTTTGAAGAAAGGGGGAAAGCTACACCTTCACCTTTGAGGAAAGGGGGCTAGCTACGCATCCACCTTTGAGGAAAGTGGGCTAGCTACACATCCACCTTTGAGGAAAGTGAGCTAGCTACGTATTCACCTTTGAAGAAAATAGGCTAGCTACACATCCAACTTTGAGAAAAGGGTGTACTATGAATCTACCTTTGAAGAAAGGGGGAAAGCTACACATCCGCATTTGAGGAAAGGGGGCTAGCTACACATCCTCCTTTGAGGAATCCAGGTTTTCTTTCATTTCTAGGTGAAGTAAGGAAGGAAACGAAGTTGAGTTTGTGAGTAGCGGTGCAAGCTGTCAGAAAAGGAAGGTGAATGAATTCAAACAACAACAAAAGTGGTGACACGGCTCTGTCCCATTTTCTTTTCAATTCTTTCCCTTTTTTCTGGCAATGTTCACGCAATTAAAATATGCATCAACGGATGCCTATTCATTTTCACAGTGGAACACCTAAGGCTTAAAGCGCAAGCTCATCCGATAACATTACATTAACATAATCAATTTAATTACATGGACTATTATAGCAAACCGGCTATCGTACTAAAGAACATGCCTTTAAATACTGCCCCAAAGAGTATATGTTTGTGCATTGCCTTGCACTGCACCACAACAACACATTAATGTCAATTTTCCTATTCTGAAATTCATTTCCTTGGTTTTGGACACATTTTCCAATCTGTTAAGAAGAATGTATGACTGGTGTAGCCCGGTGGTTCCCAACGAGTAGTCCGTGGACCACCAGTAGTCCCCAAGAACTAAAATATGGTTCACGGCCTCAACATTACTACACTGTTGCCCCAAAACATCTGTCAGTATCCACAGGAGGCAATATTCAGTCTGTGTGCCAAGTCTGGTCCAGATCTGTCATTGGCTGGGTTCAACGGTCTTTGGATGCAGGTGAACTACAACTCCCAAAAGCAAGGCCCATTCCCACAAACTCCTGCAGTATGTTCAGTTGGTCATGAGGCTTCTCTGCGCAAAGTTTGGCCCCAGTCCATTGTCGGTGGGGGTCACTGTTTCTTGGGATACAGGTGAACTATAACTCCCTTTCCCCCAAACTTGTCCAATATGTTGTATTGTTTATGGGGGCTCTTTGTGCCAAGTTTGATCCTGGTCCATCATCGGTGGGGTTCGATTACAGGTGAACTATAAATCCCAGTACCGACTACTCCCAAATGTCCAGGCCAATTCCCCTCCAAACCCACCAGGTATTGAAATCTGGGCATATCGGGGATGCATGGCAAGTTTGGCCCAGAGCCATCATTGTTTGGGTTCATAGTGTTCTGGGTGTAGGTGAACTACAACTCCTATAAATTCCCCAGTAGGAGTCACAATGCTATGACTTGATGCAGGGTAAACTACAACTTCAATCCCCCAAACTCCTCCAATAAGTTTAGTTGTTGCTCAGTTCTGCTGTGTTTGTTATGCAGACAGATTTGAAATGGAAGGGCAGTGGGCGGGGTCATGCAAATTCCACATCGATGGAGAACCCTGGGAATGCCTGCCTGTGGTGGAAAAAGCAAAGTCTAGGATGAAATGGTCCCCAAATGAATACATTCCTTGGGTGGTGAGTCGTAGTGTTTGGGAAGAACATTGGCAGGGGTTGGGCTGCATGTTCATGGCGCTCACTGTAACCAAAATGTCAGTGGAAAAGAGTGACTTGGTGGCTCCTCAGCACTGGGAACTGGAGCCTGTTTGTAGAGGCCGGAGGGTGTCTGTGTGAGCAGACACCCGTGCCACATACACACATACGGGTTTTCACTTTTATTATGGACTAGCTTGGGGACCCAGCAGTGCCTGGGTTATTTGAAAAGGGCATTTGACAGTTGGGTTATTTGTCGGCTCAGTTCAGGGCTCTCTGCATAAGGCTGAACTACAACTCCCAGATGCTAAGGTCAATCACGCCCAAACCAGACTTGTATGCACAGTGGGTCATGTTAGGTCTGTGTGCCAAGTTTGGTACAGACCTGACATCAGCTGCATTCAGTGCTCTGTAGATAAGGGTAAACTACAACTCCCAATATTAAGGTCAATTCCCACACAGATCCATTGTCAATGGATCTGTGTCTTGATGCAGGGTGAATTACAACTTCCATCTTGTGAAGTCAGTCCCCCAAACGTCTCCAGTCTGTTCAGTTGCTGATCAATTCCTCTGTTTGCAGAGTGCCATAGGAAAGGGTAGGAAAGGGTTAAGGGAGAGGCCGTGGGTAGGGTCATGCAAATTTCACACCAATGGAGAGAGAAAGGAACCCTGGGATGCTTGCCTGTAGTGGAGGAAGCATGTCAAATCTAGGATGAAATGGTCCCCGAACGAAAGCATTCCTTGGATGGCGGGCCATACTGTTTGGGGAGGACATTGGCTAGGTTTCAGTTACATCTTCATGGCGCTCGCTGTAACCTGCAATGTCAACGGAAGGAGTGCTTTGGAAGCTTCTCAGTACTTGGAACTATAGTTGTTTGTGGAGGTGGGAGGTTGTCTGTGTAAGTGGATACCTCCACCACATACACACATACACATTTTCACTTTTATTATGTGTATAGATTTAGATATAGATATAGATAGATATAATGTGCACAATTAGGACTGAGTAAACAACAAAACCACTGGTTCCAGTACTTGAAACTATAGTTGTTTGTGGAGGTGGGAGGTTGTCTGTGTAAGTGGATACCTCCACCACATACACACATACACATTTTCACTTTTATTATGTTTATAGATATAGATAGATATAATATAATATAATATAGATATAGATATAGATAGATATAATGTGCATAATTAGGACTGAGTTAACAACAAAACCACTGGTTCCAGTACTTGGAACTATAGTTGTTTGTGGAGGTGGGAGGTTGTCTGTGTAAGTGGATACCTCCACCACATACACACATACACATTTTCACTTTTATTATGTGTATAGATTTAGATATAGATATAGATAGATATAATGTGCATAATTAGGACTGAGTAAACAACAAAACCACTGGTTCCAGTACTTGAAACTATAGTTGTTTGTGGAGGTGGGAGGTTGTCTGTGTAAGTGGATACCTTCACCACATACACACATACACATTTTCACTTTTATTATGTGTATAGATATATAGATAAATATAGATATAGATAGATAGATAGATAGATAGATAGATAGATAGATAGATAGATAGATAGATAATGTGCATAATTAGGACTGAGTTAACAACAAAACCACTGGGCCAAATCATACCAAAGTTGGCCACAATACTCGTCACTTTCCAATGAGAAAGAGGCCAGAAAAATCCCATTGTTATCCAACTCGAATACCATTGATTAAGCCTGGCTGATTCATACCTAGGGGACTCCATTGTTGGCCAACTCGAATACCATTGAATAGCCCTGTAGCTTCAACGCCTGGCTGCTTCATACCTAGGGGAATCCTTTCTAGGCCACCTTGAATGCCACAAAGAAAACCCCACTTAGGACTACACCACAGCAACACGTGGCCGGGCTCAGCTAGTATATATATATATATCACCAAATACACTGTTTCCCCAGGAGGGAGATATTGTAATCCTCTGCATGGTACTTCTTACATTCTTGTCATTGACCTGTGTCGCAGCCAATTTCTGTCTTTGCCATATTAAAAAGAAGCTGCATAATTAGCCTTTACTGGCGGCTGGTTTATTCTTCTCTGATTTTCTTTTTTTGCACTCCCTTCTTAAAAAGACCATCTCTGTTACTTAGTGCATCGCATAACCCCCCCCCCCCACGCCAAAATCCAAGTCTATTTTTCACTTACTGATGTGTTCCCCCCTCCGCTCTTTTTTTGCGTCCGCATTTTAATAAATGCATTATAAATGAGCAAGTAGGAAACAGTAAGGAAACGATGTTTTACTTTTAAATGCTAATTACAAAGCGCGGCGCAGTTAATATGCAGGGTGTTCTGTCAATTTTTAATGTTTATGCCAAGTGTAGTCTTCAATTTAACATGAGCTTTTAATCCTTTGAGTACTAAATTGCCTTTTAATGCTTCCAGCACAACATTGTGTTTGTACAAAGTCAGGCTTGGAAAAAGAAGTGTGCAGTACAAGTTTTATGTATGGTGTTTATGTGCGTGTGTGCCCATGTCAGAAAGGGTGAGAGAGAGTGCAAAAATGTACGCGTAATGGGTTACTTCTCTTTTTCCTCTTCCTAACATTTAGGTGGAATCTCGTCCATGTTCCCAGCTCCCTCCAAATGGTTGGTTCATGTGTCAAGCATATGATGTTATGTGCCTACCCAAAGTCAGCCGACTCTGACCGGTCTTGGCTGTTCATGCTCCAAATCAGAGATTACCAAAGTGGTCACTACCACCCCCTGGTGGGTGCTGCAGCAATCCAGGGGGGTGGTGATGGCACCTATTAGGACATGTGGGCGGGGCCAGGGGAGGGGCGGGGCCTCTTCCCAAGAGCCCGAGACAGGGCTGAGCATCTATACCTCTCCTGAGGCGCTGGTTGGGACACAGGGGATGGAGCTAGAGGAGTGGGCGTGGCTTCTTCCCAAGAGCCCAAGACAGGGCTGAGCATCTATACCTCTCTTGAGGCGCTGGTTGGGACACAGAGGGCGGAGCTAGGTAAGGGGGCAGGGCCTCATTCCAAGAGCCCAAGACAGGGCTGAGCCTCTATATTTCTCATGAGAGGCCTTTTAGGACTAAAAGGTGGGGCTAGGCATGGGGGCGGGGCCTCATTCCAAGAGCCCGAGATAGGGCTGAGCCTCTATATTTCTCATGAGAGGCCTTTTAGGACTAAAGGGTGGAGCTAGAGGAGTGGGCGTGGCTTCTTCCCAAGAGCCCAAGACAGGGCTGAGCATCTCTATTTCTCATGAGAGGTCTTTTAGGACTAAAGGGCGGAGCTAGAGGAGTGGGCGTGGCTTCTTCCCAAGAGCCCAAGACAGGGCTGAGCATCTATACCTCTCTTGAGGCGCTGGTTGGGACACAGAGGGCGGAGCTAGGTAAGGGGGCGGGGCCTCATTCCAAGAGCCCGAGACAGGGCTGAGCCTCTCTCATGAGAGGCCTTTTAGGACTAAAGGGTGGGGCTAGGGGTGGGGGCGGGGCCTCATTCCAAGAGCCCAAGACAGGGCTGAGCATCTATACCTCTCCTGAGGCGCTGGTTGGGACACAGAGGGCAGAGCTAGGGAAGGGGGTGGGGCCTCATTCCAAGAGCCCGAGACAGGGCTGAGCCTCTATATTTCTCATGAGAGGCCTTTTAGGACTAAAGGGTGGAGCTAGAGGAGTGGGCGTGGCTTCTTCCCAAGAGCCCAAGACAGGGCTGAGAATCTATACCTCTCCTGAGACGCTTGTTGGGACACAGAGGGCGGAGCTAGGTAAGGGGGTGGGGCCTCTTTCCAAGAGCCTGAGATAGGGCTGAGCTTCTATATTTCTCATGAGAGGCCTTTTAGGACTAAAGGGCGGGGCTAGGGGTGAGGGCGGGGCCTCTTCCCAAGAGCCTCTGTATACCTCCCCTGAGGTGCTTGTTAGAACCCTCCCCCTCCTCTAGCCCCGCCCCCTGTGTCCTGACAGGCACCGCAGGACAAGGATAGAAGCTCAGCCCTGCCTCAGAGCTCGTAAGTCCACCCATCCCGGTCCTGGCTGCCCATTTGTGGCCCCACCCACCTCCCCCTCCCCCTCCCACCCCTGCATCTTGGACTAGGGGAGAGGCTCAGCCCTGCCCTCTTGAGCAGGAGCCACGCCCACCCCTCTAAGCCACGCCCCCTTTCCAGGGGGCGCTGAGTCATATTTTTTTCTGGAAAGGGGGCGGTAGGCCAAATAAGTTTGGGAACCACTGTTCTAAATGTATATCGTGAAATACCAATGGAGATAAGACATGATACCATGTTTCCCCGGAAATAAGACAGTGTCTTATATTAATTTTTGCTCCCAAAGATGGGCTAGGTCTTATTTTTAGGGGATGTCTTATTTTTCCATGAAGAAGAATTCACATTTATTGTTGAACAAAAAATGAACATTATATACTGTCCAGTAGTTGTCATCACAAACCAGCATAACCATACAAACTGTGAATCCTATCAAGAATTTCTTCTTACTACCATTATTTCTACTACCATTATTTACCGATCCTGCATGCTCTGGTGTTCTGTTTGGCGGGAATGTTTCCAAACAAAAACTTTGCTAGGTCTTACTTTCAGGGGAGGCCTTATATTTAGCAATTTAGCAAAACCTCGACTAGGTCTTATTTTCTGGGTATGTCTTATTTTCAGGGAAACAGGATAGCAGGCCAATCCTGAAACACCAGAAGGAATTCCCGGGGACTCGCAAGCTGGGATCGGGAGGAGATAGAACAGGATCTATTGGCAGATCATGAGGCAGCATTGGTGCTTCCTCTCTCTGGGAAATGACCATCGACTTATCCACAACTCCATAATTTTGGACTCCATAATTCTGACCTCCTAACCTTCCTTTTTGACTCATACGTGAGATTGACTTATGCATGAGTAGACATTACTATTTGGAAAGATAACCAGGTGATTGAGGAGAGGGCATCTTTGCCTTCAGAAGGAAAGCTAAATGGGTGTCATGGACAGCAGGTTGTCTGGCACAGTCTTCTATTATTTTCTGTGAATGAGAAAAATGAGATTGCTTGGTAAAAAGAGGTCTGGAAGAGATAGCTTTTTGGTAGCAGATAACGTCGTACCTTGGTCCTGTAATCCTCTTCTGGATACTGTTGTATCCTAAATCCTTAACTCTGAATTCTGGACTGACCTCCTGGCTTTGATGTATGGACTTGACCCCTAACTATCTGGTCTGACTTTGGTTTGCGCTCTTGAATTCTTGAACATTATTCTAAGACAAGTGAACTCCTGGCATCTGACTACTGGGCTGTAACTTTTGGCTATTGTTTATTCTTGCTCCTGAACTGGCTAAAGAGTACTCAGTTAGTGGGACGTTGTGTCTTGACTTGTCTTCATCGTTACTCTGACTGTATGCTGCAATTCCGTTTTGTTGACCAGACCTTTGAAAGAGTTTTCTTTATAAGTAAGTATTGTCTTGGCTCATTTTGTGTTTGTCTGATACCAGGTGAGCACATGACAACTGGGCTGGCAAATCAACCCTGCGAGTCTGGCTCCCCAACGAATTTGTTATCTCTAAATAGAAATTACTATATATACTCACGTATACGAGGGTTGAATGAAAAGTAATGTCTCCACCTTCGTTACTTAGGTTTGGATGGAAGTATTTTAATAAGCCAAATGCAGAAATAATCCTTAGAATGTGCTCTTCAACTATGACTATTCACTTTTCCACAAAATCACCAGACAATTGGATACATTTCTGCCAAAGATTAACAAGTTTTCTGAAGCCGTCATGGAAGAAATCAACACTCTGTTTCTGCGGCCAGTGTCTCACAGTCCCCAAGCAAAGCAATAATGTGACCAACACGTTCTTGTGAAATGACTATTATGCCTGGAATTTCTCTCTGAGATCATCCTGAATCAATCTGTCAACCTTTTATTGTGAAACTCGGTGGTTGCTGTCACAGGTGGTTGCTGTCTAACTCTTTGTTTGTCATGCAAGTCAGATGTTCCCACCTCAACATCTTTAAATTTGCCGAACGATGCACAGGACTTACATCAAGACATTCACCATAAAAAGCTGATGAATCTCCTTTGGGGTGACACCTTCGACTGTCAAGAGCTCCATACTTCGCACTTTAATAACACAACCGCTCAATGCGAAGGCTTCCCCATCTGCGCAGAGTTCCATACTTCGTACTTTAACAACACAACCGTTCAATGCGAAGGCTTCCCCATCTGCGCAGAGTTCCATACTTCGTACTTTAACAACACAACTGTTCAATGCGAAGGCTTCCCCATCTGCGCAGAGTTCCATACTTCGTACTTTAACAACACAACCGTTCAATGCGAAGGCTTCCCCTTCAGCGCAGAGTTCCATACTTCGCACTTTAACAACACAACCGTTCAATGCGAAGGCTTCCCCATCTGCGCAGAGTTCCATACTTCGTACTTTAACAACACAACTGTTCAATGCGAAGGCTTCCCCATCTGCGCAGAGTTCCATACTTCGTACTTTAACAACACAACCGTTCAATGCGAAGGCTTCCCCATCTGCGCAGTTCCATACTTCGCACTTTAACAACACAACCGTTCAATGCGAAGGCTTCCCCATCTGCACAGAGTTCCATACTTCGTACTTTAACAACACAACCGTTCAATGCGAAGGCTTCCCCATCTGCGCAGAGTTCCATACTTCGTACTTTAACAACACAACTGTTCAATGCGAAGGCTTCCCCATCTGCGCAGAGTTCCATACTTCGTACTTTAACAACACAACCGTTCAATGCGAAGGCTTCCCCATCTGCGCAGTTCCATACTTCGCACTTTAACAACACAACCGTTCAATGCGAAGGCTTCCCCATCTGCGCAGAGTTCCATACTTCGTACTTTAACAACACAACTGTTCAATGCGAAGGCTTCCCCATCTGCGCAGAGTTCCATACTTCGTACTTTAACAACACAACCGTTCAATGCGAAGGCTTCCCCATCTGCGCAGTTCCATACTTCGCACTTTAACAACACAACCGTTCAATGCGAAGGCTTCCCCATCTGCACAGAGTTCCATATTTCACACTTTAACAACACAACTGTTCAATGCGAAGGCTTCCCCTTCAGCGCAGAGTTCCATACTAGGCACTTTAACAACACAACCGTTCAATGCGAAGGCTTCTCCTTCTGCGCAGGGTTCCATACTAGGCACTTTAACAACACAACCGTTCAATGTGAAAGCTTCCCCTTCTGCACAGAGTTCCATACTTCGCACTTTAACAACACAACCGTTCAATGCTAAGGCTTCCCGCCAAATGGAACTGCAGAGGAATCTACTGAACAAGGCAGTACCTTCCGCATACTAGTACCAAGTGGAAACATTACTTTTCATTCACTCCTCGTAGGTCAGTTTCATGTATAAGTTGAGGGCCAGTTTAGGAGCCAATATTATGGATTTTGATATCACCCATTGATATATCAAAGGTCCTTCCACAGAGAGTGTTCTTAGGCCCTCCCAGGATGGACAAAGCTCTTGCCTTTCACAGAGGAAAGATGTAGCTGCTGGCTCAGAATCAGGATGAGAAAAGGGGGCTGGGAAGGAATACGGGAAGAGTGAGAAGGCGCCAACGCCAAAGCTTCCACTTCCTCCCGCAAGTTCATTATCGCCTCACCCCTGAGATGTGCGAAACGGGCGAGATGCACCAATGCCTCTTCTAACGGCCCAAGGAGAAGGCGGGAGGGAAGGGAAGGGGGAGAGCCAGAGAGAGGAGAAAGTCGCACATCATTAAGAAGAGAATAAACGATACCGAGGCACAGAGCAGAAATGATTTGATTAGCAATTTCCAGTTTTGAAAAGACCTGGATGCCAACCAAATGACTATACAGAAGGTGCGATAGAGTTCTTAATTGCTGTAGCTGCACAGGGAGACGCAATGATTTGTGACACATAATACAGCACACTACGCGGATGCTAATAACTGTTAATTAACTGTGGCAGTAATATACTCTCAAAATGCACATATGAGTTACCATAATTTCTCGATTAGAATCTGTACTATTAGGAGCCAAAAGGAGGAGGCTTGATGGGTGTGAAGAAAAATCATCATCAATTTTTTTTAAAGAATGTAACCTTCCTTTGGAGTGTCGTTTATATCCTGTTCTGCAGCCAAGCAGCTAGGAAATGCTCGGCACTAAAAATATACTCCTGCCAAAATGTGAAACGGTTCCTGAATGAACCTTTTTTCCTCTGGAGAAGCAGTTATTAATTCTAAAAGGCTGTTCTTGCACCATGCCATCTGGCAGGCTGCTAAAAGTTCAGGAGTATTCGGCTCTGCAGACGATCTCCTCGGATCCTGCCAGTGCCATTGCTCAAACGCAAATGCCACCCTCTCCACCTAACCCTCCTCCCCTCCCGTCGTGTGTCAGTCAAAAACATTAGAGTTGTGCAAATGAGAGGAAAAGAATGGATTGTAAGGCCTACTGACACAAAAAGAGCGGCACAACGTTCAGATGGCTAGGAAACCAAGGGTGCATCTACACTGTAGAGTTAATGCAGTTTGACACCGCTCAAATTGCCATGGCTCTGTGTGCTACAGTCTTTAGCTTCCTTGCCCATGAGTACTGGTGCCTCGCTGAACTACAAATCCCAGGATTTCATAGCATTGAGACATGGCAGTTCAAGTGGTACCAAATTGTATTAATTCGACAGTGTAGATCAGTGACCATGGACCACCAGTGGTTCCCAAGAACTAAAATATGGTCCTCGGTCTCAACGTTACTATAATAATAATAATAATAATAATAATAATAATAATAATAATAATAATAAAAACTTTATTTATATACCGCCCTATCTCCCCGAAGGGACTTAGGGCGGTTTCCATCAATAAATACAACATACAGTACATAAACAGTATAAAAACATTGTTACAAAAATTAAAACCTTTACACTAAAATAACAACCCATGACAATCGCAACAACTTTCAACAAGCTACGATGAGAGAGACTTGTGGTCTATCCATTGCAATTTTCTGAATCAGCACGCCAAATAACCAAATCGACCAAAATTGATTCGTAACCCTTTTCGTACCAATGTTGGAGAGTGATCCCTCTTCAAGTGGTCGCAGCTCAAAGTGGTCCCAGGTCAAGTAGTACCTGCTCAAAAAAGGGTTGAAAACCACTGGTAGAGATGCATCCCAAGACTTAAGGGTTGGGCATGATTAAGACCCCATCTACACTGTCAGTTTAGCTGCATTGAACGACATTATATGAGTCTACACTGAGCAAATATTATATGGTGGTGTAGATGACACCTAACTTCTGTTATGATTCAATTGTCACATTTGTTGATTCAGAGGAAAGATGTCAAATTGCTCAAATTGTGATTCTGACTGACTATTAAGAAACACTGCCTGCTGGTATAGCCTGAAGAACAAATAGTCTTGGAAGGTAGGTGGAGGACTCTCAATTTTAGGACGTTTTTGAGTAGATGGTATGTGACCACCAATCAGTTGTATTGTAGCTGCCGATTTCCTACCTTGGAATCCAAATCAACACAACCTCCCAGAAGGACGTGATCCTTTGCTTCCTACTAGGTTCATTGGCACTGACTTTCATGCTGGGGTTGGCACAGTTCTCTGGATCTCAATCAACTGAAACAAAATCCAATGGAAGATTTTGAAGTATTGATAACCGGCAGGCCTCCCGACTTGGATGACTTATTTGCTGGCTGCATTGCTGGCAGTCGTATTGCACCACAAGCTAACAGAGGAGTGAGAAGCCAGCTGGACTCAGCTGCATTGAGCCAGGCCTGCCCAAATGCTAGTAGAGAGAGAGCAATGGGGCTGTACTGGTAGCCAGGGTTTGCTGGCCCTGGAGATCTGGGGCATGTGCTCCTGAAGACAGAAGAACTGGGTATGGTCATGACTCCAAAATGTTTTCGGCACCATGCCGAGATAAAAGTGTCAGTATGGATTTGCTCAGTCTTGCTTTGCATAAGTTGATCGAAAATCCAGCAACTAGTCCAAATTGGTTAACCTGGCGTATCATTTTAAGAAATTCCTTCCAACATTAGGATAACGTCATCCGCAAATAGCTTTATTTTGTTCTTTGCCTTTTCGCTTTTATTGCTGTTAGAGCTTTACAGCATATAGAGATGATCCCACCCTGGACATTATTCTACAGATATACAGTAGAGTCTCACTTATCCAACACTCGCTTATCCAACGTTCTGGATTATCCAACGCATTTTTGTAGTCAATGTTTTCAATATATCGTGATATTTTGGTGCTAAATTCGTAAATACAGTAATTACTACATAGCATTACTGAGTACTGAACTACTTTTTCTGTCAAATTTGTTGTATAACATGATGTTTTGGTGCTTAATTTGTAAAATCATAACCTAATTTGACATTTAATAGGCTTTTCCTTAATGCCTCCTTATTATCCAACATATTCACTTATCCAACATTCTGCTGGCCCGTTTATGTTGGATAAGTGAGACTATATATATAACCTACTTGCCTAGTTTCCAACAGACCTCACAACCCCTGAGGCTGGATGGCCATCTGTTGGGGGTGCTTTGAATGCGATTTCCTGCTTCTTGGCAGGGGGTTGGACTGGATGGCCCATGAGGTCTCTTCCAACTCTACTATTCTATGATTCTATGATTCTATGAGGATGCCTGCCATAGATGTGGGTGAAACGTCAGGAGAGAATGCTTCTGGAACATGGCCAGACAGCCCAGAAAACTCACAGCAACCCAAACCTGATATGTAATCACATCTTAGTTTTGTTTTTCCACCCCTAAACTAACTGGAGAATACAAAGATGGAAATACATAGAAGGAAATGAGAGTTTCAGCAAACTGCATATTTTAGAATTTAAGAATACGTTCTCTCTAAACTAGAATTTTGGAAAAAACGGGAGTCCAAGGGATCATAAAACACAGGGATAATCAAAGAGGGAATGAACTACCTTCCCATTCTTTTTTTTCCTTTATCTGTAAAATATATTCTCATATTTATTTATATATCAAAGGTTCCAAGAGGTATACCCAGTGCCTAACTCTCTCTCTTGAGACATTTCTATCGATTTTTAAAAAGTTATACCTAGGATTGTTTAATAGGCATCGTCCACCAAGCAGAGGAAGCCAATGCTGGTGTGGTTTCGTCCACGGTTAGCTTTATAGCTTTGCCTCTGTACTAAAAGTGACAAGTTGAACACATTACAGAGAGCTCAGATGTGTTATGTAGATGAAGCCTGCAGCAATATTTGCCTCCTCTCCATTATTTATGGTGTCTATATAATACAATAGACCGAGATGTAAACCATTGTGGTGCCGTTTGTTTTCCATGCTTCCAAAAGCACCGCACTTTTTTACAGAGAATTGCATCTCTGTTACATATTAATCAAAAGCCCCCAACGTGGGGGCTTTTATGCCAAAAAACCAAAGGGAGAGAAAGATTAAAGTGCAGGGCTTTTTCCTCAGCTGTCAAGGACAGACTATAAAATCATAATAAAGGCTTCTAAATAATGCACATCTGACAGGTCTTGCTTCAGCCACGGAGTCCTTTATGGGGGTTAACTACAAAATAACTCCCCGTGAGTGATTGGGAACAGGCGTGCGCGCAATGCTCTAATGCCAATGCCTACATAACTCTTTGCAAAGTTCATTTGGCACAGCTTCAACCAACTTGGCAGGAGGAAACAGTTCTTCACACCCAAGACTCGGCTTGCAGAGCTCCCCGACTGCAGAAATCTGTTTCCCCAAAGGACCAAATTCAAAAGAATCCCAGAACCATAAAAGGGTTCCTACAGTTTGAATGGAGGTTTCCAATTGACCCCGAAATCCGAGATAGCAGTTAGTCTCAGAACTAACAGCGGGTTAGAATGGCGTTAGTCCGGTGAATATTGGTGAACTGCGGATATGGAGATCCAGGAAAGAGAACCGATATCACCGGTTTGAAAGACTGCCTCTCCTCGCTCCGGGGATGCTAATTAAGCATCCCTGAGAAGCCTGTGGGGATCCGCGACTCGGAAAGGAGTAAATTCAGGAAAGATACAATGTTGATAGACTTGGGCCAGAATTCAACCATCTGGACTGGTCCCACGATAATGTCTCCATGTACAACTGCCCAGAGAGTTGGACGATTCCCCCAAGGGCCATCCAGTCCCACCCCATTTTGTCATGCAGGAAGATACACAGAATCACAGAACAGTTGGAAGACATGCATATGGGCCGTCCAGTCCAACCCCCTCTTGTGCTGGAAAAGCACACTCAAAGCGCCCTCCAGAGGCGGTTCTACCACCAGGCAAACTAGGCATTTGCCTGTGGCGCCATGTTGTTGGGGGCGCCATCGAGGCAACTCCTGTCTCCTGTGGCAGAAAGGAGCCTAGGAAAACAATATGGTTTTTGGGAAGCCTGTGAAGTAAGTATTGCTTATCTTACCTAACTTGGGTGAATTAATTTAATGCATACACACTTATTTAATTGAATGTTCATTTTCTACTGTTACTTTTTAATTTATGGAGTTTGTTTTAATTCATAGGTGAGCCACTTTTGGCCCCATTTATGAGAAAGGAGGGAAATTGTTAAATAAGTACCTTCATTTATAAGTAGATTTTCCCGAGGATTAAAGTTTTAACACCTGTATGCAACTATTTAGTTTAGCAGAGACATAGAATCTACACTTTCTAATGGATGTGCAAGGCAGAGATGGCAGTAATGAATGTCCAGCACTTCTGGAAAATGTCAGTTTGAGAAAATCTGACATACATTGTCAGAAATAGTTGTACTGATTCAGACTACTGGGTCATCCAACTCAGCCTCCTCCTCTGCAGGAAGTCTAGGAAGCAAGGCAAGTGGGGTTTCCTCCCTGGGGGCATCCTTGGTTGGGGGGTGTCAGTTGGCCCTGATTGCTTCCTGTCTGGATTTCCCATTTTCAGAGTGTTGTTTATTTAGGCTTTTCCTTAATCCCTCCTTATTATCAAACATTTTTGCTTATCCAACACTTTTATTTTTCAGTGATTGGGTTTTTTTTGGGGAGGGTGCCAAAATTTCTGTTTGCCTACACTTGAAAATTACCTTGGACCGGCTCTGGTGCCCTCGAAAGATGGCCATCCAGCCTGTGTTTACAATCCTCCAAAGAAGGAGCTTACACTGGACTCCAAGGCAGAGAGTTCTACTGTTGAACATTTTGTATTAACTTGATATTAATGGGGGGGTTGCAGAATTTGCTGACCGGAAGGTTGGAAGTTTGAATCTGCGGGACGGGGTGAGCTCCCATTGTTAGCCCCAGCTTCTGCCAACCTAGCAATTTGAAAACATGCAAATCTGAGTAGATCACTAGGTACCGCTTCGGCAGGAAGGTAACTGCACTCCAAGCAGTCATGCCGGCTCTTCGGCTTAGTAATGGAGATGGGCACCAACCCCCAGAATCGGATTCGACTACACTTAATGCCAAGGAGAAACTTTTACCTTTACTATTTAAACCAGTGATTCCCAAAGTGGGCGCTACCACCACCTGGTGAGCACGGCAGCGATCCAGGGGGGCGGTGATGGCACCTATTAGGACACGGGGGCGGGGCCAGGGGAGGGGAGGGGCCTCTTCCCAAGTGCCGGGGACAGGGCTGAGCCCCTGAGGCACCTGTTAGGACACAGGGGGCGGAGCTAGAGGAGGGGCGTGGCTTCTTCCCAAGAGCCCGAGACAGGGCTGAGGATCTATACCTCTCCTGAGGCGCTTGTTGGGACACAGAGGGCGGAGCTAGGGAAGGGGGGGGTCTCTTTCCAAGAGCCTGAGACAGGGCTGAGCCTCTATATTTTTCCTGAGAGGCCTTTTAGGACTAAAGGGTGGGGCTAGGGGTGGGGGTGGGGCCTCTTCCCAAGAGCTTCTGTATACCTCCCCTGAGCCACTTGTTAGAACACTGGGGTGGGGTATAGAGGCCCGCCCCCTCCTCTAGCCCCGCCCCCTGTGTCCTGGCAGGCACCGCAGGACAGGGATAGAAGCTCAGCCCTGCCTCAGAGCTCGTAACTCCACCCATCCCGGTCCTGACCGCCCATTTGTGGCCCCGCCCATCTCCCCCTCCCAGCCCTGCATCTTGGACTAGGGGAGAGGCTCAGCCCCGCCCTCTTGAGCAGGAGCCACGCCCACCCCTCTAAGCCACGCCCCTTTCCAGCGGGAGCTAAGTAATATTTTTTCTGGAAAGGGGGTGGTAGGCCAAATAAGTTTGGGAACCACTGATTTAAACTATGTTGTGCTCCACCTTGAGCCTTGAGGAGAGATGGGTAAGAAATAAAATGTTGTAGCTTTTTTGCAATACATTTATGTGCACAGGGAATGAGAGGAGAACAAAATGGAAGCAAACTCGAGGCACTCAAAATATGGCAAACGGAGCATTCCCTAACCCTGGAATGAATTTATTTCGGAAGGGGGATGCTTCCATACATCAACTGGAATGCAGAAAGAGTGGCTTGCCAGACTGAATTCATCAGACAAGAAAAACACAGATGATGGGAAATTTATTTACCCCTGCTTAAAAATCAAATAAGCAAATATGGAAATGGGAGTGGGTTGAGCCAACGCCAAAGGACAATCTGTTTCCTCCCTGCGGAGAGAGGGAGGGCGAAGGGATCGATAAAGAAGGGAAGGCTAATGGAGGGTTGCACGGATCAAAGAGGTACAGAGTAGCAACCCAAAGAAAGCCTTCCTTTCTTTCTTTCTTTCCGCAGAGAGGTCAGCTTGACAAAATTCTTCCCAAACCGCATCAAGTTTCATGGCTTGAAAATTGCAGCGGAGCTTTAAATTCAAAGCAGAAAGCTGGACCGTGGCGTGGCAAACAATGTCCCTGTTTTTCTAAAGCCTGTGTCAACATGCATCCTTGAAACGCCTGATAAGCTTGTGTGATTACTCAGTGATCGGTGATTACTCAGACGGTCACAAAATGACCTCTGATTGCCTTTAAGGAGGTAACATCTAACACTGAAATTTAGATAAGCCTCTTCGGTAGTACAGTGTTCCCGCTACTTTTTGCGGACTCGCTGTTTCGCGGTTTTTCTCGGACGCTTCTGGGACATGTCCAGAAGACCCACAGTGGTATCTATTTGATTGGTAACCAATCAAATGACGCAAAGCAACTCGTGGAGGACTAGGCCATGGAGGCACCTTCCAGTTTCCCTTTCTCGCTTGCGCTGTCGTCCCGCCCCCTCTTCCGAGTCCTCCATTTTTCCCGGCGTCCCCTCGTGCCACACCAAGGAGTGGCCCGCCTGGAGCGACGTTCCTTCTTCCCTGGCTGTAGGAGAAACATGGAGGGCATGGAGCAAAAGGCAGCCCTGAGAAGGAGAAGCAGCAGCTTCGCTGGCTCCCCGGGACACACAAGTTAATGCCAGGACCCAAGGCTCAGGAATCCTGGGAGTTGCAGGTTTACAACCTTCTCTGCCAAATTGCTCACCAAACTAAAACAACTACACATAACAAGCGGCAAAAGGCCTGGATCCGCCATAAAGAGGCAGATTCGCAAATAGCTTTGCAAACACTGCAAAACGGCCCACGAGCCTCCCTCTATAACTACTAAAATAATGTATAAATCTATTCTATTCTATATCTAAAGTCAAAGTTTGTATATGGGTATGTATGTATGCGGGTATGTATGCGAGTATGTGACAGCTTTCTGATTGGCCGCCACTATCACAGGCCGCTGTGACCGCCAGGAATCACTGAGATGGACCGAACTTGGCACGCTTAACCCCCATGATGCACTTTACAGCCTGGTGCCATTTGGGGGACTATGATCCTTGGGTGATGGGATTTGTA
Source organism: Anolis carolinensis (assembly GCF_035594765.1). NCBI lineage: Eukaryota > Metazoa > Chordata > Lepidosauria > Squamata > Anolidae > Anolis > Anolis carolinensis. Next base: position 26,463,100 of record NW_026943818.1, read on the forward strand.
ATACTTTCAATCGCTACGACTCCCACAGGCCACTGCAACGCCCAGCAGTGACGGAAGTGGACCAAACTTGGCAAACAGAACCCCCATGAAACCCTTTCCATCCTGGAGCAGATTGGGGGAGGATGGACCAAGTAGTATCACTCACTTCTTGCTCTGGGAGTTGTAGTTCACCCTTATACAGACAGCACTGAACCCAGCCGACTTCGAATCTGGACCAAAATTGCCACAATGCCTCATAATGCCCAACTGAGCATACAGGCAGGGTTTCGGGGTGATTGCCCTTTGGCTCTGGGAGTTGTAGTTCACCCTTATATAGACAGCACTGAACTCAGCTGACTTCAGATCTGGACCAAACTTGCCACACTGCTTCACCATGCCCAACTGAGCAAACAGGCAGGGTTTCGGGGTGACTGCCCTTTGGCTCTGGGAGTTGTAGTTCACCCTTATACAGATAGCACTGAACCCAGCTGATGACCGATCTGGACCAAACTTAAGTGATATTTCCTCACATCCCCAAACAACTCAATCCCGTCTACTAATAACCCGGGCACCGCCGGGTCCCCAAGCTAGTCCATAATAAAAGTGAAAACCCGTATGTGTGTATGTGGCAAATGTGTCCACTCACACAGACAGCCTCCGGCCTCTACAAACAGGCTCCAGTTCCCAGTGCTGAGGAGCCACCAAGTCACTCATTTCCACTGACATTGCAGTTACAGTGAGCGCCATGAACATGCAGCCCAACCCCTGCCAGTGTCCTCCCCAAACACTACGGCCCACCACCCAAGGAATGCTTTAGTTTGGGGACCATTTCATCCTAGATTGTGCCTTTTTCTCCACCACAGGCAGGCATCCCAGGGTTCTCCATTGCTGTGGAATTTGCATGACCCCGCCCACTGTTCTTCCCTTTCAAATCTGTCTGCATAACAAACACAGCAGAACTGAGCAGCAATTACACTTCATGGAGGAGTTTGGGGATTGACTCCACATGGTGGAAGTTGTAGTTCACCCTGCATCAAGTCAGAGCCCTGTGACTCCTACTGGGGAATGTAGAGGAGTTCACCTACACCCAGAACGCTATGAACCCAAACAATGATGGCTCTGGGCCAAACTTGCCATGCAGACCCCATATGCCCAGATTTGAATACTGGTGGGTTTGGAGGGGAATTGGCCTGAACATTTGGGAGTAGTAGGTACTGGGATTTATAGTTCACCTGCAATCGAACCCCACTGATGATGGACCAGGATCAAATTTGGCACAAAGAGTCCCCATAACCAATACAACATATTAGACAAGTTTGAGGGAAGGGGAGTTATAGTTCACCTGCATCCAAAGAAACAGTGATCCCTACCGACAATTGACTGGGACCAAAATTTGCACAGAGAAGCCTCATGACCAACTGAACATACTGCAGGGGTTTTGTGGGAATGGGCCTTGCTTTTGGGAATTGTAGTTCACCTGCATCCAAAGACCACTGAACCCAGCCAATGACGGATATGGACCACACTTGGCACACAGATTCAACATAGCCTACTGTGGATACTGACAGATGTTTCGGGACAATTGCCCTGGGAATCTGGGAGTTGTAGTAGTTCACCCCATCCAGAGAGCACTGCAGCCAAAGACAGATCTGGACCACACTTTGGACACAGACCCAAAATGGCCAACTTTGAATACTGGCAGGGTTTGGGGAGGATTGACCCACAATTCTGGGAATTGTAGTTCACCCACTCCAAACTGAGAATACCTAACATTCAAATACAATAATGCCATTTTCAAATAACGCAGGCATCGCCGAGTCCCCAAGCTAGTATTAAAATAAATATAATATCCCTACTTTACAGATTTTCACTTTCACGGGTGGTCCTGGAACTTAACACCCGCGATAAGTGAGGGAACACTGTAATACCCTGCCTGCACCCCCCTTCCCCCAGAGTTGGAAAGCCTATTAAAAAGGAGCACCTCTTACCCTGAGATGTAGGCGCTAAGTGCCTAATGCTCTCCAAGGAGCATTCCATCCTGCAACTGCTGACCTGCCAGCGGGAGATGGCACCTTACATTTGCCCTTCTTATCACTGCCTAATAACCGTCAGGGCCAACAGTGAGAGTTTACACCTGCTGCCCGACAGGAGCACAGTTGGAGCCCAGCAGGAGGCTTCAGTATTACGGGATCTGCTTCCTCTTTCATTAGAAAGGCTGATCCCACCCCTTTCCTTTGCTCCAGAAAGATGTTAATACAGAATCCAATGAACCTGATCTGAAGAATCGGGGAAACTGTTTATACTTCTTCTCTACCATCTACTCAACTATCAATGGTACTGTCTCCTCTGCGATCGAATCATCAAATTGAAAGAGACCCCATAGGTCCACCAGCCCAACTCATTGCTTCCAGGCAGGAAGACATAATGCGATAGCCTCTGCTTCAAAATTTCTAGAGAAGAAGAACCTAGCACACGGCACACACATAGCACAGGGAATGCCGTGGATGTAGCGCACCTGGATTTTAGTAAGGCCTTCAACAAGGTCCCCCACGACCTTCTGGCAAACAAGTTAGTCAAATGTGGGCTAGGCAAAACTACGGTTAGGTGGATCTGTAATTGGTTAAGCGAATGAACCCAAAGGGTGCTCACCAATGTGTCTTCTTGATCTTGGAAAGAAGTCACGAGTGCAGTGCCACAGGTTCTGGGCCCAGTTCTGTTTAACATCTTTATTAACGACTTAGACGAAGGGTTAGAAGGCATAATCATCAAGTTTGAAGACGACACCAAACTGAATGGGGGACGATGCCTGGCTCGACAGCAGTACGTGTGAAAAAGACCTTGGAGTCCTCGTGGACAACAAGTTAAACATGAGCCTACAATGTGATGCGGAGGCGAAAAAAGCCAACGGGATTCTGGCCTGCATCAACAGGGGAATAGCATCTAGATCCAGGGAAGTCATGCTCCCCTCTATTCTGCCTTGGTCAGACCACACCTGGAATCACACTGTGTCCAATTTTGGGCACCGCAGTTGAAGGGAGATGTTGACAAGCTGGAAAGCGTCCAGAGGAGGGAGACTAAAATGATCAAGGGTCTGGAGAACAAACCCTATGAGGAGCGGCTTAAAGAACTGGGCATGTTTAGCCATCTGTTGGGGGTGCTTTGAATGACATTTTCCTGCTTCTTGGCAGGGGGTTGGACTGGATGGCCCATGAGGTCTCTTCCAACTCATAGAATCATAGAGTTGGAAGAGACCTCACGGGCCATCCAGTCCAACCCCCTGCAAGAAGAAATTCTATGATTCTATATTCCATCCTTGAGCCAACAAGAGGTTCTTCACTTTAGGTTGGTTCTGTTTACTTGTAATGTGAACCCACTACTCCATGTCTTAGGCTGTAGAGCAGTGGAAACAGGCTTACCCTCTTCTCAGTGTGACAGCCTTTCAAATATTATACATCAGTGGTTCCAAAGGAACCACGTTGACTAGGGACCCCTCTCCAACATTAGTATCAAAGGGGTTACGAATCACTTTTTGGTCAACTTTAGATTCGGTGTGGTTATTTGGGGCGCTGATTCAGAAAATTGCATTGGATAGACCACACCAGCTCTCGTTTCTGATACAGAACATATGCTATCCAATAGTCACCATCTGCTCGCCCACAGAAAACCACATCTAGATGTGGTCTATCCAATGCAATTTTCTGAATCAGCACCCCAAATAACCCCAGGAATAGGCCTAAAAATGAATATATCAAGGCACCCCCACTTCCAGGCTCCACATGGAACGGCTCCGTTCAGGGAGAGGGAGGAGGAGAAGCAGCAGTCAGGAGGCTTGTTGTTGTGCCTTTTGTGGATAGACAGCCTCTCCCCTACCGACATCCCTGTTGTTTTGTTCTTTTGATTTTTGTTTAATGTGTTACGATTTGTTGTTCTACTTATATTCTGTTATATTGTATCGTTCTGGGCATGGCCCCATGTAAGCCACCCCGAGTCCCCGTTGGGGAGATGGTGGCGGAGTATAAATAAATTTGTTTATTGTTGTTGTTGTTGTTGTTGTTTCGGCACTGTAAGAAGGTTTCACGAGACCAGTTGCTCTCGTTGCAACGATGTAGTAACAGTGAAGCCACGGACCATATTTTAGTTCTTGGGGACCACTGGTGGTCCATGGACCACAGATTGAGAACCACTGCTCTAGAGCAATGGAAAACAAGTTTACCATCTTCTCAATGAGACATCCTTTAAAATATTATACATGTATCTCATGTCCCATCTCAGCTTTCTTTTCCCCAAGCTAAACATCCCCAGATCTTCAAGATGCTCCTCAGAGGGGTTCATGGTTTCTTGATCTTGGGCTACAGGAAAGGTGAGTAATAAATATTAATATAATTATGATTATTTAACTTCCTCTGGTTCCATCCTGTCCGTATCCTTCTGGAATCCTTCCAGAACTGGACACAGTTTTTCCAAGAGAGGTGTGACCAGAATAGAGTGGGATTAGGACTTCTCTCAATCTCGACCCGAGACTCCGACTGATGCAGTTTAGAAGGGTATTGCTTTTTATAAACTGTCACGTTTGTTTCATGCTCAACTCGTGGTCTAATAAAAGTCCTAAATATGCTTCACATGAACTGCTTTCAAGCCAGGTGTCACCTTTTTTTAAAATTAAATTTTAAATTTTATTACATTCCAGCAATTAACAAAATTTTAGCGATGCATGTACTCTTTCAAAAATGGGTAGTGGGAGGAAACAAAAACAGAATTGCTAACTTCTTATATTATAAAAAACTAGCTGTGCCCGGCCACTCGTTGCTGTGGGAAATAAAGTATTGAGGAATTGGTGGTAGTTAAGGTAAAGGGTAAAGGTTTTCCCCTGACGGAGCTTAGCCTTCTAACTGGCAGCAATTGGATAAAAACAATTCTTCCTCTCCCTCTAATTAGGACTTTATTTTTCTTTTCTTTTAGTTGTATGAACGTAGAGGCATGGATGAGGGGTTGTGCTGCCAAGTTTAGTGTTTCTGGGATGTGTAGTTTTGTTGTTTTGTCCTAGGCCAAAATTTCATTACCCTTTTATATATATAGACAAGAATTGAGTGGATGGGGGGCTCCCTCATTGGGAATATACTATGAGGCAAGTCAACTAGTGAGATTACTAGAATTCAAATTGGAAGGGTCAAAAAAATGGGTGCAAATAGAAAAGGAAGCAAATAATTGGCAAAAGGGAACGTCAATGGGAGAGAGAATAGATATAAAAGACCTAAAGAACATAAAAGCAGGCCCTTGCTTAACAATGTTGTCAATCTGGAAAAAAATGGCAAACTAAATTACAAATAAATAAAATTGACCCTTTCCCATTAGAAACATTGGAAAATGAGGACAAGACATTTAGGAGTATAATTAAGGCACTGAAGGAAAATGGTATTAAAAGGATTGGGGACCTTATGGAGCCCAATGGAGAAATATTAAAGTGGGATAAAATAAAAGATAAATGTGGCCAAGGGAACTGGATAGCATGGTTAGGTTTGTCCAGTAAAGCCCAGGCCATGAAAAGAAGAGAAGCAGGTGAAATCCCCCTGGATAGAATAATTAGAAGGAAATTAGAAATAGATAAAGGAATGACTGAGTTATGGTATGATGAACTAATTACCTTAACTTATAATACGAAAGAAATGCTTACAGAGATCTGGAAACAGGAAAAAACCTTTACTGAGAAACTAATCGGGTCTTGGATCGATAATATTCATAAAATCTATATATATAAAAGGCTTTTGGCATCACGGCGACTCACAAAACAACAAAACCCAACACCCCCCAAACTCTAAAATTGGCAACACAATCCATCATCCCTGCCTCCAGTAAGATACAACACAATCACACAAAAAACACAATCACAACACCAAAAAAAGGCCAAAACCCACAACAGGCAATGTGCCATGCTTTCTATATTTTGTAATATGTATATAAAATACAAAATAATAAATACAGCCAGACATTGGAGCTGCAAGGATATTCAGTGCAATTCAACTACACCAATAAAAGATTAACCTTCGTAAAAGGCGACCAGGCTTTGAAACAGTGATACTACTCTGAAACTGACCAACCAAAGATTTCCCCTAGGTAGCAAGCACCCAGGCTTTGAACCACCGAGGCTATTCATTACAATTCTACCACCCCCAAAAAAACATTCCCCTAAAAGGCAACTACCTAACCTTCCAAGCAGCAAGCCTATTCCTTTCTATTCCAAGGATTCACATAAGAAAATGGCCAGGCTTTCAGGCTACAAAGCTATTCACTGTTTTTCCACCTACCTAACAAAGAATTTCCATACGCCACAGCAACGCGTGGCCGGGCACAGCTATATACACTAGCTTTGCCCAGCCACGCGTTGCTGTGGCTTATGCTTTCAGAGTGTTGCTCTTTATTTACTGTCCCGATTTTAGAGATTATATTGTTCTGTATTATTATTAATCGCTTTGAATGCGATTTCCTGCTTCTTGGCAGAATGGGGTTGGACTGGATGGCCCATGAGGTCTCTTCCAACTCTACTATTCTATGATTCTATGATTCTATATCACAGTAATTATTACATATTATATTTATAATCTTATATTATCTGCTTAGAACTGGATTATATGATGCCCCTTCTTCACAGCTGTATAAAATGCACACTGAAGTGGATTATATGGAAGTGTGGAGTCCAGATAATCCAGTGCAAATTAGATAATCTGTGGAATAGGCCGAGGCCTAAGTCTGCCTGTCCCTTGGGCTGAGTTGGTTGCTAGGAGACCAAGTGGGCAGAGATTAGTCCTCTAACTGGCAGCAATTGGATAAAAACAATTATTGCTCTCCCTCTAATTAGGACTTTCTTTTTCTTTTCTTTTAATAATAATAATAATCTATATATATAAAAGAGTGATGGCATCACAACGACCCACAAAACAACAAAACTACAGGCCCCCCAACCTCGAAATTTGACAACACAACCCATCATCCCCGCCTCTAGGTTGATACAACAAAAAGAAAAGAAAAATAAAGTCCTAATTAGAGAGAGAGGAATAATTGCTTTTATCCAATTGCTGCCTGTTAGAAGGCTAAGCTCCTCCAACTTGGTCTCCTAGCAACCCAATAAAAAATAATAAAAAACACTAAAAAATTAATACAATAAAATACTATAACAGAAAATAACTAAAAATAATACAAGAAAATAATAAAATATAATAAATAAAAATATAACTTACAATAAAATTAATAAAAAATGCAAATAACGTCAAATAAGAATTACACAACAATTTTTAACCAATACCACCACCACTTTGCCACAGCAACGCGTGGCCGGGCACAGCTAGTTAATCATATAAGGATCAAAGAAACACAAAAGAAAATAATCTCAAAATGGTATAGAATCCCCCTACAATTAGGTCATATAACGGGAAGTACCTCGAACAAATGTTGGCATAAATGTGGAGGAATAGGTTCTGTAGAAAAATTCAAATCTTTTATAGCAAAATAAGAAAAGAAATGGAAGAAATAATAGGGAAAGAATTAATATGGGACAAAGCCAGATTTATGTCCCTCACAATAAAGGTAAGGGACGATAACAATAATTGGACCGAGATTCTAAAATATATGACAGCCGCAATACAAGCCACAATAGCCCGGGGATGGAGGGATGAGACAAAATGGGATGTAGAAACTTGGTGGTCTTATATATCAGAATATATAATCAATGATTTCATTAATCAAAGGAAAAGAAAATATACAAATAGTCTAAAACAGGGGTCCCCAAACTAAGGCCCGGGGGCCGGATGCGGCCCATCGAAGCCATTTATCCGGCCCCCACAGCACAAGGGCAGAAGGGGGTTGGGCTAAATGACCCAAGGAGTCTCTTCTTCTCTTACAACCCTTATTATTATTATTATTATTATTATTATTATTATTATTATTATTATTAGCATTGAGGCTGGGTGGCCATCTGTCAGGGGTGCTTTGCTTGTGCTTTTGGTGCACAAAGGCAGAAGGGGATTGGACTAAATGGCCCAAGGGTTCTCTTCCAACCCTCTTTATTATTATTATTATTATTATTATTATTATTATTATTATTATTATTATTATTAGTATTAACATTGAGGCTGGGTAGCCATCTGTCAGGGGTGCTTTGCTTGTGCTTTTGGTGCACAAAGGCAGAAGGAGGTTGGATTCAATGGCCTAAAGGGTCTCTTCCAACCCTCTATTTTTTATTATTATTATTGTTATTATTATTATTGTTATTATTATTATTAATTATTGCTCGGTGGCCAACTATAGTCGGGCCCTCCAACGGTCTGAAGGATTGTGAACTGGCCCCTGGTTTAAAAAGTTTGGGGACCTCTGGTCTAAAAGAACCTGACTGGTTCAGGAAATGGTCAGTCCTAATTAACAAAATAGATGGAGACGAAAGATACACCACCTTGAACCAGGCGTTCCACACAATTAAAATGATACAATGATAATATATTGAATTGCTGTTCCAGGGGGGAGGGGGAACGGGGGAGGGGAGGGGGTGGGTGTTACATTCCAAAGGATCATTTAAAATGTCATTTACGCCAGGTGTCACCTATCCCATATCAGTGCATTTCATTTTTTCTGCCTCAATGTAATACAGTACATTCCTCCTTGTTGGAATTCATGCTGATAGTTTTGGCCCATTTGGATTCTGATTTTGCCCTCTGTCTGTTGATATAGACGTTGAATAGCTTTGGTCCCAGGACAAGACCCCACACAGAGGTGGTTCAACCACCAGGCCAACTTCAGTTGCCTGTGGTGCCATCTTGTTGGGGGCGCCATCGAGGCAACTCCTGTCTCCTGCGGCCTGCCTCCGCAAGGTATTGAACTGCTTTTTCTGTTGATTTGTTGTAAAACATGATGTTTCAGTGCTTAATTTGTAAAATCTTAATGCAATTTGATGTTTAATAGGCTTTTCCTTAATCCCTCCTTATTATCAAACCTTTTTGCTTATCCAACGCTTTTATTTTTCAGTGATTGGTTTGGGGGGGGGGGCGCCAAAATTCTGTTCGCCTACACTTGAAAAATACCTAGGGCCGGCTCTGACCCCACAAGACTCTTCTCTCCAGGATGATGAGGAGTCATTTGGGTTCAGCTGGTTAACCATAACCATGCTATCAGAACAAAGGTCCAGGTAGTTCATCTTCCAGGAAGAAATGCCCCAAAGAGGCTCCTTAGCAGAAGAAGCCAACGCAAGCCAACCCTGTCATTTGTCTCCAGCGATGGGCAATCACAGGTATATTGCCTCCGATTGCTGACATCCCATTCGAAGCTATCATGGTTAATAGCCACAAAGCAATTCTCCTTGAATCCATCTAATGCTTTTGCAAAGCCATTTAAGCCAAGCGTCCTCACAGCATCCTATGCCAATCGATTCCATATTTCCTGAACAATGGGAAGCCAGTTCCACTGAGTGATCCTGAATTGGAGTGCTTTGCCTAGCTGCAAGCTAAAAGCAAAGCCACCAAGGCTTAAGCATTTCTTTCCTCAGTACCTTCCTGAAGAATGACTCCATTCCGAATGTCACCACGTCATCCTTTTGAGATATGATGACCAGGGGTGCTTGCAATAGTTCCGATGGGGCTGCTGTTGGCGTAAGCTTTTAATGACGTACGAGAAGCAAAGGGGGGAGAGTAGCTGATCTCATGGCCATGAAGCAATGTGGTGCCACATAGCTCAACCCTGTCCTTCATGCTTTCCGACATCTGCTTGAAACCTGTTGTGATGGAGTCTTCAAGTAGAGATACTACTAGTTGTATTAGAAGAGGCAGGAAGACGACTCGTGAGCAAGACTCTGATCAGGAGCAACAAAGGAAGAGAATCCGGGAAATACTTATGGAACCCACTGATGATGATACCTTTGAGGGTTTTGAAGGGGATTGTGGGGCTGGGAATCAGGAGGATGGGATGTCAGACTCTGGGAGTGAGGTGATGGATTGGACTAGGGTTCAGGAGATCCGGGAGATTCTTGAGGAACCCAAAAGCAGTGGTACATTTGAGGGATGGCACAGAGAAGATACAGATGGGTCCTGGGGAGATATGGGTTCAGATAGAAGGTGGTCTGGCTGGAGAGATCGTAGAGGGGCTGCAGCTGGAGGTGGGGCCTTGGGCGACTCCAGCTCTGATGAGGATTTGCAGCAACCAACTGTGGATCGGGCGTTGGCTGGTTCAAGTTCGGAGGAGGACTTGCAGATAAAAGTAAGCTTGTTGCTAATGCAACTTTGCAATCGCAAGGTGTTTTGTTGGGCGCTTTTCGGGATCTCTGTTTCAGAAGACGTGTTTGGAAGACTGCTTTGGGACAATGGGGGTGGCATTGTGTGGATTTGTGCTGGATTGTCCTGTGTTGGTTTTATGCATTGGCTGCCAGCTTGCCTCCGTCGCTTTGGCTCTTTGTATTTACCTTGGACTGGAATTTGGTGACGCTGACTTCTCCCTGACGATTTGGACTGGAATTCGGTGACTCTGACTTCTTCCTGACGATTTGGACTGGAATTCAGTGATTCTGGCTTCTCCCTGACGACCTGGACTGGAACTCGATGCCTGTGACTCTCCTTAACGACGCGGACTGGATGTGGCGGCTGTGACTTCCCCTTTACAATGCGGTTTAGCTTTAACTACATTTTGGGGCATTGTGTGGCCATTGGTCACTGTGGGTAACTGCTGGTAGCTTTCCTGTGTTTGTTTAGCTCCAACCAGCAGGTGGAGCGAGTTTCCGGCTTTTTCAACTAAATTTGTTTTAATCTGGATTATCTCCCAGGATAATCCAGATTATATCCTGAGTTTGGATTTTTCGAGTTCTTTTTGGACATTATCATCTCACACTGAAGAGAAAGTGTTTTTGAGCCTCTTTTGATTGTTTCTTAGGCTCCTTTGTGTTGTTTTGCAATAAACTGAGTTGTTTATATTGGCTGGTGTCTGACTCTTAACAAAACCACTAGGGGGGTCATAAGGAGTTTGGGTCCTATCAATATGAAGTCTAACTACAGTTTTCATTATACTGTTATCTTCCCAGGTTAGGACAACATATACAGCGGAATAAAACACAGTAAGTGAGTGAATAATATGACACAGTGGATCTTTTCACATTGAAATTTAATCCATTTATATTACTATGCATCCTGTAGTTTTTTCTGAATGATTGCATGCACCACATCCAATACAACGGCAAGTTCTGTAGTATTTTATCACATCAAGGTATATTGAAAGCGCTTTGAGAAAGTTCAAAGTGCACTGCACTTACTATACCTCAGTGGTTCCCACCCTGTGGTCTGTGGACTACGACTGGTCTCCAAAAACTAGGGGTCTTCGAAAACGGCCTCACCGTTACTACACTGTTGTAACAAGAGCGACTGGTTTCATGAAACCCTCTTCTAGTGCCAAGGCAACGGGGATGTTAGGAGGGGAGAGGCTGACTACCCATGAAAGGTCCGACAACAAGCCTCCTGACTCCTGCTTCTCCTCCTCTTCCTGTTTCATGTGGCGCCTGGAAGTGGGGACACCTTGGTGTCTTCGTTTTTAGGCCTCTTCCTGGGGTTACTTGAGGTGTTGATTAAGAAAATTGCATTGGATAGACCACATCAGCTCTAGATCATTAAATATAGTTTTCTGTGGGTGAACAGATGGCGACTATAGGATGGCATATGTTTTATATCAGAAACTAGACCTGATGTGGTCTAGCTAGTGCAATTTTCTGACTCAGCACCCCAAGTAATCAAACCAAATCTAAAGTTGACCAAAGATTGATTTGTAACCCTTTTGGTACGAATGTTGAAGAGTGGTCCCTAGTCAAGTGATCCCTGGTCAAAGTAGTCCTGGTCAAATGTTCCCTGGTCAAGTGGTCCCTGGTCAAAGGGGTCCCTGGTCATAGAATCGTAGAGTTGGAAGAGACTTCATGGACCATCCAGTCCAACCCCCTGCAAGAAGCAGGAAAATCTCATTCAAAGCACCCCCGACAGATAGCCTTCCAGCCTTTGCTTAAAAGCCTCCAAAGAAGGAGCCTCCACCACAGTCCGGGGCAGAGAGTTCCACTGCCGAACAGCTCTCACAGTGAGGAAGTTCTTCCTAATGTTTGGGTGGAATCTCCTTTCCTGTAGTTTCAAGTGGTCCCTGATCAAATGGTCCCTGGTCAAAAAAAAGTTGGGAATCTGCCATAAGGACATGGATATGCACATCGCCACATCTCAGTCGACTGGGTAAGAAAAGAAAACATTCCTGGGTTTGGTTCCAACCCGCAATCAGCAGACACTGTAGCCACCATCCCACCCTTGTACTGGTTCCTGGGATGACTGTGTAGGTCAGGGGTCCTCAAACTTTTAAAGCAAAGGGCCGGTCTACAATCCTTCAGACTGTTGAGGGGCCGAATTATCATTTGAAAAAGAAATACGAACAAATCCCTATGCACACTGCACATGCCTTATTTGTAGTGCAAAACAACAACAATGAAAGAACAATACAATATTTAAAAATGAAAACAATCTTAACCAACATAAACCTATCAGGATTTCAATGGAAAGTGTGGGCCTGCTACCGGCCAATGAGATAGTCAAGTTAATTAGGATTGTTGTTGTTGTTGTTGTTGTGTGCCTTCAAGTCATTTCAGAATTTGGGTGAGCCTAAGTCTAAAATTAATTATTTATTTACTTACTACATTTATTTCCCACCCTTCTTACCCCGAAGGGGACTCAGAGCAGCTGTATGTACATACAATCTATATATATAAAAGGATAATGAAATTTCGGCCTAGGACAAAACAACAAAACTACACATCCCAGAAACACTAAACTTAGCAGCGCAACCCTCATCCATGCCTCTACGTTCATACAACAAAAGAAAACAAAAATAATTAGAGGGAGAGGAATAATTGTTTTTATCCAATTGCTGCCAGTTAAAAGGCTAAGCTCTGCCCACTTGGTCTCTTAGCAACCCACTCAGCCCAGGGGACAGCAGAGTTAGGCCTCACTTAGGCCTCTTCCCCACTGCCTATAAAATACAGATTATCAGATTTGAACTAGATTATGGCAGTGTAGACTCAAGGCCCTTCCACACATCTATATAACCTATTTATAAACTGGATTATCTTGACTCCACACTGCCATATAATCCACTTCGGTGTACGGTCGGACACAACTGGACTTAATGTCAGGAGAAAACCTTTACCCTTTACCTTAACTACCACCAATTCCTCAATACTTTATTTCCCATACCACCATACTTCGCCACAGCAACGCGTGGCCAGGCACAGCTAGTATATTATATTACTAGCATAGCACAATATTAGCATTATACATTACTATATTGAACTATACCACTATACTGTAATACTATACGTAATATATAACATATAATAAATATTATTATATGGTATTATTATTAGTATTATAATGTATAACATTATAATATTTTTATCAATATTATATGTATATACAATATATTATATTATTAAAACTGATATAAAAATATATTATAAAACTGGGGGCCAGGTAAATGACCTTGGAGGGCTGCATCCGGCCCCCGGGCCTTAGTTTGGGGACCCCTGGTGTAGGTGCTCCGCAGTGGGCCCAGTTCAGTTTAATCCACAGAACAGCCTTGGAGAGACATTGTGATTGGTAACCCATCCACCTCTTCAATGCAGCCATGCTCTTGTGCCATTTCAGGCTGCATGCCTGCATGGCCTCAACTGTTCCCATATCAAACTCCCATGTGGCCTTGATTGGCATGAAACCAGTGTAATGAAGTGTGGTTTTTTATGTTATAGAAGCCATGTTTAACTGTGTTTTAAAAAGGGTTAATATTTCAGTTACTCTGCTCTCATGAGTGGTTGCAATGGAGAAGGGGGCAGAGCCAACTGGGTTAGCTGAAGAGAGAGCAGAATTTGGAGGGAAAACTCAGTAAGTCAGTGAGTCTGTGGTCAGCGAACCACAGGGAAGTCTGATTCTCAGTTGGAGGATCAGGGTAGCTCAAATGTGGGATTTGAGTCAATTCTAAAATAAGTTTGGTGACTTATTGTAAGTAGTCTCTGCTCTGATAAGGTACAGGGAAGTCTGGTTCTCAGTTGGAGGATCAGGGTAGCTCAAATGTGGGATTTGAGTCAATTCTAAAATAAGTTTGGTGACTTATTTTAGGTAGTCTGGGCTCTGTTGAAGCTCAGGGAAGGCTGATCCTAAGTTAGGGGATCAGGGATAAAATAAGTTTGGTGACTTATTTTAAGGTAGTCTGTTAGTGGAGAAAGAACTGATGTTTTAAGAAGTTTGAAACACCTCAATATAGTTTTGCAACTGTTCAGTAACGTGCCTCAAACAAGAAGAAAAGTTATTGTAACCATTAAGCTGTGCCTGAATAAACTTGTTATTGTTCTCTCAAACATCTCAGTCTGTCATATATACACACATCAAGAATAAAGAAGAAAGAAGAAAAATAAAAGTCTCCTCTCTAAATAGCCAGTGGCTAAATCTTCCAATAGTGGTGGCAAGAGTTGATAATCCCCTTTGTAATTTGGTGGCAGCATTATAAAACATCTATAATTTGGTGGCAGCTTTTAAATAAAAACATGTTTAATAACTGGTTGCAGTGGATATAAAATATATAATAATTAATTAATAGAAACATCATCCTTCAAACTCCCATGTGGCCTTGATTGGCATGAAACCAGTAACCCAGCTAGCCCTTCAACACAACCATGCTCTTGTGCCATTTTAGGCTGCATGCATGGCATCAATTCCCATGTTAATTTGGACTGACACGATGATTGGCATGAGGTGGGCAACCCATCCACCCCTACAAGATGACCATGCCCCTGTGCCATTTTGGGCTGTCCTCCCCGCACGGCCTCAGCTGTCCATATCCTTTTTAACCAGCTTATTTGTTCCCTCTTTGTGCGCTTGCAAAACAGCCGGAGCAGCCCAACCCTGACGCCGCAGTGAAGTATTAACTCAGACCGAACACAGTTTGTCTCCAAGGACCTTCCTGGCCCCCTTCGTCATCCTATGCTGACATTTTAATCGTGCTTTTGTGGAAGCCGGCTGGCAGTATGTCACCAGGAACGGCGCGGCGAGGGGCCAGCAAAGGCTGCTCACTGTGGCGGCTGCCGAGGGACGCAGCCTATTCTGACAGACTGAGCAATAATCTGAACTTACTGCACTGAGCCAGTGGGACACCAGCCGGGCCGCTTTATCTTCTTCATTAAAGTGTGCTCGGGAAAAAAAAATCCATTTTCCTTTAAAGTCTCAGGAACAGATGGAGTAAAATTAATTGCGCCATTAAGTCCCGATAGACAATACCAGAGTGGTTTTCTTTCAACGGTGCATGTGTGTTACAAAGTGCTCTTCGTAAAAGGCAATTACTGCAACATTTGCCATAAAATAAAGGTTGCTTTAATGGGCAATAAACACAGGCTTCAAATTTTGTATGAAATGGGTCTCCAAAGGGTGCTGTTATACACTGCTCAAAGGCACAACCGACTTTACTATTTCAGCTCTGGCTCAAGCTCGGCTAACAGCGAACAATGATTTCTAAGACCCTTGGATATACTTTTTCTCCCTCTCCAGTAGAATTATGCATGTAATGGTACCTCATTGCCGACCCTGTCGGTCCCTCCCTCCCTCCTCTTTTTATCCTGCTCAGGAAACCATGGTGAGGGGAGACTCCACCAGCTGGCTTTCTGGCTGCATCAATGCCTTTCGAAAGAAAGAAAGACAACGGCAGCAGAGGCATATGGAGAGCAGACAAGGAAGAACAGGTAGATGGGAAACAGGGGGGAAACAGGGGGACACCGGAGGATTGTTGGCTTCCACATGCAGGAAATAACAAGGTCTGATTTCTTCATATAATTGCCCTGACAGCTAGGAAGAGATTCCATATTTCAGTCTGAAAAGGGGGGGAAAGAAAGCAATACACTGGGCCAAACAGATGCTGCATGTATGGCTTCCAGCACAGATGTTCACATTAGGTTCCTCAACCAAAATCAGGGAGAAAATGAGAATGAACGCTCTAGTCCTGATGTCAGCTGGGCCGAGGAACATCCCTGCAGCACTGAAAGTCTACTGGCTATAGTAGGCAGCGTACGGTTCAGTATAGGAATTCAACACATGGTTAAGAGACAAATATCTGAAAGAATGTCACATTGAGGAGGGAGCAAGATGGGACTTCGCGATGCTATCAGAAACTAGAGCTGATGTGATCTAGCCAGTGCAATTTTCTGAATCAGCATGCCAAAGAACCAAACCGAATCTAAAGTTGACCACAGATTGATTCGTAACCCTTTTGATACTAATGAAGGAAAGTGGTCCCTGGTCAAAGTGGTCCCTGATCAAAGAGGTCTCTGGTCAAGTGGTCCCTGGTCAAAGTGGTCCCTGGTCAAAGTGGTCCCTGATCAAAGAGGTCTCTGGTCAAGTGGTCCCCGGTCAAAGTGGTCCCTGGTCAAAATGATCCCTGGTCAAAATGATCCCTGATCAAAGAGGTCTCTGGTCAAGTGGTCCCTGGTCAAAGTGGTCCCTGGTCAAAGTGGTCCCTGGTCAAAATGATCCCTGATCAAAGAGGTCTCTGGTCAAGTGGTCCCTGGTCAAAGTGGTTCCTGGTCAAAGAGGTCCCTGGTCAAAGTGGTCCCTGGTCAAAATGATCCCTGATCAAAGAGGTATCTGGTCAAGTGGCCCCTGGTCAAAGTGGTCCCTGGTCAAAGTGGTCCCTGGTCAAAATGATCCCTGGTCAAAGAGGTCTCTGGTCAAGTGGTCCCTGGTCAAAGTGGTCCCTGGTCAAAGTGGTCCCTGGTCAAAATGATCCCTGATCAAAGAGGTCTCTGGTCAAGTGGTCCTTGGTCAAAGTGGTCCCTGGTCAAAGTGGTCCCTGGTCAAAATGATCCCTGGTCAAAATGATCCCTGATCAAAGAGGTCTCTGGTCAAGTGGTCCCTGGTCAAAGTGGTCCCTGGTCAAAGTGGTCCCTGGTCAAAATGATCCCTGATCAAAGAGGTATCTGGTCAAGTGGCCCCTGGTCAAAGTGGTCCCTGGTCAAAATGATCCCTGATCAAAGAGGTCTCTGGTCAAATGGTCCCTGGTCAAAGTGGTCCCTGGTCAAAGTGGTCCCTGGTCAAAATGGTCCCTGGTCAAAGTGGTCCCTGGTCAAAATGATCCCTGGTCAAAGTGATCCCTGATCAAAGAGGTCTCTGGTCAAGTGGTCCCTGGTCAAAGTGGTTCCTGGTCAAAGAGGTCCCTGGTCAAAGTGGTCCCTGGTCAAAATGATCCCTGATCAAAGAGGTCTCTGGTCAAGTGGCCCCTGGTCAAAGTGGTCCCTGGTCAAAGTGGTCCCTGGTCAAGTGGTCCTTGGTCAAAATGATCCCTGATCAAAGAGGTCTCTGGTCAAGTGGTCACTGGTCAAAGTGGTCTCTGGTCAAGTGGTCCCTGATCAAAGTGGTCCCTGGTCAAAGAGGTCCCTGGTCAAGTGGTCCCTGGTCAAAGTGGTCCCTGGTCAAAGAGGTCCCTGGTCAAGTGGTCCCTGGTCAAAGTGGTCCCTGGTCAAAATGATCCCTGGTCAAAGTGGTCCCTGGTCAAAATGATCCCTGATCAAAGAGGTATCTGGTCAAGTGGCCCCTGGTCAAAGTGGTCCCTGGTCAAAGTGGTCCCTGGTCAAAGTGGTCCCTGGTCAAAGAGGTCTCTGGTCAAATGGTCCCTGGTCAAAGTGGTCCCTAGTCAAAGTGGTCCCTGGTCAAAGTGGTCCCTGGTCAAAGTGGTCCCTGGTCAAAATGATCCCTGATCAAAGAGGTCTCTGGTCAAATGGTCCCTGGTCAAAGTGGTCCCTAGTCAAAGTGGTCCCTGGTCAAAGTGGTCCCTGGTCAAAATGATCCCTGATCAAAGAGGTCCCTGGTCAAAATGGTCCCTGGTCAAAATGATCCCTGATCAAAGAGGTCTCTGGTCAAGTGGTCCCTGGTCAAAGTGGTCCCTGGTCAAAGTGGTTCCTGGTCAAAGAGGTCCCTGGTCAAAGTGGTCCCTGGTCAAAATGATCCCTGATCAAAGAGGTCTCTGGTCAAATGGTCCCTGGTCAAAGTGGTCCCTGATCAAAGAGGTCTCTGGTCAAGTGGTCCCTGGTCAAAGTGGTCCCTGGTCAAAGTGGTCCCTGATCAAAGAGGTCTCTGGTCAAGTGGTCCCCGGTCAAAGTGGTCCCTGGTCAAAATGATCCCTGGTCAAAATGATCCCTGATCAAAGAGGTCTCTGGTCAAGTGGTCCCTGGTCAAAGTGGTCCCTGGTCAAAGTGGTCCCTGGTCAAAATGATCCCTGATCAAAGAGGTCTCTGGTCAAGTGGTCCCTGGTCAAAGTGGTTCCTGGTCAAAGAGGTCCCTGGTCAAAGTGGTCCCTGGTCAAAATGATCCCTGATCAAAGAGGTATCTGGTCAAGTGGCCCCTGGTCAAAGTGGTCCCTGGTCAAAGTGGTCCCTGGTCAAAATGATCCCTGGTCAAAGAGGTCTCTGGTCAAGTGGTCCCTGGTCAAAGTGGTCCCTGGTCAAAGTGGTCCCTGGTCAAAATGATCCCTGATCAAAGAGGTCTCTGGTCAAGTGGTCCTTGGTCAAAGTGGTCCCTGGTCAAAGTGGTCCCTGGTCAAAATGATCCCTGGTCAAAATGATCCCTGATCAAAGAGGTCTCTGGTCAAGTGGTCCCTGGTCAAAGTGGTCCCTGGTCAAAGTGGTCCCTGGTCAAAATGATCCCTGATCAAAGAGGTATCTGGTCAAGTGGCCCCTGGTCAAAGTGGTCCCTGGTCAAAATGATCCCTGATCAAAGAGGTCTCTGGTCAAATGGTCCCTGGTCAAAGTGGTCCCTGGTCAAAGTGGTCCCTGGTCAAAATGGTCCCTGGTCAAAGTGGTCCCTGGTCAAAATGATCCCTGGTCAAAGTGATCCCTGATCAAAGAGGTCTCTGGTCAAGTGGTCCCTGGTCAAAGTGGTTCCTGGTCAAAGAGGTCCCTGGTCAAAGTGGTCCCTGGTCAAAATGATCCCTGATCAAAGAGGTCTCTGGTCAAGTGGCCCCTGGTCAAAGTGGTCCCTGGTCAAAGTGGTCCCTGGTCAAGTGGTCCTTGGTCAAAATGATCCCTGATCAAAGAGGTCTCTGGTCAAGTGGTCACTGGTCAAAGTGGTCTCTGGTCAAGTGGTCCCTGATCAAAGTGGTCCCTGGTCAAAGAGGTCCCTGGTCAAGTGGTCCCTGGTCAAAGTGGTCCCTGGTCAAAGAGGTCCCTGGTCAAGTGGTCCCTGGTCAAAGTGGTCCCTGGTCAAAATGATCCCTGGTCAAAGTGGTCCCTGGTCAAAATGATCCCTGATCAAAGAGGTATCTGGTCAAGTGGCCCCTGGTCAAAGTGGTCCCTGGTCAAAGTGGTCCCTGGTCAAAGTGGTCCCTGGTCAAAGAGGTCTCTGGTCAAATGGTCCCTGGTCAAAGTGGTCCCTAGTCAAAGTGGTCCCTGGTCAAAGTGGTCCCTGGTCAAAGTGGTCCCTGGTCAAAATGATCCCTGATCAAAGAGGTCTCTGGTCAAATGGTCCCTGGTCAAAGTGGTCCCTAGTCAAAGTGGTCCCTGGTCAAAGTGGTCCCTGGTCAAAATGATCCCTGATCAAAGAGGTCCCTGGTCAAAATGGTCCCTGGTCAAAATGATCCCTGATCAAAGAGGTCTCTGGTCAAGTGGTCCCTGGTCAAAGTGGTCCCTGGTCAAAGTGGTTCCTGGTCAAAGAGGTCCCTGGTCAAAGTGGTCCCTGGTCAAAATGATCCCTGATCAAAGAGGTCTCTGGTCAAATGGTCCCTGGTCAAAGTGGTCCCTAGTCAAAGTGGTCCCTGGTCAAAGTGGTCCCTGGTCAAAATGATCCCTGATCAAAGAGGTCCCTGGTCAAAATGGTCCCTGGTCAAAATGATCCCTGATCAAAGAGGTCTCTGGTCAAGTGGTCCCTGGTCAAAGTGGTCCCTGGTCAAAGTGGTTCCTGGTCAAAGAGGTCCCTGGTCAAAGTGGTCCCTGGTCAAAATGATCCCTGATCAAAGAGGTCTCTGGTCAAGTGGCCCCTGGTCAAAGTGATCCCTGGTCAAAGTGGTCCCTGGTCAAAGTGGTCCCTGGTCAAAATGATCCCTGGTCAAAATGATCCCTGATCAAAGAGGTCTCTGGTCAAGTGGTCCCTGGTCAAAGTGGTCTCTGGTCAAGTGGTCCCTGATCAAAGTGGTCCCTGGTCAAAGAGGTCCCTGGTCAAGTGGTCCCTGGTCAAAGTGGTCCCTGGTCAAAGAGGTACCTGGTCAAGTGGTCCCTGGTCAAAGTGGTCCCTGGTCAAAATGATCCCTGGTCAAAATGATCCCTGATCAAAGAGGTCTCTGGTCAAGTGGTCCCTGGTCAAAGTGGTCCCTGGTCAAAGTGGTCCCTGGTCAAAATGATCCCTGATCAAAGAGGTCTCTGGTCAAGTGGTCCCTGGTCAAAGTGGTTCCTGGTCAAAGAGGTCCCTGGTCAAAGTGGTCCCTGGTCAAAATGATCCCTGATCAAAGAGGTATCTGGTCAAGTGGCCCCTGGTCAAAGTGGTCCCTGGTCAAAGTGGTCCCTGGTCAAAATGATCCCTGGTCAAAGAGGTCTCTGGTCAAGTGGTCCCTGGTCAAAGTGGTCCCTGGTCAAAGTGGTCCCTGGTCAAAATGATCCCTGATCAAAGAGGTCTCTGGTCAAGTGGTCCTTGGTCAAAGTGGTCCCTGGTCAAAGTGGTCCCTGGTCAAAATGATCCCTGGTCAAAATGATCCCTGATCAAAGAGGTCTCTGGTCAAGTGGTCCCTGGTCAAAGTGGTCCCTGGTCAAAGTGGTCCCTGGTCAAAATGATCCCTGATCAAAGAGGTATCTGGTCAAGTGGCCCCTGGTCAAAGTGGTCCCTGGTCAAAATGATCCCTGATCAAAGAGGTCTCTGGTCAAATGGTCCCTGGTCAAAGTGGTCCCTGGTCAAAGTGGTCCCTGGTCAAAATGGTCCCTGGTCAAAGTGGTCCCTGGTCAAAATGATCCCTGGTCAAAGTGATCCCTGATCAAAGAGGTCTCTGGTCAAGTGGTCCCTGGTCAAAGTGGTTCCTGGTCAAAGAGGTCCCTGGTCAAAGTGGTCCCTGGTCAAAATGATCCCTGATCAAAGAGGTCTCTGGTCAAGTGGCCCCTGGTCAAAGTGGTCCCTGGTCAAAGTGGTCCCTGGTCAAGTGGTCCTTGGTCAAAATGATCCCTGATCAAAGAGGTCTCTGGTCAAGTGGTCACTGGTCAAAGTGGTCTCTGGTCAAGTGGTCCCTGATCAAAGTGGTCCCTGGTCAAAGAGGTCCCTGGTCAAGTGGTCCCTGGTCAAAGTGGTCCCTGGTCAAAGAGGTCCCTGGTCAAGTGGTCCCTGGTCAAAGTGGTCCCTGGTCAAAATGATCCCTGGTCAAAGTGGTCCCTGGTCAAAATGATCCCTGATCAAAGAGGTATCTGGTCAAGTGGCCCCTGGTCAAAGTGGTCCCTGGTCAAAGTGGTCCCTGGTCAAAGTGGTCCCTGGTCAAAGAGGTCTCTGGTCAAATGGTCCCTGGTCAAAGTGGTCCCTAGTCAAAGTGGTCCCTGGTCAAAGTGGTCCCTGGTCAAAGTGGTCCCTGGTCAAAATGATCCCTGATCAAAGAAGTCTCTGGTCAAATGGTCCCTGGTCAAAGTGGTCCCTAGTCAAAGTGGTCCCTGGTCAAAGTGGTCCCTGGTCAAAATGATCCCTGATCAAAGAGGTCCCTGGTCAAAATGGTCCCTGGTCAAAATGATCCCTGATCAAAGAGGTCTCTGGTCAAGTGGTCCCTGGTCAAAGTGGTCCCTGGTCAAAGTGGTTCCTAGTCAAAGAGGTCCCTGGTCAAAGTGGTCCCTGGTCAAAATGATCCCTGATCAAAGAGGTCTCTGGTCAAGTGGCCCCTGGTCAAAGTGGTCCCTGGTCAAAGTGGTCCCTGGTCAAAGTGGTCCCTGGTCAAAATGATCCCTGGTCAAAATGATCCCTGATCAAAGAGGTCTCTGGTCAAGTGGTCCCTGGTCAAAGTGGTCTCTGGTCAAGTGGTCCCTGATCAAAGTGGTCCCTGGTCAAAGAGGTCCCTGGTCAAGTGGTCCCTGGTCAAAGTGGTCTCTGGTCAAAGAGGTACCTGGTCAAGTGGTCCCTGGTCAAAGTGGTCCCTGGTCAAAATGATCCCTGGTCAAAATGATCCCTGGTCAAAGTGGTCCCTGGTCAAAATTATCCCTGGTCAAAGTGGCCCCTGGTCACAGTGGTCCCTGGTCAAAATGATCTCTGATCAAAGTGGCCCCTGATCAAAGTGCTCCCTGGTCAAAATGATCCCTGGTCAAAGTGGTCCCTGGTCAAAATGATCCGTGATCAAGTGGTTCCTGGTCAAAGTGGTCCCTGGTCAAAATGATCCCTGGTCAAAGTGGTCCCTGGTCAAAATGGTCCCTGGTCAAAGTAGTGCTGGTCAAACCATATATGAAAGGATCTCACATTGAGGGGGGAGCAAGATGGGACTTCCTGATGCTCAGTGGAATATGCTGCCTGGATGTATGAAGGATGACCTGTTTTCAATGGAAGCTAGATGTCCACCTACCAGGAGTGCATCTCCTCTCTGCCCCCAGATAGCACAATAAGAGACAGTTAGAGGCATAAATAGTTAGCTATGGGAAGGGTAATGTGATAAAAGAAGCTCCAAAGATTCATTTCATTGCCTGTGGTTCCCAACCTGTGGTCCGTGGACCACCAGTGGTCCATAAGAACTAAAATATGGTCCGCGGACACACCGTTACTACTATGCTCAACCAAAAATATTTTTTTCCTTGGTGTCTTCATTTTTAGACCTGTTCCTGGGGTTATTTCGGGTGCTGATTCAAAAAATTGAACTGGATAGACCACATCAGCTCTAGATGATTAAATATGTTTTTCTGTGGGCGAGCAGATGGCGACTAGTGAATGGCATATGTTCTGTATTGGAAACTTGAGCTGATGTGGTCGATCCAGTGCAATTTTCTGAATCAGCACCCAAAATAACCAAACTGAATCTAATGTTGACCAAGAATTGATTCGTAACCTTTTTGGTACTAATGTTGGAGAGTGGTCCCTGGTCAAAGAGGTCCCTGGTCAGAGAGGTCCCTGGTCAAAGTGGTCCCTGGTCAAAGAGGTCCCTGGCCAAAAGAAGGTTGAGAACCACTGGTGTAGACTCATATACTGCAGATTTAACGGGATTATATGAGTCTACACTGCTATATAATCCAGTTCAATGCAGTTAATCTGCATTCTGAAATTGCATTATATGATATGGCTTTAGGTGGTCTTCTATGGACACCTTCCAGCTTATTGCTATCCTTGTTGAACAACAGTGAAGTTGCTGTTATTATTGTGATTTATTCCCCCCTTTCCCCAAAAAACGGGGACTCAAGGTACAAATTTAAATATCAATAGTTTTAACGTTTTGCATTAGAATAGTATTATAATCTATATCTTTATACAATCAGTGCATATAGTTATACAATTTGAATAGAACCAAAATATTTCGGAAACAGCTCGCTAACGTTCACTTACAAGAAAATGACACTTCCTTTTCTGCAGATATTTTTTTATGGATAGTCATGACAGATGAGAAGACTTGCTTTATGGCTAGTCAATAGGGAAGACGGAGAGATTTCACAGGCCTAAAGCAAAGAGCCAGAAAGTGTGGCTGCAGTGAGGATCATAAACAAAACAAGCCGAGAAAGTGTGAATCGGCAGGAAGCAAAAGGGTTAAATGTCTCTCGCCATTAAGGGCATCCTCTGGTTTCATATCTGTTTTCCCTTACAGAACATTAAGCACAGTGGGACATCACAAACCCCCACCGTGGGGCTATTAAAACGACACAGACCAACGTCACAACAGCTTTCGCAACAGCTTAACGCTTCCACCAAAAAGTCCAAAGTGAGGTTACGGTTGTACTCATTACAAACTCCAATTACGGTAACTGGGTCACACTTGTGACAGCAGGAGCACTTAACATATAAATGACCAGCAAAAATGAATTTCAATGAGGAGAAGTGTAGGCGAATACACTTAGGACTTCATCACACGCCATAAAATCAGCGTTTCTACACATTTCAGAAACAGCTACTGACAGAGCCTATCACACGACGCAAGCTTGTCCTGTGATGTCGAAGGCTTTCATGGCCGGGATCACTGGGTTGTTGTATGTTTTCCAGGCTATATGGCCATGTTCCAGAAGCATTCTCTTCTGACGTTTCGCCCACATCTATAGCAGGCATCCTCAAAGGTTGGGAGGTACTTCTGGAATATAGCCATACAGCCCGGAAAACACACAACAACCTTGTCCTGTGAGTTTCAAGTATTTCACCATTTCTAGTGTGTTTTCCCCCCTGACGATTTCTAAGATCAGAAAATGTTATTGTCAGAATTCTTGAAAATCATCACCCTGATACATATACTGCTCTTTCCCCATCCCCCTGGCCAGGCCTTCACAGCAGGGACCTTTGCGGTCTGCTTCTTCCTCTGCATGCATGGTCTGCTGACTGCTCATCTGACTCCTACAACCTGAGGGCCCGGACTCCTTCAATGGGAGCTTTGTTGCACTTCCCAGGGAACAACAACGCATGCCTTTCATGTAAGTGTCACATTTTTGCAGCATATAAAAAGAACCTGTTTCCTTTTTAAATCTGAAGGCAATTTTCAAATGAATGTCTTTGCCAGTGCTATAACTCTTGGAGCTGAGTCGGACATTGGCGCAAAGAGGTATCAGGATCAAATCAGAGCCACAGCGGGAGGTCAGAAGTCCACAAAGAGTCCAGGTGATGTGACCAATCCAGAGCACTAAAATACTCCGACAAGTGGTTGCTACAGAATGCACCTGTATGGCTTTCGGGGGCTGAAGTCAGTGTGAAAGGGATCTTGGAGTCTTGGTAGACCGTCAGCTAAACAAGAGTTAACAGCATGATGCAGCAGATGAAAAGGCCAATGTGAATCTAGACTGCATCAACAGGAGTCTAGTATGATCTAGATCAGTGGTTCCCAAACTTATTTGGCCTACTGCCCCATTTCCAGAAAAAATATGACTCAGCGCCCCCTGGAAAGGAGGATGTGGCTTAGAGGGGTGGGCGTGGCTCCTGCTCAAGAAGGCGGGGCTGAGCTTCTCCCCTAGTCCAAGATGCAGGGCTGGGAGGGGGAGGTGGGCGGGGCCACAAATGGGTGGCCAGGACTGGGATGGGTGGAGTTACGAGCTCTGAGACAGGGCTGAGCTTCTATCCTTGTCCTGCGGCACCTACCAGGACACAGGGGGCGGGGCTAGAGGAAGGGGCGGGGCTTCTTCCCAAGTGCCTGACGGGGCTGAACCTCTATACCCCGCCCCCATGTTCTAACAAGTACCTCAGGGGAGGTATAGCCCTTTAGTCCTAAAAATCTTTCAGGAGAGGTATAGAGGCTCAGCCCTGTCTCATGCTCCTGGGAAGAGGCCCCGCCACCACCCCTAGCCCCGCCCTTTAGTCCTAAAAGGCCTCTCAGGAGAGGTATAGAGGCTCAGCCCTGTCTCGGGCTCTTGGAAGGAGGCCTTGCCCCCTTCCCTAGCTCCGCCTACTGTGTCCCAAGAAGCACCTCAGGAGAGGTATAGATTCCAGCCCTGTCTTGGGCTCTTGGGAAGAAGTCACACCCACTCCTCTAGCTCCGCCCCCTGTGTCCTAACAGGCACTTGGGAAGAGGCCCCCCTCCCCTAGCCCCGCCCCGTGTCCTAATAGGTGCCATCACCGCCCCCCTGGATTGCTGCAGCACCCACCAGGGGGCGGTAGCGCCCACTTTGGGAATCACTGATCTAGATGAAGAAAAGTATGGTTTGGTCAGACTTCGCCTGGAATAACACCAAGTCCAGTTCTTGGCACCACAATTCAAGAAGGAAGGATATGGTCAAAGGTTTGGAAGCCACACATTCCTATAAGAAACGTCTTAGAGAGCCGGGATTGTTTACTTGAAGAGGAGAAGGATGAGAAAGGACATGAGAGCCACAACTATTTGAAATGGTATTTATTTATTTATTTATTTATTTATTTACAATATTTATATTCCGCCCTTCTCACCCCAAAGGGGACTCAGGGCGGATTACAATGAACACATATATGGCAAACATTCAATGCCAACAGACAAACAACATTCAGTTTTAGACAGACACAGAGGCATTTTTTTAACATCTTTCCAGCTTCACGATTCCAGCCACAGGGGGAGCTGTTGCTTCACCGTCCATTGGTGGCTGTTCTTCCTCTTCTTTTCCTCGTGAGCAATTTTATGGTGTTGTAGATTAGTTAAATTAGCCTCCCGCATAAAGCGTACCTAAATTTTCCCTACTTGACAGATGCAACTGTCTTTCGGGGCTGCTAGGTCAACAGCAAGCCGGGGCTATTTTTTTTTTTAAATGGTCGGAGGCTTAACCCGACCCGGGCTTCGAACTCATGACCTCTCGGTCAGTAGTGATTTATAGCAGCTGGTTACTAGCCAGCTGCGCCACAGCCCGGCCCCGGTATCACATTGAGGATGGAGCAAGCCCGTTTTCTACTGCTCTAGAAACTAGGACACAATGGATCCATGAATTCAATTTGCAGGAAAGGAGATGCCACATAAACATTAGGAAAAACTTCCTTGTGATCAGAACTCCTTGAGAATGGAATACGCTTCCCTGGAGCGTGATGGAGTCTCCTTTTCTGAAAGAAGGAAAACATGTGACGGGGGTGGGAAAATAATTCATTTGATTTCCAAACGGGGCGATGTGAAACCATCCTCAACACTTTATTTATCGTGTGGGATGAAGTCCTCAGGCAGAAAAAAAATGAAACACACCGATACAGAATGGGTGACGCCTGGCTCTACAGGGGGAAAAGATCTTGGCGTCTCAGTGGACCTGCCAACAGTTTATGATACTGCAAATCATCACCTCCTCCTGAAAAAAAAAATGTATAATTTCACGAAGGATTACCACCTCACTCACTGCATAAAAAATCTGCTACAGAACGGGAGCTTTTTTGTTGAGTTCCAGGGTCAACAAAGGTGCATAAACAGAGGAAATGGCCAGAGGGGCCGGGCTGTGGTGCAGCTGGCTAGTAACCAGCTGCTATAAATCACTACTGACCGAGAGGTCATAAGTTCGAAGCCCGGGTCGGGTTAAGCCTCCGACCATTAAAAAAAAATAGCCCCAGCTTGCTGTTGACCTATGCAGCCCTGAAAGACAGTTGCATCTGTCAAATAGGGAAAATTTAGGTACGCTTTATGTGGGAAGCTAATTTAACTAATCTACAACACCATAAAACTGCCAGCAAAACACGAGGAAAAGAATGAGGAAGAACAGCCACCAATGGACGGTGAAGCAACAGCTCCCCCTGTGGCCGGAATCGTGAAGCTGGAAAGATGTTAAAATGCCTCTGTGTCTGTCTAAAACTGAATGTTGTTTGTCTGTTGGCATTGAATGTTTACCATATATGTGTTCATTGTAATCCGCCCTGAGTCCCCTTCGGGGTGAGAAAGAAGGGCGAAATATAAATACTGCAAATAAATAAATAAATAAATAAATCTGTTGGGAGTGCTTAGACTGTGCATACTTCATGGCAGGACTCCACAGCATGGCCCTTGTGGTCTCTTCCAGTTCTATGATTCTATGACTGGAGACGTTAGGAAAAGCTTAGAGTTGTTAGATAGCGAAACTTTTTGGCTGAGAATGTGGCGGAGTCTCCTTCTCTGGAAGTGCTAAAACGAAGGCTGGATGGCCATCTGTCAGGAGGGTTTGGATTGTTTAATGTGTTGCCGAAGGCTTTCATGACCGGGATCACAGGGTGGTTGTATGTTTTCTGGGCTGTATGGCCATGTTCCAGAAGAATTTTCTCCTGACATTTCTCCCACATCTATGGCAGGCATCCTCAGAGGTTGTGAGGTCTGGAGAAACTCAGCAAGGAAGGTTTATATATATATATCTGTGGAAAGTCCAGGGTGAGGGAAGAACTCTTCTCAGTTGGAGGCCAGTGTGAATGTTGTAGTTAATCAGGGTTGTTGTATGTATTCTGTGAATGTTATATTTTATTATATGAATATTATAGGGTCGATTTTCCTGCTCATGTGATATTAGGTTGCCTGGCCACGATTACTTCGCACTTTATTGATTTTACCTCTACCACGCTGAAGTTTTCCCTCTGGGCCCAGCCCCATGTTTTTAGCCCTGCTTTTAACCATTTTATGCCGTGCGCTGACTTTTATAACTGTTCATTGATGTTATGTTTTCATCGATATGACATTGTTTTATTGCCGATTTTGTTTTATTGCTGTTATTGTATTGTTGTCGGGCATGGCCCCATGTAAGCCGCTCTGAGTCCCTCCGGGGAGATGGGGCGGGATATAAAAATAAAGTTATTATTATTATTATTATTTTATTATGACACAGCAAACAAGATAGACACGCTGGATTTCATATCACAAAATCACAAGTCGAACACTTCCCAAGTGTCTAGGACTGTGTGATGTATTTTCGGATGATGCGCGCAGATCCCAGTAAGGTGGCCTTTTGCAGTTGGCAGATCGTAATTTTGTCAATGTCTATTGTTTCCAAATGCCAGCTGAGATCTTTTGGCACGGCACCCAGTGTGCCCATCACCACCGGGACCACCTGTACTGGTTTCTGCCAGAGTCTTTGAAGTTCAATCTTGAGGTCCTGAGTTTTTCCTGTTGTTTTTCACCTGGGATGGCAACATCAATGATCCAAACCTTGTTCTTTTCCACAACTGTGATGTCTGGTGTGTTGTGTTCCAGAACTTTGTCAGTCTGGATTCGGAAGTCCCACAGTATTTTTGCGTGCTCATTTTCCAATACTTTTGCAGGTTTGTGATCCCACCAGTTCTTTGCTGCTGGGAGGTGGTACTTGAGGCACAAGTTCCAATGAATCATTTGTGCCACATAGTTGTGCCTCTGTTTGTAGTCTGTCTGTGCAATTTTCTTACAGCAGCTGAGGATATGATCAATGGTTTCGTCAGTTTCTTTGCACAGTCTGCATTTTGGGTCATCAGCTGATTTTTCGATCTTGGCCTGAATTGCCTTTGTCCTGATGGCTTGCTCCTGGGCTGCAAGGATCAGGCCTTCTGTCTCCTTCTTCAGGGTCCCATTCGTGAGCCAGAGCCAGGTCTTCTCCTTATCAGCTTTTCCTTCAATTTTGTCAAGGAACTTTCCATGCAATGTTTTGTTGTGCCAGCTGTCAGCTCTAGTTTGTAGTGTGGCTTTCTTGTACTGGTTTTTTGTCTGCTGTGCTTTGAGGAGTTTCTGATTTTTGACTTCAATCAAAGCAGGTTCTTCACTTTGCTTTACATATTCTGCCAGGGCATGTTGCATATTATTATTATTATTATTATTATTATTATTATTATTATTATTATTATAATTATTATATTATTATGTTGCAGTTAATCACCCTAATTTGCATTGAATGGCTTCATCTACTGGCTACTTTCTGCCTGGGGGCATCCTTTGTTAGCTTCTTATTTACTGTTCTGATTTTTGAGTTTTTTAATACTGGTAGCCAGATTTTGTTCATTTTCATGGTTTCCTCCTTTCTGTTGAAATTGTCCACGTGCTTGTGAATTTCAATGGCTTTCAATGGATTGTTTGCTGCTGCACGACAGAACAGGGTTGGACTGGATGGCCCTTCCAAAGTCTAAGATTCTGTGATTCTTGGATTCTGATATTTCTCTACTGGAAACTTGAACGTACTTTTTCTCTCTCTCTTTCTTTTTTTTGTCTTCAAGGAAGGAAGAGGGGGAAAAAACCCCTTGCCTACCCCCTGTGTGCTACTCAGCGCTCGTCTTTAACGAGCAGCTCCAAATGACAGCTTTAATCACTGCCTCTGGCCACTGAAAGAGGACGCTAATGATAGGAAAGAACAGAGAGCCATTTGCATCAATCAGCTTGGGTCTAAATCACTTTTTATGATAATGCACTGAAGCGGAGAAGAGTGTCTCTGATGTCTTCTGCATGATGATGTACCGCGGTGCTGTCTCCTCTCCTCAGACCTCCACATAAATCTCGGGAAGATGCCCCCGCCGCCCCGCCCTGCGCCCGCCAGAGATGGGCCTATTTTCTACACCATTAATGATCTACCACAAGGGTAGAGTCAGGAGAGGTTAAGCAATCAGTTCTTTCCGCGCCGGCATTCTATGAGAGGGAGGAATCTCTTGTACTCGCCGACAAGGAAAGCCACATCTTGCAGCCAGAACACATTATGCAAACAAGGGATGCAGGATCCGATCTGTATTCACGGTGTTGGGCTCAGAAGGCCAAAATCGGCCATGATACGGGGGCAACAAACCATGGAGTCACCCATTATTTTATGCTCGGTGGTTCCTGGAGAAAGCTGCCAAGCCACCAGAGATGTCTTCTTCCACAGAAGTCATCCCTCAATTTAAAGAAGTCCAGATGAAGGAAGAAGAACCATAAGCCTCATAACCATATACCTCAAAACCTCCCAACCATATACATCACAACCTCACAACCATATACCTCACGAACCTCCCAAACATATACTTCACAACCTCCCCACCATATACTTCACAACCTCCCCACCATATACATCCCAACCTCCCAACCATATACATCACAACCTCACAACCATATACCTCACAACCTCCCAACCATATACTTCACAACCTCCCCACCATATACATCCCAACCTCCCAACCATATACATCACAACCTCCCAACCATATACCTCACAACCTCGCAACCATATACATCACAACCTCGCAACCATATAGATCACAACCTCGCAACCATATACCTCCCAACCTCCCCACCATATACATCACAACCTCGCAACCATATACCTCACGAAACTCCCAACCATATACCTCCCAACCTCCCAACCATATACATCACAACCTCCCAACCATATACCTCCCAACCTCCCAACCATATACATCACAACCTCCCAACCATATACCTCCCAACCTCACAACCATATACCTCACAACCTCGCAACCATATACATCACAACCTCGCAACCATATACCTCCCAACCTCCCCACCATATACATCACAACCTCGCAACCATATACCTCACGAAACTCCCAACCATATACATCACAACCTCCCAATCATATACCTCCCAACCTCCCAACCATATACATCACAACCTCCCAACCATATACATCACAACCTCACCACCATATACTTCACAACCTCCCAACCATATACCTCCCAACCTCACAACCATATACCTCCCAACCTCCCAACCATATACATCACAACCTCCCAACCATATACATCACAACCTCCCAATCATATACCTCCCAACCTCCCAATCATATACCTCCCAACCTCCCAACCATATACCTCCCAACCTCCCAACCATATACATCACAACCTCACCACCATATACTTCACAACCTCCCAACCATATACCTCCCAACCTCCCAACCATATACCTCACAACCTCGCAACCATATACATCCCAACCTCCCAACCATATACCTCCCAACCTCCCAACCATATACATCACAACCTCCCAATCATATACCTCCCAACCTCCCAACCATATACATCACAACCTCACCACCATATACTTCACAACCTCCCAACCATATACCTCACAACCTCACAACCATATACCTCACAACCTACCAACCATATACATCCCAACCTCCCAACCATATACCTCCCAACCTCACAACCATATACATCACAATCTCCCAACCATATACTTCACAACCTCCCAACCATATACCTCCCAACCTCACAACCATATACCTCACCACCTCCCAACCATATACCTCCCAACCTCCCAACCATATACCTCACAACCTCACCTCCATATACTTCACAACCTCCCAACCATATACCTCCCAACCTCCCAACCATATACCTCACAACCTCCCAACCATATACATCACAACCTCCCAACCATATACTTCACAACCTCACCACCATATACTTCACAACCTCCCAACCATATACCTCCCAACCTCCCAACCAAATACCTCACAACCTCACCACCATATACCTCACAACCTCACCACCATATACTTCACAACCTCCCAACCATATACATCACAACCTCGCAACCATATACCTCCCAACCTCCCAACCATATACCTCCCAACCTCCCAACCATATACATCACAACCTCGCAACCATATACCTCACGAACCTCCCAACCATATACCTCCCAACCTCCCAACCATATACCTCCCAACCTCCCAACCATATACATCACAACCTCGCAACCATATACCTCCCAACCTCCCAACCATATACCTCCCGACCTCCGAACCATATACCTCCCAACCTCCCAACCATATACATCACAACCTCCCAACCATATACCTCCCAACCTCCCAACCATATACATCACAACCTCACAACCATATACCTCACAACCATAAACCTCACAACCGTACAACCATATACCTCACAACCTCACAACCATATACATCACAACCGCACAACCATATACCTCACAACCTCTGAGGATGCCTGCCATAGATGTGGGCGAAACGTCAGGAGATAATACTTCTGGAACATGGCCATGGTTGTTGTATGTTTTCCGGGCTGTATGGCCATGTTCCAGAAGTATTCTCTCCTGACGTTTTGCCGACATCTATGGCAGGCATCCTCAGAGGGTGTGAGGTATGGAGAAACTGCATGGCCATATAGCCCGGAAAACTCACATCAACCCAAGAACTATAAGGAGGGTGGATATCGTATTTCTCCAAACTCCATTTCGCAGCATCCAAACCTTCCATTGTCTTTATTCAGTCAAGCTTCTGGCACATTACTGGCATCTGAGTTTTTAATGGGGAGTTCTGTACTTATTCCTCTCCCCACTAATGTGTTTTTAAGTTGTTTTTAATTTGGCAGTTCTTTTAATCAGATGGGATTTAATATTACAATGTATTGCATTGTTTCTAGTTTTTTTAAAAAAGTCATGCGAGCAAGCAATAGAAGAAAAGTAGGAGATATACATAAAAGGTAAAGGTTTCCCCTGATGTTAAGTCCAGCCGTGACCGACTCTGGGGGTTGGTGCTCATCTCCATTTCTAAGCCGAAGAGCTGGCGTTGTCCGTAGACACCTCCAAGGTCATGTGGCCAGCATGACTGCATGGAGCGCCGTTACCTTCCCGCTGGAGCAGTACCTATTGATCTACTCACATTGGCATGTTTTCGAACTGCTAGGTTGGCAGAAGCTGGAGCTAACAGCGGGCACTCACTCCACTCCCGGGATTTGAACCTGGGACCTTTCGGTCTGCAAGTTCAGCAGCTCAGTGCTTTATCACACTTCGCCACCGG
The DNA here is from genome assembly GCF_035594765.1 of Anolis carolinensis. Classification (NCBI taxonomy): domain Eukaryota; kingdom Metazoa; phylum Chordata; class Lepidosauria; order Squamata; family Anolidae; genus Anolis; species Anolis carolinensis. The sequence continues at coordinate 26,496,384 of NW_026943818.1, forward strand.
GGCTCCTAGGAGATATACATACATACATGTATATTTATGTATGTATATGTATGGATACTGAAGAGGCACAAATACAGGATGAAAGAGGAAGGTACCTCAAGCAAACCCTTGTTGTGACCGCCTTCCATCTGGGAATCTATGTTCTCAATGTGAAAGATCATGTGGATCCGTAACAGGTCTCCACTAGGGTTGTGCATGTTTTGTGCCCCAGCTTTCAGTGGGGGCCCGGATTCATTTTTTGGGAGACCCCCAGTGTGTACTTTAAGGAGGCTTCTTACTTGCTGTTTCTACTTTAGAGGAGGCGCTCAGCTGCAGGCCCTGGTAGGCACATGTGCTTTCTGGGCCTTCCTGCACGCCACACCACTGTCATGATCTCCAATTTTTGACATCTCAGGTCGGCTGACAAGGAACAGATACCAGCCATAAAACGGGCCAGCCAAAAAACCTCAATTACCCTCTGGTATGTGAGAGCCCCTATATAAATGGGCTAAAGAAAAGGTTCTGGTATTCTATACAATAAAACCTGTTGGAATCTACCAGCGTGTGTCTTGGTGCTTTTTCTGATGGAAGACTGACCCACAGCACAACTGGGAGAAGAGAACCCGACAGCCACACACGCACTCTCCTTGGAAAGAGAGTTAATGTGTGGTGTGGCATACAGGCTCAGTGCCTGCAGCTGAGCGCCTATTACAGTATGAGGTGTTTGGTTGCAAGTCTGCACGTTTCTGGGCCTGCATGCCATGCCACACACTCTCTCTCTTTCCAAGAACAGTGCATGAGTGTGGCAAAGTGCTGGCCCAGAAAGCGTGCCTGCCAGTGCCTGCCACCAAGCGCCTCTTACTCTAGAATAAGAGGCGCTCAGCTGCAGGTACTGGCAGGCATGCACACTTTCTGGGCATGCACACCACACACACACACTCTCTTTACCTCTCAGCTGCGGACGTAAGCAGGCTTGGAGTCGAGATCGGCTCATTTGCTTTCATGTCAAGTTGACTTTTGTAAGGGAAGAGGGCTTCTCTTTTTATGCTCCTGAAAAAACGAATTCCACGCACAACTCTAGTCTCCGCAGTCATCTACAGACCCACTACCAAGACTCTACCACTGGAAAATGATCATGCTCAGCCATGAATGCTTGCCTATGATAATTATTATATGTACATATACACATAAACACACACATCCTATAGATCAGTGGTTCCCAAACTTATTTGGCCTACCACCCCCTTTCCAGAAAAAATATGACTCAGTGCCCCCTGGAAAGGAGGGCGTGGCTTAGAGGGGTGGGCGTGGCTCCTGCTCAAGAGGGTGGGGCTGAGCCTCTCCCGTAGTCCAAGATGCAGGGCTGGGAGGGGGAGGGGGAGGGGGAGGTGGGTGGGGCCACAAATGGGTGGCTAGGACTGGAATGGGCGGAGTTACGAGCTCTGAGACAGGGCTGAGCTTCTATCCCTGTCCTGCGGTGCATGCCAGGACACAAGGGGCAGGGTTAGAGGAAGGGGCGGGGCCTGACGGGGCTGAACCTCTGTACCCCACCCCCATGATCTAACAAGCACCTCAGGGGAGGTATGCAGAGGCTCAGCCCTGTCTTGTGCTCTTGGGAAGAGGGCCCGCCCCTAGCCCCACCCTTTAGTCCTAAAAGACCTCCCAGGAGAGGTATAGAGGCTCAGCCCTGTCTCATGCTCTTGGAGGGAGGCTCCGCCCCCTTCCCTAGCCCCGCCCTTTAGTCCTAAATGGCCCCTCGGGAGAGGTATAGAGGCTCAGCCCTGTTTCGGGCTCTTGGAAGGAGGCCCCTCCCCCTTCCCTAGCTCTAGCCTCTGTGTCCCAACAAGTGCGTCAGGAGAAGTATAGATTCTCAGCCCTATCTCAGGCTCTTGGGAAGAAGCCACACCCACTCCTCTAGCTCCGCCCCTATGTCCTAGCAGGCGTCTCAGGTGCTCAGCCCTGTCTCTGGCACTTGGGAAGAGGCCCCTCCCCTCCCCTGGCCTAATAGTGTCCTAATAGGTGCCATCACCGCCCCCTGGATCGCTGCAGCGCCCACCAGGGGGCGGTAGCACCCACTTTGGGAATCACTGCTATAGATTCATTTCCGAAGGCAATCTCATACTGAGTAATGTAATTAAGGCATGTTTTGGCCAGACCATTTCTGATCTGACACCATATTGTGTTGGCTGCATCAGAAATTATCCCAATAATATACTGTTAGAGGTTTCCAACAATATTGTTAGGGAAAAACAAAATGGAAACCTGCTTCATAGACAGCCATTTTATTCCCCGACAATTCTTTTGAAATGGTACTACATCATGGTGTCTAAAGAGGTTATGGGGGAGGAGGGCCGTGCTGAATAATCAAACTGGGCTGGCTGGCCAAATTGCAGAAAAATATTCTTAAGGTCATGATGCTGCCCGCGTGCGTGAAAAAGAGCCACCGCTGAGTAAACATAAAAAATAACATGTTTCATGTTTCCCATTTACAAGAAGAGTCTATCTATGGGAGTCTGACCAGGGAATAGAGGAATACAAAAATTCAACTTGTGTGAATGGTTTTGCTCTCTTGAGTTGCAACTCTCCTTCCCACTCGTCTCGCATCCATTCCAGTTGCAAGATTCTTTGCTCACACCACCGACCTCACATAAAACTCTCTCTTCTCCTCTTAATTCAAAGTGAAGAACTTAATGCATCTCCAATGTTTCTAGTGCCACCACTAATTCCACTCAATTATTACAAGAGACTTTGTTTTATTACCGAACTCTTAATTGCTCAGAAGTAACCCTGTTTCAAAATTGCTTAGTTCTAAGAGAGGCTCTGCTTCTGAATGTACAATGTTATCGTGTTAAACCCAACTAACCCCTTTATCTTCTGATTGGGAAATGTTATAAAATATTAATACAGAGGAGGGAAGGAAGAAGAAAAAAATTATTCTTACAATCCACCACTTTTACCAACTCAGCAGTCAGCAATTTAAATGCAAACCTGTACTACAGAAGATGGGCATGGTGCAATCTGTTCTTCTATGAATATATATGTATTTGTGTATGTCAAGGCAATCATTCCAAAAGAAGACAGAAAGAGAGAAAAAAACTCAAGTAAAATAACAGAGGATAAAAAGAAACAACTATACTAGAATGAGCTCAGAGACCACCACAAAAGTGGACATTATTTAGTGGAAAATTAAATGATAGGCTTGCCTTTGGATCTCCCACCGTGGCACCACCTCATCAATGTGTCTTTGGGGTATTTAGGCATTCCTCTCTTCAAAAAAAGAAGTAATCAGAGATTGATGTTACATTTGGACTTTTGCACTGAAAGAAGATTGCAAAGGAAGGCTTTATAGCATATACGAGATGTCCAAGCTGAGTGCAGGAAAGGAAGGGGCATTAGAGACCATGAAATAAATGTATGTTGGACAATGGACTGTGCCAAAGAATTTTAGAAGGAAATCAACCTGTATTTCAAATATTACAGGAAGGTCTTTAACTGTGTATATTATAAGATATTATGATTTAGTGTAAAAGAAATGGAAGCATCAGAATACTGAATTGTCCTAACAAGAGGATACTGTCTGGACACAATATGAAGATGCAGTGGAAGGGGATCAGACAAGGCTGCATTTAATCACCTTATCCATCTTCATGGGAGAACAGGCATTTTAACTCACATCCTCCAGGTCTTGGTCCAAGATATATGCTCCATCTTCCCCCCCTCTGTAATTCAAAACAATTGGTGCTGAAGATTCAACCAGACTAGTTCTGATCAGGGCTCCCTCTGGGACAAATCACTGCCTAGCAAGGCTGTTAGATTAATCGGAAGCAATTTTCCAGCCAAGACCAGGTCAGCCTTTTGTGATTGACTCCGCAGGACACTCTTTTCATTAGTGGTGGCACGGACGGTGGAGAAAACCAGAGCCTCGCGTCCCTTTGGTAGAAAACTCATTCTGAAAGGCTTGGGACAGAGACCAAAATGGACAGAAGGAAGGTAACTGAGACATCCCAACAATGCTGGAAGATGCATACAGCGTTTTCTTTTCCATCAGATCTGAACGTAGTTTTGAAATGACATCAAAAAAAGTGAGAGGACACGGAAGGAGAGGGACCAAGCAGAAGGTTGGCTGGGCAGGGGCTTGGTACACATTTTCTCCCCATTAAGATTCTGCAAGTCCTTTCAAACCGTTTTGGCTGTGGCCAATTTGCAAAGTGTAGGGTCAGGAAAGCACCTTGATTCCACCACTGCTCTACAGTTTCAACAGGGTCACAGCCGTGACATATAAAAATAAGCCAACTTTAATTGATACCCAAGCTGCTAAGCTGCTGAATTTAAATCTCCCTTCCTTGTAAATCTAATGTTAATGCATGGCCCCATTTGCTGAAAGATGCCAGAGACTATAACATTCTTTTTTCCAGTTGAAGCAATTGAAGCTTTGAAAAATTCATGCCATGTTCTCCAGGCTTGACAGTTTCTCTGCCCCCAGCGTTACATTTCTAAAATGAGCAAGTATCCTGCCACACTCCTCCTGGATCCTACCTTCTTATCTTGGATTAGTTGGCTTCCTTAGTACTTGCTATTGGGGAACATGAACAGCAGAATGTCTTAGTAATCATTCCTGGCTTGTGGGCTTCTCATAAGCTTCTGGTGGGCAACCAGAGGAACAAAATCTTGGTTGGGATAAGAATTTTGTGCAATCCAATAGTAAAGGTGTGGGAAGCAGCTGAAATCCGATTAGTAATTCATTTTGGAGATTCTGATGGCCTTCGCTTCGATTAGTCCCGTTCAGATTCGAAATCCGAATCTCCAAAGTTTCGTAATTGCTTCGTTAAGATTTGTTCCATTAGTGCAGTGGTTCCCAACGTTTTTTGCCCAGAGACCACTCTCCAACATTAGTACCCAAAGGGCTATGAATCAGTTTTTGATCAACTTTAGATTCAGTTTGGTTATTTGGGGCAATGATTCAGAAAATTGAATTGGGTAGATCACATCAGCTGTAGTTTCTGCCACAGAACATATGCCATCCAGTAGTCACCATCTGCTCGCCCACAGAAAACCATATTTAATTGAATGCGATTTTCTGCTTCTAGGCAGGGGATTGGACTGGATGGCCTATGAGGCCTCTTCCAACTCTATGATTCTACGATTCTATTCAGAGCTGATGTGGTCTATCCAATGCAATTTTCTGAATCAACACCCCAAATAACCTCAGAATAGGCCTAAAAACTAAGACACCTAGGCGTCGCCGCTTCCAGGTGCCCCATAGAAGGACTCCACTCAGGGGGAGGGAGGAGGAGGAGAAGAGGCAGTCAGGGGGCTTGTCACGCCTTTTGTGGGTAGCCAGCTTCTCTCCTCCCAACATCACAGTTACCTTGACACTATAAGAGAGTTTCGCGAGACCAGTCACTCTCGTTGCAACTGTGTAGTAACGGTGAGGCTGCGGATCATTTTTTAGTTCAGTGGTTCCCAAACTTATTTGGCCTACCGCCCCCTTTCCAGAAAAAATATTACTCAGCACCCCCTGGAAAGGGAGGGCATGGCTTAGAGGGGTGGGCGTGGCTCCTGCTCAAGAGGGCGGGGCTGAGCCTCTCCCCTGGTCCAAAATGCAGCAGCCAGGCTGCTAGCGGGATCATCTATAAGATCCCATTTTGCACCGATTCTGAAACAACTGCATTGGCTACCAATAGAACATCGGATCTCTTACAAAATACTGATCCTGACATTTAGAGCTCGAAATGGCCAAGGACCATTATATCTTAGGGACCGCCTCATTCCTTTTATTCATCAGTGGTCACCTCGATCCTCCCAGGAAACCCTCCTATACGTACCGGGCCCTAGGGAGATACACCTGGAAGCCACAAGGCGTAGAGCCTTTTCGACCGATGCTCCAATTCTGTGGAACTCATTGCCTCCATATGTTAGAGCAATGTCGGAGTTGCGACCTTTTGTAAAAGCGCTCAAGACTTGGCTGTTTGGTTGTGCATTTAAGTAAATCAGATCTAATTTGACAAATAGTCACTGTTGAATGTTTTTTTGTTGAATGCTTTTATATTGTGGAATGATATTTTAAATTGTAAGTCGCTCAGAGCACTCTGTTGGAGAGCGACTAATTAAGAAATAAAGTGAAGTGAAGATGCAGGACTGGGAGGGGGAGGGGGCACAAATGGGCGGCCAGGACTGGGATGGGCGGAGTTACGAGCTATGAGGCAGGGCTGAGCTTCTATCCCTGTCCTGCAGCGCCTGCCAGGACACAGGGGGTGGGGCTAGAGGAGGGGGCGGGGCCTTTTCCCAAGTGCCTGACGGGGCTGAACCTCTACACCCCACCCCCGTGTTCTAACAAGTGCCTCAGGAGAGGTATACAGAGGCTCAGCCCTGTCTTGTGCTCTTGGGAAGAGGCCCTGTCCTCACCCCTAGCCCCGCCCTTTAGTCCTAAAAGACCTCTCAGGAGAGGTATAGAGGCTCAGCCCTGTCTCCTGCTCTTGGAAGGAGCCCCCCTCCCAACAAGAGCCTCAGGAGAGGTATAGATTCTCAGCCCTGTATCGGACTCTTGGGAAGAAGTCATGCCCACTCCTCTAGCTCCGCCCCCGTGTCCTAACAGGCGGCTTAGGTGCTCAGCCCTGTCTCTGGCACTTGGGAAGAGGCCCCACCCCTTCCCTGGCCCCGCCCCCATGTCCTAATAGGTGCCATTACCACCCCCTGGATTGCTACAGTGCCCACCAGCAGGCGGTAGCACCCACTTTGGGAATCACTATTTTAGTTCTTGGGGACTACAGGTTGGGAACCACTGATTTAAACCCATGTGCCTTCAACGTGGGCAGCCCCATTCTTCTGGGAAATGTAGTTTAGGATGGGGCCTTTGGAATACTCTGTCCAGAGGAGTTGGATTGTATCTTCCTGCTGAATGGCCTTTGGAGTCTCCTCCAGCTCTGTGAATCTATGGCTCATCTAAGAACCTGTCGTCGGAAGACAGCAATCTTCCATTTCCGCACACCTCAAAGAAAGCCCTTGGACTCCAAGTGAATGCAGACCAAGGGAACATGCTTTCAGATACGGTTCTGTCACGCGCTGGGCCTGCAGCTATTGTCTTTGTATAGGACATATTCTTTATGCCCAGCAGGAAGCCAGGGCGCCTCAAAGAGAGGTTCTTGAAGATTTTCCTGAAAAGCATAGTCCTTTGAGTCTTTAATGAGGTAACAAAGTCTTTATTATTGAACAAATAATAAATCTTCAAGGAGTCAAATAACACTTCAAGGTTTCCTTAATAAACTGTTGGCCTTTTCAGTCTTGTCCCCAGGGGAAAGACAATTGGCTTTGGATAACTGTGCTTTCTCTATAAGAAGAAAAACCCCTTATAACCTCTCCCAGGCTGTCTATTATATGGGCCTAGCTGATGTGGGACCCACTACTGATTCCAAATGCGTCTGGGTATCGAGTGGACCTACCAACCAAAGCTTGCAGATATTTCAGCTGGGGTTGAAACATCTGCGTGGATCTGTGGTGCTGTTCCCTCTCCAAGGTTTCTTTGGAAACTTTAGGGCTGTTTCCCTCAGGAGCTGTGAGGCTGAGAGGCTGTGTGCTCTTAGCCAGAACCTTTGGGACCTTTCCCCTGGAATTTCTGTTTCTGATTCCTTGGATGTTCTATATCCCCGGATGTTCTTAAGATATGAAGCTTTTCTACAGGACGAGCTGGTCTATGTCCTATAGCTTAGCTTCTTTAAGTGAGAATGGCTCCTTCCCTCCCAGAGCCCTGACCAAGGGGCGGAACCAAACTTAATGATGATGGACAGGCGGCCTGCCCTATGACTGCAAACATTAGCAGAAAGAAAATAAAGTTGGAGCTTCTGGTACAGCACAGATACTATCTTTGGGAAAAAGCATTACAGCTGGTGGTCTGTAAAGTTTCCAGTGAGATGCTCCTCCTGGATATGAGGAGATGTTGACATCTGAGGGAAGACGGAGACACCCACAATTAACTGTCACCCCCTTCCCATGCCTTAAGAGCCTCTCCAAGCAAATGAAGAGAAGAAAATCCGGCCTTGTGACAGCATTCTGAACGAACCCTCATAAATGCCATTGTCGTATCAGAAATGTCAGGAGCCGGCGGAAGACACCCTGATCAGATAGACAAGCATCACAGCATCTGCTTTCAGGTTATTTGAAACCTGTCATTTCTATTAACAAGCTAACCAGGAATGGGATCCGTCATTAGTTAGCTTCGGCTCCCTACAGATGTTTGTTTGCAGAGCGGTGGAGGTGTGGGAGAGACACCGGGCCCTGGTTTTATGCTTATTATTAGCCGCTGCTGGCTGCTGGCTGCTGGCTGGAGCAAAAAGCAGACGTTGATTCTCCTTTGTGTCTGCTCATTACCGGCTGGCAGCAACATTGCTGAGCCGAATGGACACTGGCACAGATTGGTTACCCTTCCAGTTCCTCAAAGCAGGCGAAGAAGAAATGAGAGGAATATATATATATATATATATATTCTCTCACTCTCAGTAGATTTAATTAAAACCACTGTGAGCAGATGGGGAAGACAGAAAGCAAATGCAACCAGAGAGCGCTCTTCTGTCTAGGTCTTGGCGCTTTAATGAAGCTGATGCTGCTTGAACTTCTCCTCCCAAGCTTACCTTCCCTTCTGTTGAAAAGCTTGATGCCGGGTTACGTAACACAGCAAACCTGGAAAAAACGAGCTGCAAAACTTCCTCCAATTAATGGTTCACTATTTTGTTCTGCCCTGAGTTCTATTTCTTCTGGAAATGTTTCAACAATAGGATTCAGACTTGAAGTAAGTTCTTTGTTGACATCAGATGGATCTATACTGTAGAATTAATGCAGTTTGACACCACTTTAACCACCATGGCTCAATGCTACGGCATTCTGAAGGGCTGTAGTTTAATGAGGTACCTGCATTCTTTGGCAGAGAAAGCTCAAGATCTTGTAAACAACAACTCCCATGTTTGATGGCACTTTTTTATCATATGCTGTAATGCTCCATTGGGATTCCTTCCTAGGTAATCCTCAGAGCTCGAGATGTGTGTCTGTTCTTAAGTTGAAAAGCACATGTCTGCATTTTAGATGGGATTCGGAATCAGCTGGTTTCCCCTGTAATAGGCAGCAAGAGCACCTAAAACTTTGGGGAGCTTCTGTTCAACCATTTCAAAGCTCTCTGCTTGAGTGGTGATGGCACGATCGTCAGCATAGATGAAACTCTCTGTCTCTTCTGACAGTGGCTGATCACTTGTGTCAGTTGAACATTGATGGAGCAAGTACGCTCCTTTGTGGCAGGCCTTTCTATTGTTTTTGCCATCTGCATCTCTGACCCTGGAACTCAACAAAAAAGCTCCTGTTTTGTAGCTTTTTGGATTATCACAGTCTTTGCCTAGTTTCAAGATGGCTATGACTCTTGCTTTCCTCCAGATTTTGGGCATCTGACAGGTTTTGTGTCAGCTGACAACAGTTGTTCGTCAGCTTCTGTGGCCAGCACGTTGCTTTTGAGTCAAAGTTGGTTCCATCTAGGCCAGATGCTTTGCCATTTTTACATTTATTGAGAGCCATTTCCTATTCGGTGGATGTAAACAATTCATGAATGGTATGTTTAGGTTTATATTTGGCCTTGGGATCATTTGGGTTGTATTGTATCTAGAAAGACTGAAATGTATGTGGACTCCTCAGCTTCTGCAGCCAGCACCTTGTTTTTGAGTCAAAGTTGGTTCCATCTAGGCCAGATGCTTTGCCATTTTTACATTTATTGAGAGCCATTTCCTATTCGGTGGATGTAAACAATTCATGAAGGCTATGTTTAGGTTTATATTTGGCCTTGGGGTCATTTGGGTTGTATTGTATCTAGAAAGACTGAAATGTATGTTGACTCCAAAGTCGAAACAGGCCTGAACTGAGTCTTTTCACCTCCTTGTTTTACAAAGAAAATTAATCCAGGGAGCTTGCAATTCCCAAGATCAAGAAGAAGAAAATACCTCCCCCTTCTGCTGAGAGAGAGACTGTGTGCACAGATTGTGTTCAGCTAAGTTCCCCGCTATATTAATCGTATTATTCTTTGAACCAGTTAAACCGGCAACGCCAAGTGCAATTTGTATGCCGAGGCAAAGCAAACGCTCTGAACCGATTATCTTCATATGAACCGTGGCAATCCCCGATATTGTGGAGCCTGAAAGGCCATCTTCCCTCTGAATAGGGTTCCCATATGCCTTTCGGAGTTTCGTGACACAATGTTGCATCTCCTTTGCAAAGGATAAATTAAGCGTGTGAAAGTCTTTGCAAAGCCCTCATTTTCCAGTTAATCAAATCTCCCCCTAATCAAATTAGCGCCGATAATTCCTCTGGATGCATGGCGCAAGGGGGTGGTGGGGGGGGACGGAGGCATTATTCCCATCTTTTCGGAGCTGAAAGGAGGAAGCAGTGGGGCGCTTTTCTCCTCTGCTTGAGTGGACCTAAATAGGGGACTTGTCGAGAAAGATGGGCAGAGGTAAACTTTGGCAGCATTTGCGATTCCCAGCTCATTAAATTGTCTGCCTCGAAGGCCACCTCCAGGGACCAGTGAAGCGTTCTGTAATGAGATACTTGTTTAATTATCTTTCAAAGGCCGGACATCTGCGACAAACCACCCCGTTTCCAGCCCCACACAGACAAACCTATCAATAGACTTTCGGCCTCTCTCTGGTTTGATGGAGTGTTTTCCATTGAATAAACCAGATAATAAATTTTGAAGAGAAGGGAACAATTGCCATTAACTGGGCTGTTCTCTAAAGAGTCAAAGTCCATCATGAAAATTCAATAGCAGCTGAGCTAAATGGATAAATGTTCACAGTCAACCCTTTTTAATTGATTTCCCTTCATGAAATGATCTAGTCTCTCTGAAGCTCGCCATTCCCGGAGCTTCTCTTTTTTGAGCCGCTCTTTTCATTCTGACGACGTTTGGAAGCAGGGAACAAAATGGAACCACTGAAATATTAATCTCCCTCCAGAGTGAAGACCTACAACACGCCAGAAGCCCAAGATCCCCATAGATGACTCCTGCAGAAATCCCATTCGTAGCAATGGGGTGGTGGTAGGGGATTGTGTTTGCGTAATGTTTATTAATTTATCGCATTTATATTCCGCCCTTTCTCACCCCGGAGGGGACTCGGGGCGGGTCACATATGCAGCAAACATTCAATGCCATTTTATGCACTTGACAAGAAAGACAATTGTACATAGATAGAGGTATACAGTGTTCCCCCACTACTTCGCGGTTCGCTTTTCGTGGACTCACTGTTTTGCGGGTTTTCTGGAGGGTTCTGGGACATGGTTTTCTGGAGGCTTCTGGGACATGGCTTTCTGGAGGCTTCTGGGACATGGCTTTCTGGAGGCTTCTGGGACATGGTTTTCTGGAGGCTTCTGGGACATGGTTTTCTGGAGGGTTCTGGGACATGGTTTTCTGGAAGGTTCTGGGACATGGTTTTCTGGAGGCTTCTGGGACATGGTTTTCTGGAGGCTTCTGGGACATGGTTTTCTGGAGGGTTCTGGGACATGGTTTTCTGGAGGGTTCTGGGACATGGTTTTCTGGAGGCTTCTGGGACATGGTTTTCTGGAGGCTTCTGGGACATGGTTTTCTGGAGGCTTCTGGGACATGGTTTTCTGGAGGCTTCTGGGACATGGATTTCTGGAGGGTTCTGGGACATGGTTTTCTGGAGGGTTCTGGGACATGGTTTTCTGGAGGCTTCTGGGACGTGGTTTTCTGGAGGCTTCTGGGACATGGTTTCTGGAGGCTTCTGGGACATGGTTTTCTGGAGGCTTCTGGGACGTGGTTTTCTGGAGGGTTCTGGGACATGGTTTTCTGGAGGGTTCTGGGACATGGTTTTCTGGATGGTGCTGGGACATGGTTTTCTGGAGGCTTCTGGGACATGGTTTTCTGGAGGCTTCTGGGACATGGTTTTCCGGACGGTTCTGGGACATGGTTTTCTGGAGGCTTCTGGGACATGGTTTTCTGGAGGGTTCTGGGACATGGTTTTCTGGAGGCTTCTGGGACATGGCTTTCTGGAGGCTTCTGGGACATGGTTTTCTGGAGGCTTCTGGGACATGGTTTTCTGGAAGGTTCTGGGACATGGTTTTCTGGATGGTTCTGGGACATGGTTTTCTGGAGGCTTCTGAGACATGGTTTTCTGGAGGCTTCTGGGACATGGTTTTCCGGAAGGTTCTGGGACATGGTTTTCTGGAGGGTTCTGGGACATGGTTTTCTGGAGGCTTCTGGGACATGGTTTTCTGGAGGCTTCTGGGACATGGTTTCTGGAGGGTTCTGGGACATGGTTTTCTGGAGGCTTCTGGGACATGGTTTCTGGAGGCTTCTGGGACATGGTTTTCTGGAGGGTTCTGAGACATGGTTTTCTGGAGGCTTCTGGGACATGGTTTTCTGGAGGCTTCTGGGACATGGGACATGGCCATACAGCCCTCCCTCCCATAAAATGTCCCCAGCTGAGGAGCGCGGCCTGGCCTGGCCTGGCTCTGAGGGCCCACAATGACTGGCCATGGCTTCAAGCAATACATTAAAAGAGGTAGGGAGAGAGAGAGAGAGAGAGAGGGAGGGATGTTATATTTATATAGCATCCCTACTTCACGGATTTTCACTTATCACAAGTGATCCTGGAACGTAACCCCCACAATAAGTGAGGGAACACTGTACAGTATTCCCTTGCTTCTTCGTGTTTCACTTTTCGCGCCCGTGTTGTTTCGCTTTTTGTGTTTGTGTGTGTGGTCCAAAGCACTCTCAGAATGCCTTGGACTTTAATGCTATCCAATCAAAAGTGATATCTATCTATCAAACTAACCAATTAAACAACATAAATCAACTCACGAAGGACTCGGCTCCGGCGGCACCTGCCTTTCACACATGCGCTCTTGCCCTGTGCCCTCTTCCGGGAAGGCTTCGCTGGCTCCCCGGGAATCCTGGGAGTTGCAGGTTTATAGCCTTCTCTGCCAAATTGCTGCCTGCCTCACCAAACTAAAATAACTACAGTGCAAAACAGGCTTGCGAAGAAGAGAAAGGCCACCTAACTACTAAATATAAGGTACAGTGTTCCCTCACTTATCGGGGGGGTTACGTTCCAGGGCCACCCGCGATAAGTGACATTCCGCAAAGCAGGGACACTATTTTAATATTTATATATTATTTTAGTAGGTATACACGATTTTAAGTCTTTATCAACCAGGCCTGTAGTGGGGGGGGGGGGGGGTTAGGGGTTCAGCCCCCCCCCCCCTAAAAAAATTTCAGGTTAAAAAAAAAAAACCCTGGTTTACTCATGAATTTTAACTGGTTAACCAAATCCCCATGCTAAGTCTATGAGACGTAAAACATTAAGAGTCCCTCCAGGCACTATCTCAAGCAGATATTGACAGGTCTGAACCCGGAGGACGGGTGGGTCAGGGGTTCAACCCCCCCCCCTGAAATTTTCAAAACCCCTCCCGAAATTTTTTTCTGTCTTAGGCCCTGTTATCAACCAATCGTGTGTTGATAAATCACCTCCTTCTCCTCCCGTTGCTGCTTGGGCTCCTTTTCTCTCCCTTTGGCTTCTCCTTCCTCCCTTCCTTAGGCTGTAAATTGTAATTTTTTATGATTTATCATAGTCTTTTGAAGTTTATTGAAAAACCGTGAAACAGCGAATCCGTGAAAAGTGAACCATGAAGTAGTGAGGGAACACAGTATACATAATGCGGGGGATATGTTCAAGGGTCACCCATAATAAGTGAAATTCTATGAAGTAGGGGCACTATATTTATTCCAATATTTACACATTATATTCGTAGTTTGGTGGCCTTTCTCCCCTTTGCAAGCCTTCTTCCTGCTCTTCTTCCTTTCCAGTACCTGCCAGTTTCCTTTTTGTGCATGCACGTTCCTCTTGTCGGCATCCAGAGAGGCCCGGCTGGACGCCGACGAGAGGGAGGGAAACTGGCGCCTTTTGCGCATGCGCATCTCAGATAATAACCATGAAGCAGTGAGGGAGCGAAAAGCGAACCGCAAAGTAGGGAGGGAACACTGTAAATATTAAAATATAGTGTCCCTACTTTGCGGACTTTCACTTATTGCAGTTGGCCCTGGAACGTAACCCCCGCGATAAGTAAGAGAACACTGTATTTATATTCTGCCCTTCTCACCCCAAAGCAGACTCAGGGCGGATCACAGAATATACATATGCGGCAAACATTGAATGCCATTTTGTACTCTTGACAAGACAGACAATTCTACATAGATAGTATATATGTAAAGGAAGAGCGCCCGTCCTTGCACGTACACACACACACATATAGATTGGTTCTCCAGAGAGTTGCAGGGCTATAAAGGAACACATCAGTTTTCGCTTTCCTCGGTGTAGTACCGAAACTGACCCTCATTGAAAACCATTCACCGTATCCTGACACCATCAGGAACGCCAGCGTCTTTCCGAGCAGAATAGAAATTCAATGCCTATATTGTTATGCCTCTTTTGCTCAGTCACTTTTGTTTAAGCCGTAATGAGCCCTGAAACAAGCATAATGAAAGCTGTCTCAACAATATTTTCACTTTAATGCTTTATTATGTCTTCAAATATGTTTTAAGGAGCGCCACTTCAATGCCTGCTTTCCCTTTTTCTTCCTCCGCCTTTCTGTCTCGTGTTTCATCTATTGTAGAGTCTCACTTATCCAACATAAACGGGCCAGCAGAATGTTGGATAAGCGAATATGTGGGATAATAAGGAGGCATTAAGGAAAAGCCTATTAAACATCAAATTAGGTTATGATTTTACAAATTAAGCACCAAAACATCATATTATACAACAAATTTGACAGAAAAAGTAGTTCAATACGCAGTAATGCTATATTGTAATGACTGTATTTACGAATTTAGCACCAAAATATCATGATATATTGAAAACATTGACTACAAAAATGGCTTGGATAATCCAGAACGTTGGATAAGCGAGTTTTATCTTAGTGGCAAGGTTTTATCTTAGTGGCAAGGATAGGCTTGCATTGTATACAGATCCTGATTTCCTGTTCCAGAAAATGATCCGCCATTGTTCCTTCAGAGTTAGTTCTACATCTCAGATTGAGACATTTTTATATTTTGCTCTTGCAGTTGGAGGGTAGGAAGTCTACTTGCAAGTATCCTATTGGGGTGGTGACAGTAGGGTACTTAGTGTTTAATGTTAGTTTTACTTTGAGTATTACATTCTATTTTCTTTAGATAACAGCTGTAGGATTATGTATGTATTCATAGGGCATTCTTCTAGTATGTACTTAGAAGTATTTGTGGGGTCCCCCCAAAAAGGAATATTAGTGTATATACCCAGCGTTACCCAGATATGCATTTTCTAATAGTATTTGTTAGACATACACATTGGTAGCTTTACGAATCTATGAATGGTTCCATTACAAAATGTACATCTATGTCAGTGATTCCCAAAGTGGGTGTTACCGCCCCCTGGGGTCCAGGGGGGCGGTGATGGCCACAGGTACATTTGGGGGCAGGGGCCTCTTCCCAAGTGCTGCCACCGCTGCCACCAATATAAATATGTTTTATCTAACCGCTGCCACCAATTGTGGAGATGTCACGCAGAGGGGAATTTATCTTCTTTATTCTTCTTATTTACTTTAGATGGTATCATAACTTAGTTTTGAATATATGTGACAGAGACTTGGATATGGAAGAACAAAAAATAAGTTTATTTCAGGCACAGAGCTTAGTGGTTACAGTAACTTCTTTAGAGGCACTTAGATAATGGTTTCAAATTTATGAACTGATCACTTTGGATCTAACTGGGATTACTTCCCTTTACTACTCAGACTCCACAAATAAACCTAAACAAGTCTCCTAACTTGCTTAATTCAACACCACTAGAGATCTGAGTTTCCCTGGTATCCCTAACCTAGAACCAGTGTCTTCCCTGTGACTAAAAATCACAGACTAAACTGTTTTTTAAAATATTCCCTCCTTTTCCTTCAAACGGCGGTTGGCTCCGCCCTCGTTGCTATGGCAACCTGCCTCAGAATGCTGAGCTGGTTACCATCCCCCACACACTGGTAACTAATACTTACCCTTTTAAACATATTTGAACATGACTTTTAAAACGAAATTAAACATGACATCTATAAATCAAAATAAAAACACACTTCTTTACATTTGGTAAGGTGAAGGCAAGAAGAAGAAGAAAAGAAGAAGACCACGTTGCAGGTGGAAACTAGGTTCCATCAAGGAACCCAAGGCTCTGACTCTATCAGATGGGATGATTTGCTCCCAAGGAGGAAGGGATGCCTACCAATTTCTTCCAATTCTGTTAAGAAAGAAGAATAGAATCCTAAATTCAGAAGAGGTCACAAGGGCCACCCTGTCCAACCTTCTGCCATAATTTATTGGCAGTTTTTTTTTAAGGTTGCTGCATTGATCTCCTGCAAGACTTTGGAGAATCACAAGCAGCAGCAGCATCCTCTCCAATTTTGAAAAACGGCCCCCCTCATACACACCCCAAAGAACTCTTCCAGCAAACACTTGGAGGACTCTTGCTCATTGGCGATGCTGGGAAGGCAAAAGCAGTGACAATAGCCACAACGGAGCCTCCTCCTGACCTCCTGCAGAGCCTTTGCTTTTAGAATCAACCTAAAGAGAGAAGCAGGATCGACAAGGCACTTGCAGAGGAAAGCTTTTGTCTGCAAGCTGCTAATCAAGTTTACTTCATTTATCCCTGAAGCAAGAGGCTGATTCTCCAGGTTCTGAGCCAGAGGAAAAGTCAAACCCTCCAGTGACTGAGAGGCTTCACTGGTCGATGCATGTTGTTGTTGTTGCCTTTAGCTTCCTAGAGCTTTCTGTGTCTGGCAGATCTTTAACATATGATTGCTGGGGAAGAGTTCAGCACCTTTGCTGGACAGGTTCTCCTCCTAAGGTGCCTCCTCCCTGTGTTTAGAACAGTGGTTCCCAAACTTATTTGGCCTGCCGTCCCCTTTCCAGAAAAAATATAACTCAGCCCCCCTGGAAAGGGGGGCGTGGCTTAGAGGGGTGGGCGTGGCTCCTGCTCAAGAGGGCGGGGCTGAGCCTCTCCCCTAGTCCAAGAGGCAGGGCTGGGAGGGGGAGGTGGGCGGGGCCACAAATGGGCAACCAGGGCTGGGATGGGTGGAGTTATAAGCACTGAGGTAGGGCTGAGCTTCTATCGCTGCCCTGTGGTGCCTGCCAGGACACAAGGGGTGGGGCTAGAGGAGGGGGCAGGGCCTCTACACCCTGCCCTCGTGTTCTAACAAGCACCTCAGAGGAGGTATACAGAGGCTCTTGGGAAGAGGCCCCACCCCAGTCCCGCCCTTTAGTCCTAAAAGGCTTCTCAGGAGAGGTATAGAGGCTCAGCCCTGTCTCGGGCTCTTGGAAGGAGGCCCCGCCCCCTTCTCTAGCTCTGCCCTCTGTGTCCCAACGAGCGCCTCAGGAAAGGTATAGAAGATTCTCAGCCCTGTCTCGGGCTCTTGGGAAGAAGCCACACCCACTCCTCTAGCTCCGCCCCCTGTATGTCCTAACAGGCCCCTCAGGTGCTCACCACTGTCTTGGGCACTTGGGAAGAGGCCCCACCCCTCCTCTGGCCCCGCCCCTGTGTCCTAATAGGTGCCATCACTGTCCCCCTGGATTGCTCACTGGGGGGCGGTAGCGCCCACTTTGGGAATCACTGGTTTAGACCCATCTGCACTGGCCATATGAATCAGTTCAAGAGTTAATGGACTCCATAGTATCTAAACGATGCATGGGGTCAATTTGCCATACTGTGGGAGAAGACCTCTTAAGGTGGCCTTGTTCTGCATATTCGAAAATAGTGGTCTCGTCCACGTTTTGGGCCACTTCCTAAATGCCCTGTCTCAACAAACCGCCACCAGGATCGCTCTCCCAAATCGGAGAAAAAAGTGGTGATCATACAGATAGAAGGAGGAGGTCCTTCAGACATTCATATTGACAGCCAACTTGAAGGCACACACACATAAACACAAGTCAAAACAGTTCCCTTGCGTTGTGCCAGGAATGGGCTAGGAGACAGTGAAAATGGCTGCACAGAGTCATGCATAAGTCTGGAAACATCAGCCAAAAAATCAATAAAAAATCTGGGTTGACATATCCATAGGTCAAAATAATCTATATATATAAAAGAGTGATGGCATCACGGCGACCCACAAAACAACAAAACTACAGGCCCCCCAACCTCTAAATTTGACAACACAACCCATCATCCACGCTCTTGGTTGATACAAGAAAAAGAAAAGAAAAATAAAGTCCTAATTAGAGAGAGAGGAATAATTGCTTTTATCCAATTGCTGCCAGTTAGAAGGCTAAGCTCCTCCAACTTGGTCTCCTAGCAACCCAATAAAAAATAATAAAAATCACTAAAAATAATTAAAAACACTAAAAAATTAATACAATAAAATACTATAACAGAAAATAACTAAAAATAATACAAGAAAATAAAATATAATAAAAAGATAACTTACAATAAAATTTATTAAAAAATACAAATAACGTCAAATAAAAATTACACAATTTTTAACCAATACCACCACCACTTTGCCACAGCAACGCGTGGCCGGGCACAGCTAGTTACTATATATATATATATATATATATATATATATATATTCCCGTAAGTTGGTACTCAAGGATCCATTAATCCCTTGAGATGACACTCCCCTCTCTATGGTATGATACTTGACGTTTTCACAATTCGTATCACAGTCCATAACTTTGGCCCCATAACCTATATGGAGTCCATTTATGCACAGGAAACATATATACTGACTATTTAGATAGGCACAGATACGGATCAACCCTGTGGTGGCTATACATTGCACTGAGCTGATTTGGAGTAACCCATGACAAGCCCATTGTTGAGTGATTTCAGCTCCGCTAAAACTGTGGGTTCGAGGTTCCCAGTGTATCTAGCTTCCCAGAAGGCCAGATGAGACACAGATGGGTAGAGAAGGCAAAAGCAGAGGTTTATTCTCTGTGGCCAGAGAGGATGTCAGTGGAGAAAGCACTCCAAAAAACTGACATACCGCAATTACAAATGCAGAGCGTTTCATTATACATTTCATAATTTGGAGGTTGCCACCTTAATGTACTATATACTCGAGTATAAGCCAACCTGAATATAAGCCGAGGCACCTAATTTTACCACAAAAAAACTTATTGACTCGCGTATAAGCCGAGGGTGGGAAATGCAGCAGCTACTGGTAAATTACAAAAATAAAATTAGATACCAATAAAATTACATTAATTGAGGCACCAGTGGGTTAAATGTTTTGAATATTTACTGTATTTCAAAGAAAAATAGTAAACTACCTCTATAAGTGGAAAAGCAACAATAACTTTGAAATCATCATCATCATCATCATCATCATCATCAACAACAGCTTCATTTGCACCCTGCCCTATCTCTCTCCCCCAAGGACTCAGGACAGCTTCCAACATAGTAACACGCAAACATATAATGCCTACATAAATAATGCAGAGGTAGATATAGATCTATCATTATATATACTAATTTCACATGTGTATTTCTCCCTGAAACCTTTGCAAATCCTCTCTCTGTGTGCATTTTCCTCCTGCAATATTTGCAAGCCCTATTTATCAATGTTTATCTAGACATCTGTGTGTGTGTGCGTATGAGCGCATGTGCATTTTCCCTCTGCACTTGCAAACATGTGAGGGTAAAATTCATATATAAAATTAATGCATACATATAGGAACAGATATACAGGTACATGGAAATCTCTAGATATCTATCTATATCTATAATAATAGTAGTAATGAATCGTGCCAATTTGCAAGAATATCTTTTTTTCTTCCCCTTTTCTTCTATAAGTGGAAAAGCAACAATAACTTTATAATCATCATCATCATCATCAACAGCTTCATTTGTCTGGCTTGCAAAGGTTTCTCTCACACTCTCCTTTCGCTTTTGAAAACATTTGCTTCTTCTCTCTCTCTCTCTCTCTCTCTCTCTCTCTCTCTCTCTCTCTCTCTCAAAAAAAAAAAAATAAGATAACCAGCCTGGGAGGAGAAGCAGAGGAGGGAGGTTTTGGAAAAGAAAACATACTGTGGGCTGCTGGCTTGACCCGAATATAAGCCGGGGAAGGCTTTTTCAGCTCATAAATAAGGGCTGAAAAACTCGGCTTATCTTCGAGTATATACGGTAGCTTTATTCCAGGTTAATATAAAAATTCAGGCTTTCCTGCAACGTGTGAGGACACTTCGGCATGTTCCAAAATAGACCCAGATGCAACTGGCTTATTTATTTATCCCTGAACCAAGACAGGGAATGCAAGGAGAAGCAGGAAACGGAAACGTATTTAACAGGCATGCCTCAATCTGGAGGATCTGCATAATACCCCGACGAACACTCTGGTTGTCATCTCAGCGTTGCATCAGCCCTCCTGATGTAGTAACTCCTGTCTTTAACTGTCGGTTCTAATAAAGCGCGTTGGTCAGCTCAAATTCCCTGGGAACGCCGAGCCGCATTTTGCGAACTACACGCGCCTGAGGCTTCTCATGCATGATTTAATGTGCTTTGTAAATGTCAATAGGTGGGGAAAGCACTCAGCTCCTTGTAGGCTTTCTCAAAATCCTCGCAGGAGTGCCCGATCGATTATGTGGAAAGCATTGCGGCTTTTTTTTTCCAATGCCCGTCCAGCTCAACACCTGCCTATTTGGGGTGCATGGGGTGTGTGGGGTGTTGTCTGCAAAAGATGTCCAACTTGAAGATAGAAGAATCTTATTCAAGTACAAGTATACACAATCTATAGGCGAGGCATTTAAACATTTGGTGCACATAAATAACAAAGTGCTCTAGGCTATTTTTTATAGCAGGGGTCCCCAAACTAAGGCCCGTGGGACGGATGCGGCCCTCCAAGGTTATTGACCTGGCCCCTGTCCTAAATTTTAGACTTAGGGTTGGCCTAAGTCTACCTGGTCTTTGGAGGTCTCTTTGCTTACTAATGGCCTCATGAGATCGTCTAGATGGTCTTTGAATGTTTATTTGCTTAGCTATAGCCTTATGAGACCATCTGTGGTCCTATGAGACAGTCTAGATGGCCTTTGAGGGTCCTTTTCCTTATCTAGGGTTTTATGAGATTGTCTAGATGGCCTTTGGGGGCCCCTTTCCTTATCTATGGTCTTATGAAACCATCTAGATGGTCTTTGAGGTCCCTTTCCTTATCAATGGTCTTCTGGTGGCCTTATGGGATCATCTAGATGGTCTTTGAGGGTCCCTTTCCTTATCTATGGTCTTATGAAACCACCTAGATGGTCTTTGAGGTCCCTTTCCTTATCAATGGTCTTCTGGTGGCCTTATGGGATCATCTAGATGGCCTTTGAGGGTCCCGTTCCTTACGTATGGTCTTATGAGACCATCTAGACGGTTTTTGGAGGTCTCTTTACTTACCTATGGTCTTATAAGATCATCTAGATCAGGAGTCCCCAAACTAAGGCCCATGGGCCAGATGTGGCCCTCCAAGGTCATTGACCTGGCCTCTGAACTAAACTTTACACTTAGGCTTGACCTAAGTCTGAAATGACTTGAAGGCACACAAAAACAACAATCCTAATTCTGGACTATTTCATCATAGTCCGGCCCCCCAACAGTCTGAGGGACTGTGAATCGGCCCTCCACTTAAAAAGTTTGAGGACCCCTGTTTTAGAGGAATGCAATGGGTATACATCGCCATTTATATCTCATCCTTCCTCCTTCTACGTATATTCTGCACATCACCCATGAACCAGATCTTTGCGAATCAGCCTGCTATATAGCTTTGGTAATCTGATCGGCCATGTTGCTTTTGAAAGGGAGACCCCAGCTTTGGCTTCTATTGAGAGGGGCAGATGTCACCTATCGATGGTAAGCTCCAGATCCTGGCTGCTAAAACCCGCTCATTCGTTCCTGCCACAGACCATTGCCCACAGCTGGAAGCCTCGCTTTACAGTCTGGTGAATAGCTGGCAAAGGATCTGCATACGCTATTAGCAAGGGTCATTGCTAGGATAGAGGCTAAAACTTTGGCCTGTCTGAATTATATCTAAGCCACCACATCAGACAGCTGGTTACTTGGATTTCAGTAAACCTTCCTTGCCCGCCCGCCCCCGTTTCTCCTGCACCGATCCCTGGGAGATATTACAGTATCTCTGTGTACTTGCAAGATATCGGATAAGTCCTTCATTTAATGGGATGCAGGCTCTAAAGCAGATGCTGCCATTGCAGTAGGGGGTGATGGTATTCATAGCCACTTCACATTGAGTTTTGCAGGTTCTCTTCTCTTCCAAAATACAAAGTTGGGTCATCTATTAAGAAGATTACTAGGAAACAACAGCTGGATGTATGTGGCATCTTCCTCATCTGGGTTTATCTCTGGATTTGTGGTTTCCAAGCTCCCTAGACGATGTTGTAGGACACTGTTAATGTGCTACTGTGTTTCCCTGAAAATAAGTCATCCCCTGAAAATAAGACCTAGTAGAGGTTTGTCAGATATAAGACATCCCCCGAAAGAAGGACCTAGGAGGAGGGAGCCACCACCACCAAGGAAGGTGTGTGTGGCATGAAGGAGAAGGAAGGAATGGCGCACACCTTTCCCTCCTTCTTCGCCTTTCTCAGAGGCAGCAGCTCCCTCCTCCTCTGCCAAGGAAGGTGTGTGTCTGCACCGTCCTGGAGCAAGCCATCCCACCCTGCCGCTCCCTCTGCGAGAGGGCCCGTCATGGCTGTGAGGCCCTCATGAACAAGTTCGGCTTCCAGTGGCCTGAGCGGCTGCGCTGTGAAAACTTCCCCGTCCATGGTGCCGGGGAGATCTGTGTGGGACAGAACACCTCCGACACGTCCTCATCCTCCGGGGGAGAAAGGCGAGGGGCAGGCGTTGCCCCAGGGAGCCCCGCCACTGCATGAAGGAGAAGGAGGGAATGGCGCACGCCTTTCTCATCTTCTTTGCCTTCCTCAGAGGCAGCAGCTCCCT
Source organism: Anolis carolinensis (assembly GCF_035594765.1). Taxonomy (NCBI): domain Eukaryota; kingdom Metazoa; phylum Chordata; class Lepidosauria; order Squamata; family Anolidae; genus Anolis; species Anolis carolinensis. The sequence continues at coordinate 26,519,342 of NW_026943818.1, forward strand.
CCTCCTCCACCGAGGAAGCTGTGTGCGGCATGAAGGAGAAGGAGGGAATGGTGCACGCCTTTTCCTCCTTCTTCGCTTTCCTCAGAGGCAGCAGCTCCCTCCTCCTCCGCTGAGGAAGGCGTGTGCGGCATGAAGGAGAAGGAGGGAATGGCGCACGCCTTTCCTTCCTTCTTCGCCTTCCTCAGAGGCGGCGGCTCCTTCCTCCTCCACCGAGGAAGGTGTGTGTGGCATGAAGGAGAAGGAGGGAATGGCATGCGCCTTTCCCTCCTTCTTCGCCTTCCTCAGAGGCAGCAGCTCCCTCCTCCTCCTCCGTCGAGGAAGGTGTGTGTGGGATGAAGGAGAAGGAGGGAATGGCATGCACCTTTCACTCCTTCTTCGCCTTCCTCAGAGGCAGCAGCTCCCTCCTCCTCCTCCGTCGAGGAAGGTGTGTGTGGGATGAAGGAGAAGGAGGGAATGGCATGCACCTTTCGCTCCTTCTTCGCCTTCCTCAGAGGCAGCAGCTCCCTCCTCCTCCATCGAGGAAGGTGTGTGCGGCATGAAGGAGAAGGAGGGACTGGTGCACGCCTTTCCCTCCTTCCTCGCCTACCTCAGAGGCAGCAGCTCCCTCCTCCTCCTCCGTCGAGGAAGGTGTGTGTGGGATGAAGGAGAAGGAGGGAATGGCATGCACCTTTCGCTCCTTCTTCGCCTTCCTCAGAGGCAGCAGCTCCCTCCTCCTCCATCGAGGAAGGTGTGTGCGGCATGAAGGAGAAGGAGGGACTGGTGCACGCCTTTCCCTCCTTCCTCGCCTTCCTCAGAGGCAGCAGCTCCCTCCTCCTCCTCCGTCGAGGAAGGTGTGTGTGGGATGAAGGAGAAGGAGGGAATGGCATGCACCTTTCGCTCCTTCTTCGCCTTCCTCAGAGGCAGCAGCTCCCTCCTCCTCCATCGAGGAAGGTGTGTGCGGCATGAAGGAGAAGGAGGGACTGGTGCACGCCTTTCCCTCCTTCCTCGCCTACCTCAGAGGCAGCAGCTCCCTCCTCCTCCTCCGTCGAGGAAGGTGTGTGTGGGATGAAGGAGAAGGAGGGAATGGCATGCGCCTTTCCCTCCTTCTTCGCCTTCCTCAGAGGCAGCAGCTCCCTCCTCCTCCATCGAGGAAGGTGTGTGCGGCATGAAGGAGAAGGAGGGAATGGCATGCGCCTTTCCCTCCTTCTTCGCCTTCCTCAGAGGCAGCAGCTCCCTCCTCCTCCATCGAGGAAGGTGTGTGCGGCATGAAGGAGAAGGAGGGAATGGCATGCGCCTTTCCCTCCTTCTTCGCCTTCCTCAGAGGCAGCAGCTCCCTCCTCCTCCATCGAGGAAGGCGTGTGCGGCACGAAGGAGAAGAAGGGAATGGCGCACGCCTTTCCCTCCTTCTTCGCATTCCTCAGAGGGAGAAGCTCCCTCCTCCTCCGCCGTGTAAGGCGTGTGTGGCATGAAGTGTGTGGCTTGTGCTTTTCCCTCTTTCTCCTTCGTGCCGCACACACCTTCCTCAGCGGAGGAGGAGGGAGCAAAATAAGACATCCCCTGAAAATAAGACCTAGCGTGTCTTTGGGAGCAAAAATTAACATAAGACTTATTTTTGGGAAAACATGTTAGGGATCTTATTAAATACAAGCATTTTGATCATAGAGATTACTATATGTACTTTCCCATACAGATGCTCTTTCATATTCACGAGCATGTTGACAAACTGCAGCTCATAAAGGACTCTGGATGCCATGATGTATATGATCACATAAAGAGAGCCCTTTTCTCCACGAAGTTTCACTGGAGTGTACCAGTGCTTGTGGTAGCAAGCTTCCAACTGATGTAGAGTGGCGGTAGTATTGGTAATGTGAATAAGCAGAAAACATGGATGTGCATAGATCCCAGAAATAGTGTTTACATTTCTGCCTGTTGAAACAGAATTGTGACTTGGTGGAATGTGAGACATATGGAATGCATTAATATAGACAATGAAGAACCCACTATCCAAAGGATTGGAGTACCTAATACATAATACATGTATAAGTCTAGAAATTTTTGTCAACCCCAAATCCTGGGTTGCCATAAATGCTTTTAAGCACTAGTTATTTGTTATGTATATAATTCAGATTGCTTACTGTATTGTATATGTGTGTGTTGGTATGCAGTTTTCCTTAATTCTATGTTGTTGGAGGGGCTGCAGACCATGTGTTCAGATCTGGGCTTCTTCAGGACTCAGACTCCATTATAGAAACAATATGCTTAGAGACACCAGTAGAAACAGATGTATGGTTTCAGACGCCAGTAGAGATAAGTTCCTTTAGACTCTCAGACCAGAGAGATGCTTTGGACTATGGACTGTTGAGTATAAGAAATGATGCCTTATGTTACTGACTCCTATTTGTAACTGGGTCAATATGCAAAGTACCTGTATGCTGTGTACATGAAGTTTATGAGTAACAGCTATGTTATCTTCTCCTTGATTGAATTGCCGGCATTTTTCTGGCATTCCCTCATGGGTGCCTTTAAAATACCTCCCCCGGCTTTTAAGCTGTACCTATTTATCTACTTATATTTTGCTTTCGAACCACTATGTAGGCGGAAGCTTGACTAAAGGCCAGAAGCTCACCCTGACCCGGGCTTCGAACTGTCAACCTCTTGATCGACAAGATTTACTGGAGCTGGTGGAGCCGAGTCCCTTCGGGGAGATGGGGTGGGATATAAAAATAAAGTTTATTATATTATTTATTATTAACCTGTGCTAAAGCCCGGCCCAATAGCTGATTGGTAAAGACTAACTTGCCATCCTAGAGCCCCATGAACCATCATGGTTTCAGACTCACTCAATATTAGCAGGTGGCTCAGGATGGATCAATCCCATGCAAATACATCTGGAGAGAGAGAGAAAATCCTTGTGCCAATGCTTAGTTGTCTGGCATGAGATGCTTGCCAATTGTTTCAAGAGAAGTCACAGGGAAAAAAATCATTAAGTTATTAATCTAATAAGAGAATGTAATGTTGCTTTTCAGGGCACATTGATCTCACAGTATTCCAACACAAGGCACAATAAATGAGCATCAGAGTCAAATTGCACTTTTCATTCTCTGGAAAGGAGGAGAAATAATTTATCAAAGCAGAGAAATTAATGAAACGTGGGCTGAAATAAAAATGTCTTCAGGAACCTTCCTGAAAATAAACACTCACAAACATCCCAAGGAAAAGGATTTCAGAAGTGTAACACACTTCTGGCGAGAAGTCCATAAGAAATGGAAAATATACTCCAAATAAAAATTGATCTAAAACCAGAGTACTTCCTTTTGGGAATTAGAGACTTTAAGATGGACTTCAACACGGAAAAGCTCTTCACATACACACAGCGGCTAGGTTATGTATAGCGAAATTATGGAAAATGCAAGAAATTCCTTCGATTGAAGAATGGATACTGAGAATAATTGACATTAAAAATATGGATTTATTAACACAAAAAGTATCACAAAATATCCCACCAAACCAATGAACAGACTGGGTTAAATTGTGACAATATTTGTTAAGAGACAAAATAGAACTTTTATAACTCGTATAACTATACGGATTAGAAATCTTAGGCCTCGGAGTTTTAAATGGCCGATTTGCCGGTAAATCGTATGGGAGATAAAGAAAATATGTTCTGCGAAGCAGAGGATCTGGAAGTGGTATATAGGTTGGGTTTTTCCCCATATATATATATATATATATATATACACACACACACACACACACACACACACACACACACATACATACACAGTAGAGTCTCACTTATCCAAGCCTCGCTTATCCAAGCCTCTGGATTATCCAAGCCATTTTTGTAGTCAATGTTTTCAATATATCGTGATATTTTGGTGCTAAAATTGTAAATACAGTAATTACAACATAACATTACTGCATATTGAACTATTTTTTCTGTCAAATTTGTTGTATAACATGATGTTTTGGTGCTTAATTTGTAAAATCATAACCGAATTTGATGTTTAATAGGCTTTTCCTTAATAACTCCTTATTATCCAAGATATTCGCTTATCCAAGCTTCTGCCGGCCCGTTTAGCTTGGATAAGTGAGACTCTACTGTGTGTGTGTGTGTGTGTGTGTGTGTGTGTGTGTGTGTGTGTGTATATATATATATATATATATATATACACACTCTTTTCTTCGTTTTGGGCTTCTTTCTTTTTTTTCTTATCTTTTCTATAACCCTTAATTGTTCCCCTACTTTTTATGTATACACTCAAAACTATAAATAAAATATCTTTAAAAAGAAGAAGAAGAAGAAGTGTAACACACTTTATCATTTTGGTTTCCACTCCCAAAGCTCTCCTCTCCTTTGGCAAGTTTCTGGCTGATTTTTCTTTTTTTGGACGGTCCGTCCGGCCAAAAAGGCCCCATCCCTTCCCCACCAGAAATGGTGATTGGTACCGTCAACATCGAATTTGACTGTTCCTGACAATTCCTGTGATACAGCAACCTTGGGGACCGGAGGCCACATCTGTGAGTAGATGTTCTAGCAGCCATCTGCATGAACTGCATTATTTAATGGCGTTGGCACAGATTAACATTTGCTGTAACCTACGGTAATGGGCACAGGGGACCCTCCATGTCTGCTGCGCAATGGCAGTTGATGTCTCCTGTTCCGTCCTCAAAACAGGATGCTTTAATTTTTAATGGAGCACATGTTCAATTGGCTGTACAAACAGGCTAATCTGCAAAGCATGTGCTCGGGAACAAGCCAAAGGCTGCAGCCAGAATGACAACGCTGCTCTCCTACAGCTGGAAGCAAGCAACGGGCTGTCCCTGGGCCGTGTGCCTATGGTGCTTGATGCCGACAGCCGAGAGCAACCAGCCTTGTGTGCCGTTGCCTTCACCTCCATCTGGGCAATGCCAGTTGGGAAGCCCATCTTTGTCAGGACACGGTGGGACCGCTGATAAGCTACAGGTGCCCGGTGATGTTACAACTCTACCAAAGCAAACCCCAAAAGGAAAATGATTGCACCAATCACAATGTCTGTATGGAGAAACATTTCTAGGCATGACAAAAAATCATCATAGGGTAGAACAAGGCTCCAATTTTGGTACCCAGATGGTGCCAAACACATACATTAATAATAATAATAATAATAATAATAATAATAATAATAATAATAATAATAAGTTTATTTATATCCCGCCTCCATCTCCCCCGAAGGGGATTCGGGGCAGCTTACAGCGAAATCAAAATACAAGCAACGATCTATATATATAAAAGGGTAATGAAATTTTGGCCTAGGACAAAACAACAAAACTACACATCCCAGAAACACTAAACTTGGCAGCACAACCCCTCATCCATGCCTCTATGTTCATACAACAAAAGCTCCAGCTACTCCAGAAAACGGCCAGGCTTTGAGACTGCAAGGCTATCCACTGCTATCCCACCTGGCCAACAAAGGATTCCCATAAGCCACAGCAACGCGTGGCTGGGCAAAGCTAGTAAAATATAAAACATCAAAGGACAAAAACAAAAACCAATAATAAAATATACACAATAGGTGGGAAAAAAACACAACATAGAAATAAAACATCAAATTAAACACAATGAGGTTGCAATAGTGGATAAGCAAGGTGCACATTCTGAGTAACCAATTCGTAAATAGATAAAGTGCATTAAAATCATTTAAGGTCACATTAGGTAGGGAGGAGTCCTGAATAATATCAAGCCATCAGGAATCAGGGGAAGAGCGACCAGTACAAAAGGTTGAGGAGCATAATAATTGTGATGGAGAAAGGTGATCTTAACCAAAGGCCTGGGTGAAAAGCCAAGTTTTCAGACTCTTCCGAAATGCCATCAAGGTGGGGGCTTTCCTGATCTCCCCAGGCACCGAATTCCATAACCGGGATGGGGGCCACTACAGAGAAGGCCCTCTCTCTCGTCCCCACCAACCGCGCTTGTGACGCTGGCAGAAGCGAAAGGACGGCCTCCCCCGATGACCGAAGAGACCGTACAGGTTCGTAGGGGAAGAGATGATCCTGAAGGTAGATGAGCCCCAAACCGTTCAGAGCTTTATAGGTGATCACCTGCACTTTGAATTGGGTCCGGAAAATAAACGGCAGCCAGTGGAGCTCCTTAAGCAGGAGGGTTGACCGCTCCCTGTATAGGGCTCCCATTAGAACCAAGGCTGCCGAGCGTTGAACTAATTGAAGTTTCCGGGCTGTCTTCAAAGGCAGCCCCACGTAGAGCGCATTGCAATAATCCAATCTAGAGGTAACTAAGGCGTGGACCACCATGGCCAAGTCAGACTTCATGAGGTACGGTCGCAGCTGGCGTACAAGTTTTAGTTGTGCAAAGGCCCTCCCGGCCACCGCCGACACCTGAGCATCAAGTGTCAGTGATGAGTCCAGGAGGACCCCCATGCTATGGACCTGCGCCTTCAGGGGGAGTGCGACCCCGTCAAGCACAGGTGGCCACGCAATACCCCAATCAGACATACGACTGATCTGGAGGACCTCTGTCTTGTCGGGATTAAGCTTCAGCTTATTCACCCTCATCCAGCCCATCACAGCTGCCAAGCACTGGTTCAGTATCTGGGGGACTTCCTTGGAATTTGGTGGAAAAGAGTAGTAGAGTTGGGTGTCATCTGCTTTATTGCTTTGGACGCCACTCTGAGAACCTTATCACACACACATATACTCCGTTTCTGGTGCTCTCTTTATGGGGTATCTTCGTGTCCTCACACATGAAGACAAGGCCTGTTTTGTCACTCGTAGGCACTTCTTGGAAAAGAATCTCTGGGAACCACTGAATCTAGAGTGTTGAATTCTGGATCCATCGAAGGATGGTTTTGACCACCATCTCCCAGGCAACTGTTTTGATGAAAGGACGTCCCAACTGTCCAATGCACAGAATTTGCTTTAATGCTATATGCAGAAATACTTTCTCTTTCTTCAATTAGCTGCTCAGGTGAGAGGCGAAAAGGAGAGAGGATGGATTGAGGACTACTCTGAGCGTACTGATCAAATTAAATATTAATCATAGATAAACTGCAGATCACAATCAACCTGGCATTTCAGCGTGGCATTTAGATCCACGTGGCTCTTTCCCTCCCCTCTGTGCATGGTACCCGCTTCTCCATCTCCTGCCAAGTTAGCCATGTCCTCGGTAAAGTATGGCCTTGTTTTCCGTTTTTCGTCCAACTACAACGTTAAGAACATGCCGTAAGTCCTTCCGCCGCACTCCCACAACCCGCACATGTTCTTAAATATTGAATTGGCGACGGGGAACCGTCCTTCTAAATCTTTCTAAATCCTTGCCTCTGATTGGGTTCATTAATAAACATTCTGGTTTTGTTACAGAGTGACATATGGCATAATCCTCTAACAGGAAGATATATTTTGCATTTTATTGTAGAAAACAAACACACGAACAGGTTCCAACAGATGGCTTTCTTCGCTTCTGGGAGAAAGGAGGTGGCTTAATAAGGCTTGAAAACAAGATTTCCTTTCCATTTCTTTGTTTCTTATGAATAAATTTCCAAGGATTGGAAGTCATCTCGCTCTGAGTAGTTTTCATCGAGTCACATCGATTTCCCCTTCAATATATTATAATCTCCTTTCTTTGCTGCTCCCTTTCAAATCCCAAAATATATTATATTTCACTCCTCCACTTTAGTGCCCAAATCATTGGGGGGGGGGGGGGGAATATGGAAGGAACATAGTTAATAAAATCTGTGTTTGTATACACCATCAAAATAATCCAGGCTCAATTCAGATTAGTCTGTCCCAGAACTACCTCTTTCATCCAACCAATTGCTAACCCCACTGCCCACCAATATTCATGGTTTTTCCACTTTTAAGGGAGAAGCTTCACCCCTATCCCTCCCCCCGCCCCCAAGGAAGGATGGTTGTAATGAGGTTTTGACATTTTTCAGTGAGAGCCCTGAGAGTTTCATCTCTGCTGATGATCGTGCCATCACTGCTTAAGCAGGGAGCTTTGAAATGGTTGAACAGAAGCTCTCCGAAGCTCTAGGTGCTCCTACTGCCTATTACAGGGAAAACCAGCTGATTCCTAATCCATCTGAAACACAGACCAGCCATTGCCAGAAGGCACAGAGTTTCATCTATGCTGATGATCATGCCATCACCGCTCAAGCAGGGAGCTTTGAAATGGTTGAACAGAAGCTCTCCGAAGCTCTAGGTGCTCCTACTGCCTATTACAGGGAAAACCAGATGATTCCTAATCCATCTGAAACACAGACCAGCCATTGCCAGAAGGCACAGAGTTTCATCTATGCTGACGATCATGCCATAACTGCTCAAGCAGGGAGCTTTGAAATGATTGAACAGAAGCTCTCTGAAGCTTTAGGTGCTCTTGCTGCCTATTACAGGGAAAACCAGCTGATTCCTAATCCATCTAAAATGCAGACGTATGCTTTTCATCTTAAGAACAGACAAGGATCTCGAGCTCTGAGGATCACCTGGGAATGAATCCCACTGGAGTATTACAACACACCAAAATACCTGGGAGTTACCCTGGATTTACAAGAAGTATTGCTTGAATATCAAGCAAAAAGTGTAATAGAAATAATATCGTACTCAAGCTGACCGGCACAACCTGGGGATCACAACCAGAGAACGTGACAGCTGGGCCATTGTCCTTACGGCTATCCGGCCAAGCCAAACAAGCCAAATTGGCCGACGGGAACCAACGACTCCAAATCCGTACACAAGCCTAATCGCCATCATGTTTCAGAGACAGAACATGATGAATCTAGGTTGCTATGGGACAATGGTGATACCATCTTGTTGCCTTCAAATTGTACCTCTTGTCATCCAGCAAAACCAAAGGTATTTGGTCTCCTTGTGAAGAGAAAAAGTGGAGTACAGTGTTCCCTCACTACTTCGCGGTTCACTTTTTGCGGA